>NW_011494852.1:6105015-6120096 GCF_000754665.1 Bison bison bison | reverse complement strand
CAAAAGCAGAGACATTACTTTGCCAACAAAGGTCCGTCTAGTCAAGGCTATGGTTTTTCCTGTGGTCATGTATGGATGTGAGAGTTGGACTGTGAAGAAGGCTGAGCGCCGAAGAATTGATGCTTTTGCACTGTGGTGTTGGAGAAGACTCTTGAGAGTCCCTTGGACTGCAAGGAGATCCAACCAGTCCATTCTGAAGGAGATCAGCCCTGGGATTTCTTTGGAAGGAATGATGCTAAAGCTGAAACTCCAGTACTGTGGCCACCTCATGCGAAGAGTTGACTCATTGGAAAAGACTCTGATGCTGGGAGGGATTGGGGGCAAGAGGAGAAGGGGACAACAGAGGATGAGGTGGCTGGATGGCATCACTGACTCAATGGACATGAGTCTGAGTGAACTCCGGGAGTTGGTGATGGACAGGGAGGCCTGGCGTACTGCGATTCATGGGGTTGCAAAGAGTCGGACACGACTGAGCGACTGATCTGATCTGATCTGATCAGGATAGAGGCTGGGGGAATTCCCTGGCACTCCAGTGGTGAGGGCTCCACACTTTCACTGCAGTGGGCCTGGGTTCAATCTCTGATTGGAGAACTAAGATCCCACAAGGTATATGGCACAGCACCCTGACCCCAAAAAAGGATGGGGACTGGGTGCCAGAAAAACCCAGCCTAGATTAAAGGGTTGGAACTTTCAGCCCCACCCCCTATTCTCCAGGGAGTCTCAGTTACTAATCAATCATGCCTACATGATGAAGCTTCAGTAAAATATCCCAACAGGTGGTAAACACAGCCACATGCCAGAAGGGTGGCTCACCCCAAACTCCATAAGGACAGAAGCTTGTACACTGGGGGACCCTTCCAGACCTCTGTCTTCACCTGGCTACTCATTTGTATCCTTTATAATAAACTGGTAAACGTGTTTGTCTGAGTTCTGTGGACTATTCTAGCAAACTGGATCTGAGAGGGTGATGGGAACCCTTGAACATTTCAAGTTGGTGAAACTGACAGATGACAACCTTGGGCTCTGACTGGCATCTGAAGGGAGAGGGGCAGTCTTGTGAGACTGAGTCCTTAACCTGCAGGATCTGTGCTCACTTCCAGCAGCCTCAGAATTGAGTTAAATTGCCAGACACCCGTTCTGAGTCTGCTGAGAATTGCCTGATGTGGAAAAACCCACACATCTTGTATCAGAAATATTTTCTGTAGTAGACAGGAGAGTGTTCTCTTTAAAATCCCTTCAAGATTAAGGCGAAAGCTGAGAATGTTAGCAAGAGAACCAACTTAAGGACATTATAAATATAACTCAGCCCCAGTTGAAGGCCTCTCTGTGTGACTAATATCCATTCTAGATCTAGTTAATATAAAAATGTTTTTTGACAGGTTTGTTAGCATTTAGCAGTTTGTTTTTACTGTTGTGAAATGCACCATGTATTAGAGGCTATCTTGCAATGGCTTGTCTGGGAAAGGGCATTTGCTCAATGTAACCTGAATTCACTGGTGAGTAATAAAGCAGAGATTCCATTGGCTTTCCCTCCATCTGTCCCACTGAGATAAATTCTGTGGGCTTGCAGGTGCATCTCTTAAAAACGACTCAAATGGAAGGGACTTTTTTTGACACTGGGACCAATCATTAAGAGTGTTGTAAAAATTAAAGGCATTTTTTATTCCATTATAAATGCTTAAAACATTTGGCACAAAGCTTTGAATAAGTAGTGTATTTTTATGAAGGCCAGACTGGTGGTGACTGACAGGATAGAGAGGATACGGAAAATCAAAGTACAAACTCCAGGCAGTGAGTTGATCAAAGCAATCCAACCATCACTCTTTCCCTTTGTTTTTCTGCTGTGCAACCACCTGGCATGCCTGCCTGAAGGTATAAAATTCCTTATTTTCACCTCCAGTAAAGTCCCGCAATACTATAAATATCGGGAGATTAAGAGGTCGGAGAGAAGAAAATAAGAAAAACTATGAGTTGGTTACCTATTTTGACTTCAAGTTATCTTTTCACCAAGGAATGAGAGACTCACATTCTGTGTGAGTGAAGAGGTACTAAACACTAGGGAGGCAGATATTCACCCCTGCTTTAATTCTGCTGGGCCAAATCTCAAAGCTGACATTTATTTCACAATCAGTCTTATTTCAAGGTGATCTATAAATCCACCTGTTTTGGTTAGCTGGATAGGCTCTACATACTTGAGGACTTCTGCGTCTAGTACAGAAAGCTATTGCCACCCATGCCTTCCTCTAGGTTTGGGGGCCTGGAAGTCGTCATTGTTAGGATAAGTAATTCAGAAACTTTAAAGTGACCGCCAGGTATTTACGAGGGGAGAACATTTACAATGACATACCCAACTTACATTGTAAAACTCATAAAATCTTGTTTTAGATATCAAATCTTGGCAGTTTAGATATAAAATATTTAGATATAAAGGTTTACATTCCATAAACCATCATCACAATGCCAGCCACCACTCCTACCCTCTGTCACCTCATATTCATCACTCAAGCAGGACTATAAATTCTACCCTTACCTAAATCTGTAACTAGAATTACAGGGGTCAACCTGAATAATTTGAAACAGTAGTTTCAAACTCTTTCATGGACTTTGAACTGTTAATTCACGGGGTTCTTAACTTTTTTAAAACCTGGGACCATTTTTCAGAAACTGATTATAGCTAATGGGCTGTCTACCTAGAACAATGTTTCCTGACCTTTTTTTCCATTATCACCCCCCACCCCCGGAGACTTTTTAGACATTTTCCCTAATCACCCCACTAACACCACAGACATATATGTAGGCCTTTAAAGGTCAAAACCTATTATACTATATATTATTCCACCCCACTTCCCGAACATGTCCTAGATTCTAAATGACTGGCCCTGGAATAAACACAAAGAATCACAGGCTTCTGAAGCCAGGGACCGAGGAGCCCACTGGTGAGATCCATGTCAAACTCTCGCCGCATTTCTAAAATGGCTTCCTAGTAACGAACAATGTGCTTCAGATAAACTTCCCAGTAACTTTAACTTCAAAGTGCCTGGGCCTCAGCATCCCTTCATTAGAGTTTTCAAAACTATCTTGTCAGAAACCAGTGAAACAATATTTGTGACCAGTATCAAAAAAGGAGGTCCATAATCCATACAGGACTGCTTCTGTGGTCATTTGTGAACTCCTTATTAGTCAGTGACCAATGGGCCATGAAAGCTTCCTGGGGTTAATTAAGTCACTTCAGTGTGACCCCTTCAGGGTTCTCTCCTGCCTCACATGAATCACAGGCTACCTCATCCCTTATTCGGCCTGTCAGCCTCAGGACATGGTAAACAGAGGTTTGGCTGCCTGGCCAACTACATGAAGACAAGCCTGAGTGTTGCGAATGACTCAGGAGACAGGTATAATGAGGAACAGGTCACAGGCTGGCTTTCTCTATTACAGGCTGACTTCTCAAATGCCAACCAGTGCAAGGGACCACTTTCCCTCAGTGGGCCTGAAGGCAACCCCTCAATGTTCTTTAAGTATTGTCAACATTTCAGCCTCAAAGGCCATGTTTTTAGCACTAAACACACCAAACCTTACCTTCCTTTTCTTCTCTTTTTAGTAGTATAGTTCTTTACTATGTTTCAGGTTTATAGCCAAGTGACTGTTTTTCAGATTCTTGTCCATTGTAGGTTATTACACAATACTGAATATCTTCAGTACCAACAGTTCCCTGGGCTATCCAGTAGGTCCTTGCTGTTTATTTTATACATAAGAATGCGTATCTGTTAATCCCCAATTCCTAATTTATCTTTCCTCCCTACCTACTTTTCTTTATAGTACTCATTACCAAGTATCTATTCATGGTTTATTTATTGTTTTATCTTCCTCTCATTACCATGTAACTGTCATGGATTGGGGGTGGGGGGTTGTCATCTGTTTCATTCAGTGCTTTGTTTCCAGGGCCTAAAACTGTGCCTGGTACTTGGTGGGTGTCTGTGTTGAATAAATCAGTTAATAAATATTTCAAACTGTCCTGGAACCAACCTATCTTACCTGAAAATAGAACGAGTGCTTCTATGAAGGATGAAAATAGTGTAAGATGCCACTTTGGAGACCTCTCAGCTGATCACCAACACCAGCTGCAATTTCACTCTTACCTCTCATCCTCTTTTTGACTACCCAGTTTACAACTATCCATGGGGGTGAGGAGAAGAGAAATGAGTGGTGATTAATATGCTTATTGGAGATTTACTGGAAAGTTCACTCTTTCAGTCAAAGTTCTGGAGAAACTAATTAATTCAAGAAGTTGATGCAAATGGAAGATCACGGACTCTCCTGGTGGTCCAGTAGTTAAGAATCCACCTGCCAATGCAGAGGACACGGGTTCAATCCTTGGTCCAGGAAGATCCTATATGCCATGGAGCAACAAAGTCCCCATACTCTAGAGGCCCGTGCTCTGCAACAAGAGAAACCACGGCAATGAGAAGCCCCCAACTGCCACAACTAGAGAAAGCTGGGGCCCAACAGCAAAGACCCAGTGCAACCAAACATAAATAATAAAATAAAATACATAGAAGATCACTTCAAAGTGCACTGGAGGCTTTCACATGAATGCTGCCACACTTGTCTCCAGTGGAAATTCCCAAGAACAATCAACAAAGGGCTATGAGCCAAGGAACCATTAACACAAGTTCTCTTGTATAAGTTACTGGCAGTAAGAACTATATTTAACTAACCACTCCCAAAAGGAATTTTTGAGGTTCTATTCTGAAAAGGAATATATTATTTGCCCTTGTATTGATCAAAATGATATATCTGTGGGCACTCCAAGTACCAGGACTTACCATGCAGGAAGAGATAAAAATCATGCACATTTGTGGCCACCTGTTAAAGGGTGTTCCCTGAGAATAACAACACACATACACACACTGCACTGTACAATTTATAAACTATTATGTTTTATCTACCTTTGTTTACTAAATGGGGCATATTCTTAACGTGGGAGTCACAACTCAAACGCTCAGATACAGAGGGCAGGCCAAGTGAATAAACACCGACAGACAGCAGTCTATGTCCTTCCCAGAAGAAGTACTTGGCACTACCCCAGGGTGCTATGTGGGAACACTGTGCCAGATCTTCATATTTTTTAGGCCCAGCCCCAAATCAGAATATTTCATTAAAAAATTCTCAATTCTAGAATCAAGTCACATAAAGCCTGTCTGAGGCCTCCTGGGAACAGCCAGTTTGGTGGGGTTTTTTAAAATTTTTTATTTTAAAATATTTTTGCCTGTGCCACATGGAACGTGGGATCTTAGTTTCCCAGCTGGGAATTGAACCCCAGACCCTGCATGGGAAGTGTGGGGTCTTAACCACTAGACCACCAGGGAAGTCTCAACAGCCAGTTTATAATCTGTGTGCTTCCATGGCAGACTGGCTCTCTCCCTGGATGCTACAAACACCCGGAGATGTATCAGCTGTCCCCCATCTCCATCTGCAGAGGTGTGCCTACAAATGCCCACTACATTCCATACCCCTTCCTATCTGCCCTCTACCACCCAGTGCCTCACCAACACTGTCCGTCTCAACGCCACGTGACTCTCCTACCACTTGCTTATCACCATACCAGCCCCAGACTCCCGAGTTACCCTTCATCTCCATCCATCCTGTTTTGTTGCCATCTCCCTTCCCTCAGCTCCTGGAGTCTCTGATACTTATGGGCCTATCTTCAGCAAAGCCTCTCATTCCCTCAATCTCTTCTCTGAACAGTCTTACTCTAACTGAACCCAACTCACCCCTGAAGAGATAGCTTCTCTTGTGCCCTTGCAAGGGGGCACTGCTTCTATATCATTCTCCCTCCACCCTCAACACCCCAGTTATGAATCTCGTCATTAGAGTAAATCATACCCCACCCTGTGTGTCATTTGCTGACCCAGCTCACCCCCCCCCTACTGCCTTGTTTCTCCGTTGATTTTAGCTCCCTGTCATTCCCACTGTGGCCCTTACCACCATTCTTGGTGATTTCTGTATCCAGATAGGTGCCCCTCCAACCATCCTGGCCTCTTGGTTCCTAGACTTCCTCTCCTCCAATGATCTTGTCCTCCCCACAGCCGCTCCCCTAGACCCTTCCGAACCTCAGCTTCAAGGGTCTCCCTCAGTGCCGAGTGTAGTTTATCTTCCTAGTTCATTCTTTTCAAAACCTCAGGTCCAATAACTCACTGGTCCTACCACCTTTCCACTACCCCTCAGCCCCCTCATATCTTCACGTAGATTGTTCCTTGACCAACCATTATGATCACCCTCTTACACACTTCCCCTCCCTCCATTATATTCATCTGGAGGTACCTGTGCAGTTGTGTGTGTCTGGAGAAACACCTCACTCTTAGTGGATGACTTTGCTTCCTGAGAAAAATCAAAGCAATCAGAAGGTGGGCAGAGGAATAAAAACTACTTCTTGTCTCTAAATAAGCTGTTGATTCAGCTCTCATACAAACAGAACTTCAGATAAGCAAGGGCATTAGTTTACCCAGCCAGATAGAAATACTTCTGAAAGGTCAGGAGGTCCAGCCAGCTACAGCAGCTGGGAAAACCATGGGAACAAGCAGAAAAGGTCTCTGTAGCCAGACCCAGCTTTGTCAATTACTAATGTGTGGCCTTAGGCAAGATCTGTATCTTCACCGCCACACCAAGTTGTTTCAAGGATTAAATAATGCATAAGTGCTCAAAGTAAGCAATAGATGTTAGCCCCAAACTCAGTTTTGACAAAAATCCCAGGCCAGGTAACTGGAAGGTATGGGTTTCCTTGACGACTCAGATGGTAAAAGAATCTAGCTAGCCTACAATGCAATAGCCCCGGGTTTGATCCCTGGGTTGGAAAGATCCCATGGAGAAGGGAATGGCTATCCACTCCAGTATCCTTGCCTGGAGAATTCCACATACTGAGGAGTATATCTAAAAAAAGTCTAGAAGAAAAGTCTAATAAATTCTAGTTCAGAGCACAAGAATGATCAACAATTGAATTCCTAATTCCCTGGAGCTGAGTCTCTCCCCACAGGCCCTCAACTCACTTTTTCCTCTCTGCCTTGGGCATAGGGAAAATAACAGTCTTCAGAAGTCACCACAGGTGATGACTTGGTGTACAAACACCAATGCTACAAACACCAATGCTTTCTCTTTCCATCCCAAATGCTGGCCTGTAAAGTCACCTGATTCCTGTCTGTTCCCCACTTGGCCTCCTCTTCCAATCTCCCACCGCCCCCCTCCAACACACCGCTACTCCAGTCGCGATGGCAGTCTTTTCCTCAAATACCACCAAGCTCATTCCAGCCTCAAGGCCTCTGTACTCCACTGCTTCCAACTGGACAATCATCCCTGAGGCCTCTGTGTCACTGCGACTTGTTCCTTCTTCACATAGAGCTCAGCTGTCACTGTCCTCAGGGAGACCTCCCCTGAGAACATGAGTTAAAGTGGCCCCCATCATCCCTGTTTGTCTGCTTCTTCCTGTTCAATTACGTCTTAGTAATTTAATACTGCAGTAAGTACTCTTTATTTAAATGCTTACTCCCTGTCTCTGTCTATCCCACTAGAGTATCAGCTCTCTAAGTGCAAGGACATGGCTTGTCTGAGTCACAAATGGTATCCCAGATCCAGCACTGCCCCCTGACACACAGCAGGGGCTCAGGAAGTTTTGCTGAATCAACGAATTCTTCTTTCAGGAGGATTATTTTCAAAATCTGCTTGTATTTATCTGAGGAAGTAAGGTTAAACCAACACTTGTTCAAAAAGATCTTTCAGGCCGAACTTCCGCAGAGTTCAGACGTTTAAATTGGGTCTTACCCTCCACCAACCTCTAAGGACGGATTCAAGCCCACCTTCTCAATGCCAATATTCTTAAGCCAAGAGGCGCTCCATCCCCGCCCCTTGCACCCCGTGCAAGTTTTCCCTCCCAACATATTTGCTTTTCTTTTCCTTTGAATATCACTGAGAAGCACCTTTGTTCTGGGAGGCGCTCTAATGCAACTGAACCCAGAAAGATTTCTCAGGAGGCTGCGGTCCAATATCCAAAAACATAGGGTGCAGGCTTCTTCCCAGAGGCTAAAAGGCCAACAGGTCCCCTAACCCAAGCCCTGTCCTCTGGGGCTGGCCCCCCAACCGCGGGCTTTCGTGGGCGTTTTTTTTGCTGGCAGGAAGAGGCTGGTCTTCGGTTCGGTCCCTCACCTCCTTCCTGCCACAGGAAAGGCCACTGCCACTCCTTCTGGGTGAACAGCCCTAAGCCAGTCTCCTCCCTCCTCTACAGGAAACTTTTCCCAGCCCGGGCTCTGCCACCCGCCCTCGCTCCCGGGGGCTCCCGAATCTCTCAAGGTTCAATCCAGCCGGGCTGGCTCCACTACACCCGCCTAAGCTTCACCCAGTCGCCCCCAAACTTCCTCCCTCGCCAATTCCCCCTGCTCGGACCTCGCTCCGGCCCTCCTCGTTCCCCAACTTAGCCCCTCCACCTTGCCCCTAACGCCCCGCCTTCGGCCTCTCGACCCTCCACAACCCCCAGGACACCCGCCCGGGTCCTCACCGTGGACGCCACGTTCTTCGTCGGCGGCCTCAGCCCCGGAGAGGAGCAGCGATGCCAGCAGGGCGAGGAGCACCCCGCACCGCCTCGGCTCAGAGAGCTGCGCCATGACGGACTCCGCCCGGCAGCCCAGGGGAGAGGCCTCGAGCCTCTGGTCGTTGGGGTCTCGCGAGCAGGTGCGGGAAGACCCTCGCCGCGCAGGCGCACTGGAGCGCCTTGCGTTCAGGTGCGGGCGCTCGTAGGGGTCTGCGGGGCGCGCCTCTGCCCTCGCCACACGGGAAATCTCCAGGAAGCCCTTTTCTCAGTCCTTCGGTGTGCGGATACTCTGCCGCCTGTGCCCACGATGATTTTCTCTGCTCCTCACTCGCCCCGGACTCCCTCTACCCTTCAGAACCCCACCACACCCCCAGACCCTCGGTGGGCGCCAGAGGTAATGGCGCCCGCCTCGAAGCAGCTGTCGAAGGTGGAAGGCTAGGTAGGGGGCGGGACGCACCTGGTGAGGCGGGACGCGTAGAGCGCAGGCGCAGGGAGTCTGCACCTGCGCGGCCGTGCTCCTCCCTAGGCGCACCTGGACCCGCCCCTGGCGCTGAGGTAAGGGCGGGGCTTATGTTGGCTCCGCCCTGCGTGATGCCTAGCCTGGGGCGGTACGCGCAGGGGTGAGCCTTAGGGCTCTTGCTGCCCGTGGACGTCGGCTTATTGACGGTGTATGAGCACCTTCGCTCTTGAACTTGGCCTCTGGGAAATGAGGGTGCAGGCGTGCTCTTACTGGACACCTGTGGGTTTTTTGCCTAGCTTGCTTCAGCCTTCCGATGAGGGCAAGGGATTTCTTCTTTCTAAATTACAACGTTCACTAAGTGTCTCCCCAGTGTTGACCAGTCCCCGCATCACCAGACGAACAGAGCAGCAGAGTGATGACAGAAGCGTGTGACAAAGTGATTATGGAGGAGACGGGGCAAACACAGGCTGAATGATCAGGGGCTGCGTGGTGGAAGACCTGGGAGCCCAGACAGGTTCCCCGTTCAGTCTGAGTGAGGGCCAGAGAGGGCTCTCAGAGGAGACTATAGACCCATGAATGAACAAGAGCCCCAGACTCTGCCTTCGCGTTTCCAGTACTGAGACGAAGACAGATAATTAACCAGAGACAGATAGGTGTCAAGGGAGTGTTGGGGAAGCACAGGCAGAGTAATCAGACCTGAAAGGAGGGAAACCCAAAGGAGGCACCTGACCAGCTTAGGGGCCATGGGAGGGCTTCCTGAAAGAGGCATGTGTGAGCTGGATCTCAGGAGAATGGAATAGGGCAAGCATAGGAGTAGAGGACAGCTGATGAATAATTAAAATAAATATATTATTAAAAGCCCCTAACAGTGCTATGAAGGAAATGAACTGGGGGCTAGGATGGAAAATAACAGTGGAGGAGGTGATTTAGATATGAACCCTGGAGGATAAGAAGAGCTGATGGACAAACATTCTAAGCAAACAGCAAATGCAACAGTCCTGAAGTAAGAAAGATGTCAGTGTGTTACAGAAGCCAGGGCCACACCCACTACTTGGCTTCCCTCCTGACATAACAGTATCTGAAGAGTCTTAACTGGGTTAACTAAGTGGTGTTTACCTTAAACAATTAAAGTTATGCCCGCCATCTTCTTTAATCTTGCAGTGAGGCCCAGGGACTCAAGGCCAAGAGTCTGAATGTGAGGCCCAAGATCTCTTAAACACTTGAACCCAGTCTCCCCACCACATCCCACTAAACCCAGGTTTATGCTGGAGGAGGACTGTGGTGGGAGGTGAGGCTGGAGAGGAGACACAGGCCTGTTCATTCATCCATACTTTCTTTGAACACCCACTATGAGCCAGGTAGTCTTGTAAATGCTGGAGAAGATACAGCAGTGAACAAAGCCAAATGTCCGACCTGTGGGAACTCACTTTCTCCTATTGCGAACAGTGATGTAACTAGCATATCTGACACTGAGACTGAGCCCCCTATTCTGAGTTCCCCTACCTCTTTATCCCAAACTTTATTCCCTTCTTGTCCTGCCCCTGTGCCCTTCAGGATAGAAGAGTATCAAAGAAAAGGGAACTGAAACTGAGCAGGACCCTGTTTCTTGTTTGTAGAAGAAAGCTTTGGTCTCCTAGGCCTTCCTTGAGTTCCAAAGAGTCAACTCAAAACTTACTATTTAGGGAAGTAAGGGAATGGAAACAAAGGAAACAGGCAAGAAACAACAGTTCAGTGATAAAACAGAGTCCTAGTTCCTCCTCAAGGGATATACAAACAATCTGACGCATATCTTTAAGTTTTGTTTGCAGAAACTAAGACCCCCACCCAGGTGGAGGACAATGACTAAATGCTGACCACAGGCATGTAGACCCCAGACTGGTTAGAACCAGAAGGTTGATGATTAAGATTCCTGAAACATCACCCAGTTACCTCACCACCAACCAATCAGAAGGAAGTCTATGAACTAAAACCCTCCCCCCAAATGATACCTTTAAAACCCCCTCCCTGAAAGCCTTCAGCGAGATCCATCTTTTGAGCTGTGCTTCTCCCTGCATGCATGCATGCATGCTCAGTCATGTCCAGTTCTTTTCCACCCCATGGACTGTAGCCCTCCAGCCTCCTCTGTCCATGGGAGTTCCCAGGCAGGAGTACTAGAGTGGGTTGCCATTTCCTTCTCCAGGGGATCTTCCTGACCCAGGGATTGAACCCATGTCTCCTGCATTGGCAGGCAGATTCCTTACCACTGAGCCACCTGGGAAGCCTCTCCTTGCTTGCTGTCCTGCAAATAAATGCTGCACTTTTCTTTACCACAACCCAGTGTCAGTAAATTAGCTTTGCTGTGTGGCAGGCCAATAAACCTACATTCAGTTCTGTAACAGCCCCTGGGGTGAATAATTTTTTATACCTCCTCCACTCTACCAAAAAATTATTTTCAGTAGTAATCATCTAAGTATCATTATTTTATTTGTTCTTTAATTTTAAAATTAATAATCAAAATTTAATAAATTTCCATTTTAAAGATATCACTCAAATTCAGTAAAATATTTCATGTATGAATGAAAGTTTGTACTTATCAAATAAAAATATTATGTCTTACAGTTCATACCCTGATTCACTCTTTTCAATTTTTAAACACAAAAACTCCAAAAGAACATGTAAAATGACAATAGTTTCTCCATCTTTACAATCATTGTGCTATCCTTTAAATTTCTGATGTATTTAAATGCAAGACTATATAGAATCACAGAAATTGGAGACTCAAAACTGTGCCTGATACAAGGCCAAATGATTCCAAATTGTTATGAACTTATTTTCAAAATGAGCACACATAGCTCAGTCTATATATGTCAGAGGTCAACAGTATACATGAGAGTTCTCCATAATAACTTTCCTTTAGACTACTGTGGCAAACAGCCCCCTATAATCCCCTCCGCTTAGATGTGAGCAGGACCTGGGACTTGATTCTAACCAATAGACTATGGCAAAGGAGGTTTACGTTACATTATGTAAGACTCTCCGTGGACTGAGAGACTGTCCATGGCTGGCTCTGAAAGACAGAAGTCGCCACGTGGTGAGAGGATTGATGGAGAAGACCGCATGGTAAGGGGTTATAGGTGGCCTCTGGGAGCCGAGAGCCATTCCCACTGATAGCCAGCTAGAAAGTAAAGACCGCATCCCCACAGCCTCAAATAGATGGAAACGCATCTTTTCTCAGTGGAGTCTCTGATGAGATGGCAGCACTGGCTGACCCCTGGACTGCTGCCTGACGAGGCCCTGGAGAGAAGGCCCAGCTAAGCCACAACTGGACTGGATCCACAGAAACCATGGGATAATAAACAAGTGTTTTTTGTTTGTTTGTTTTATTTTTGGCTACACTGGGTCTTCATTGCTGCGTGGGCTCTCCTGTAGGTGAGGCAATTGGGGGCTATGCTCTACTTGCAGGGCACGGGCTTCTCAGTGTGGTAGCCTCCCTTTCTGCAGAGCATGGGCTCTAGGGCATGCGGGCTTCAGTAGCTGCAGCATATGGGCTCAGTAGTTGTGGCCCCCAGGCTCTAGCGCACATGCTCAGCAGTTGTGGTGCGTGGGCTTAGCTGCTCTGTGGCACGTGGGATCTTCCCAGACCAGGAATCGAACCATGTCTCCTGCATTGGCAGGCAGATTCGTTACCACTGAGCCAACAGGTGTTGTTTTAAGCCACAGAATTTGTGGTAATTTATTTGGAGCAATAAAAAACTAATACAATATTTACTAAAGGATAAGAGTAATAAAAATATCTAATTTGAAACTTACCAATTTATTATTAAAAGTCAACAGTTTTAAAAAACAAATTCAACAGTATTGCATTAATTGTTCAGTCAGTAGACCTCCCAACAATTTTTTTCCTAGGGGTGGAATGACTCTTTTATCACTGATACTGTTTAGAATTTGTCAGTGCATGGCATAATATAAACTTGGCCAACTGTTTTTCCCCCACACTTTAAACTTTTTATTTTGTATTGCGTTATAGCTGATTAACAATGCTGTGGCAGTTTCAGGTGAACAGCGAAGGAACTCCGCTGTACATATACATGGATCCACTCTCCCCACAAATCCCCTCCCATCCAGTCTGGCACATGACATTGAGCAGAGTTCCATGTGCTATGGTCCTTGTTAGTTATCCATTTTAAATATAGCAGTGTGAACATGACCGTCCTAAAGTCCCCAACTATCCCTTCCCCACCCCCTAACCCACAACCATAAGTTCATTTTCTAAATCTGTGAGTCTCTTTCTGTTCTATAAGTTCATTTGTATCATTTCCTTTTAGATTTCACGTATAGGGGCTGTCGTATGGTATTTCTCCTTCTCTGTCTGACTTACTTCGCTCCGTATGACACTCTCCAGGTCCATCCATGTTGCTACAAATGGCGTTATTTCATTCTTTTTAACAGCTGAGTGATATCCCATCATAAACATGTACCACATCTTCAACTTTTGATCAGTTTTATTATTATTTTAAAATTCTCTACAGGGTTGGCTCGTGGTAAAGAATTTGCCTGCCAGTGCAGGGGACACGGGTTCAATCCCTGGTCCAGGAACTTCTCACATGCTGTGGGACAACTAAGCCCATGCGCTGCAACTACCGAGCCAGAGCTCTAGAGCAACAAGAGAAGCCACTGCAAACAGAAGCTTGTGCATTGCAACTGGAGAATAGCCCCTGCTTGCTGCAACTAGAGAAAGCGCAGCATAGCCAAAACTATATAAATAAATCTTAAATAAGCCTTAAAAATTTCTCTACAGACTGTGCATCCCCTTTTCTCCTGTGCCCAAGTTGGACCATTCCTGTTTCCCTCCCTTTGGTATACCACTGTCTGGGGAAAAGACAGTAAATAAAATGAGTAAATTATATACAAGGTTAAAAGGCAGTGAGCATTATGGATAAAACATACAGCCGGGTATGGGTCATGGGAGTTGCAATATAAAATAGGACTGTCAGAGAAGATCACTGCACAGGTAACATTTGAGGGAGATGAAGGAGTTAGCCCTGTTGACATCATTCTAGGGAAGAGCTTTCATGATACAGGAACAGCTAGTGCACAGGTGCTGGGGTGGGACAGTGTTTGGCAGAGCTTTGATTGTCCCACAACAATGGGGAGCTATGGACAGTTTTGTTTGTTTGGTTTTTCAAGATATCTCAGCTTTATTGAGCTACAACTCACATAGCGTACAATGTACCCTTTTAATGTGTGCAATTCAGTGGGTTTTAGTATATTCATAGAGTTGTGCAACTGTCATCACGTTCAATTTTAGAAAATTTCATCGTCCTCAAAAGAAGCCCCTTACTCTTTAGCAGTCACTCCCCTTCCTCCAGTCCTCTCAGCCACAGGCAACCATAAATCTATTTTCTGTCTCTATGAATTTCCCTATCCTGAACATTTCCTGTAAATAGAATCATACAACATGAGGCCTTTTGTATCTGGTTTCTCTGCCTTGGACTTCCCTCGTGTCTCAGCTGGTAAAGAATCTGCGTGCAATGCAGGAGACAGACCTGGGTTTGATCCCTCGGTTGGGAAGAATCCCCTGTAGAAGGGAAAGACTACCCACTCCAGTATTCTGGCCTGGAGAATTCCATGGACTGTGTAGTCCATGGCATCACAAAGAGTCGGACACTACTGAGTGACTTTCACTTCACTTCTCTGCCTTAGCATATTTTCAAGGTTCATATATAGGTACTTAATTTCTTTTTATTACCAAATAAGAGTCCATCATATGGATATATCAAATTTTATTTATCCATTCATCAGTTGATGGGCTGGATTTTTTCCCACCTGTTGTCTGCTATGAACACTCATGTACAAATTTTTGTGTGAACATATGTTCTCAACTCTCTGGTATACTAAGAATAGAATTACTGGATCATATGGTAACTCTTCGGAGAAGGCAATGGCACCCCACTCCAGTACTCTTGCCTGGAAAATCCCATGGACGGAGGAGCCTGGTAGCCTGCAGTCCATGGGGTTGCAAAGAGTCGGACACGACTGAGCGACTTCACTTTCACTTTTCACTTTCATG
>NW_011494852.1:6102965-6104913 GCF_000754665.1 Bison bison bison | reverse complement strand
TGGAGAAGGAATGGCAACCCACTCCAGTGTTCTTGCCTGGAGAATCCCAGGGACGGGGGAGCCTGGTGGGCTGCTGTCTATGGGGTTGCACAGAGTCGGACATGACTGACGCGACTTAGCTGCATGGTAACTCGTTTAACTTTTTAAGGAACTGCCAGGGGCTTCCCTAGTGGTCCAGCAGGTAAAAATCCACCTGCCAATGCAGGGAATGCAGGTTTGATCCTTGGTCCGGGAAGATCCTACATGCCTCTGTGCAACTAAGCCTGCAAGCCACTGCTGAAGCCCACGCCTAGAGCCCCTGCTCTGCAGCAAGAGTAGCCCCCAGTCACTTCAGCTAGAGAAAGCCAGTGTGCTGCAACTAAGACCTAGTGCAGCCATAAATAAATAAATAAATAAATCTCTATTTTTTTATTTTTAATAAATCTTAAAAAAAAAAAGAAACTGCTAGACTGTTTTCCAAAGTGGCTGAACTATACAAATTCCCACCATCAATGTATCAGTGTTCTGATTCCTCCACATTCTTGCCAGCACTTGATATGATTGGCATCCTACTGAGTGTGAAGTGGTATTTCATTGTTGTTTTGATTTACATTTTCCTGATATTAATGATATTGATCATCTTTTCAGGTATAGACTCTTGTATATCTTTTTTCTAGAAATGTCTATTCATGTCCTTTGTCTATTTTTTAAATGGGTCATCTTATAATTGAGTTACATGACTTCTTTATTTATTTTAGATACAAGTACCTTATCAAATATATAATTTGCAATTTTTTATCTCATCTGTGGGTTGTCTCTTCACTTTCTTGAAGTTCTTTAAAACAAGTTTTAAATTTTGATGGTGTCCAATTTATTTACTTTTTTCTTTTGTTGCTTTGCTTTTGGTATCATATTTAAGGAACCATTGTCTAGGAATGGATAATCTTAAGCAGGGGAAGGACATGACCAAATGTAAGGTTTTTAAAAATTGTTTATTTATTTATGGCTGCACCGGGTCTTTGTTGCTGCTCATGGGCTTTTCTCTAGTTGAGGCAAGTGGGGGCTACTCTCTCGCTGCGGTGCATGGGCTTCTCATTGCAGCGGCTTCTCTTGTTTCAGAGCACAGCCTCTAAGGGCATGCGGGTTTTAGCAATTGCAGCACACAGGCTTAGTTGCCCCATGGCATGTGGAATCTTCCTGGACCAAGGATCAAACCCGGGTTCCTTTCATTGGCAGGCAGATTCTTAACCACTGGACCACCAGGGAAATCCTGCCAAATTTAAATTTTGAAGTGTATTCTTGCTGCTTTCAATTAGGTGGGAAGACTTGTGAGGTAAGAAATTTCTCTGGTCGCCCTTGTTAAACGTGCAAACTCCACCCTCCTCCATTTCTTATTTTCTGCTTCATATTTCTCCATAAACTAATCATATTCTAACAAACTGAGTAATATACTGTACTTATTATGTCACTACTTGTCTCCACCTCATGGAATGATGACTCCCTGAGGATTAGGCTTGTCTGTTTTGTTCACCGCTCTGTCCTCGGTGCCCAGGGAAGTTGAGGAGGGGGAACCTGGTGATCACCGGGGAGACAAGAAAACCCTTGGATGCTGTCTGGCTGGCATAAGGAGACTGATATGAGCGGGAGAAAGAAAGGCGGCGGTGCGGGGGGTGTGTGTGTGTGTGTGTGTGTGGCTAACAGCTCAGATGACATGATGTCAAAAGAATATTTGTTGAATAAAGTGAATATGAACAAATGGATACATGGATGAATGAATAAATGAAAGGGGTCAAAAGACCTACCGTGAGTACTATGGCTTGACCTTCCTTTGCCAACAGAGTAGGTAGCACAGGGGCTCCCGCACTGTCCCTGGCAACCACCAGGGGGCGAAGACAGGCTGGGTGCCCGAGAGGCCATCCCGATAACCGCCCCGCCCCGCCCCGGGGATCCAGGTCCCGGGAGCCCCAGC
>NW_011494852.1:6101651-6102786 GCF_000754665.1 Bison bison bison | reverse complement strand
GCTCAGCGGCTGGGCAAGCGGGTGCTGAGCAAGCTGCAGGCTCCATCGCGGGCCCGGGGGCCGGGGGGCAGCCCCGGGGGGCTGCAAAAGCGGCACGCGCGCGTCACCGTCAAGTATGACCGGCGAGAGCTGCAGCGGCGGCTGGACGTGGAGAAGTGGATCGACGGGCGCTTGGAGGAGCTGTACCGCGGCAGGGTGAGGCGGAGAGAGGTACCCCGGGGGAGGGGAAGGGGGACTGGTTGTTTGTTCTCGCTGATGCACCCTGGTGCAGCCTCCTTTGCACGGGAGAACGCAGCCTCCTGGACTCCTGGACCCCGCCGTCTATCTTCCATGACACTCTGCTTGTGCACACAGACACACTTGGGTCCAAACTCCCGGCTTTAGCATATGGGAGCTGGAGTGACCTTATCTGGAGAATGGGTGGGGGCAAGGGGGATGTCTTAAAACCAAACATAGACATGGTGTCTGGGGGAGATACAACCACAGCATACAGCAAAGGAAGCATTGGCATTCACAGACAGGCTCAGTGACGTGCTGTGGCCACTCGCAGATACAGTGACAGAAGCAACAACTCCACACAGCCTCCCCGGGACACAAGAAGGGGGCACTTACAGATCAACCTGTGCAACTGCCACAGGCTCTCCCAGTCACCCCAACACAGGCCATGGCCATATGCAGACACAACACGACTATACCCACACAAAAGGACTCTAGTCACGGCTGTTCACAGATATACAGCAAAGCTGTAGCAACTCACAGACACTGCAAGCTACAACAGCTACCTCTGACACCCAGTGATTCAAGTAACGACCATCCATTATCTCCTAAAAGCAAAAAAACGATAATCACTTTGCAAGCGCAATGATAGATGCTGCAGCCATGCACAGACATAAAATAACAGAAATTATAGCTACACCCAGACAGTAAACCACGTAAGCCATGGGCTCCTCCGGCCACACAAAGGCAGAAACTGCATCTGCCCGTGAACACACACAACATATGCTACAGCCTCCACTGCTATCTCGTGGGCTACAGACAGAAATGACATTTTACTGTCTATAGTCACATTTGTACAACACACACGTGCTGCAGAGCATGGTCACAGGTACACACACACACACACAGAGGATAAGAT
>NW_011494852.1:6100849-6101551 GCF_000754665.1 Bison bison bison | reverse complement strand
CACAGAGGATAAGATATTATCCTCAGCACAGCTCGAAGGTGGGAGACGCCCTTGCAGTGACCCGAGGCCCCTCTGTCCTCAGACACGTGTGGCTCACACTGATGGACAGTGGCTAGTGGTAGGTGGCATCAGCTAGCCCGACTCTCAGGGACACAAGCTGTGGGCACTTACTGATCGACCTATGCTGTAGTGAGACAAACACAGCTAAGCCGGAGTCACCCACCACCCACCCTTAGGACCACAGACCCCTGACGAGCCACAGAGAACATCACACACACACGTGACACATCCCTGCACCCTCCCGTTGGCCCTGGTCTCAAACACAGAGACTCACATAGGCGGTTTACACACTTACAGACACTCCACGCCACACACCATCCCCCGACTGCCCAGGCCTGAAGCCCACAGTGGAGTCAGCCGGATTTTGCTGGAGGAGGAGAGACTGTAGCCTCTGGGATCTCTTTGCTCAGACAGCTGGAATCTGTCCGCAACAGGGGTACCGAGCCAGTCTGCATTTGGCCCTTTGCCCCGAGAGGCCACCCAAGGGTCCCCCTCTTGGCCGCTTGAAATTGGGCTCGTGACTTATCCCACCCACCCACCCACCCTGGGGACTTGAGGGTTGGGCTAGGGCCCCAGGGGGTGACCCCAACCCCCCAGCCTCATCCCCTGGGGCTAGGGGCCATCCCTAGCAGGCTCTAGCCT
>NW_011494852.1:6089235-6100749 GCF_000754665.1 Bison bison bison | reverse complement strand
TGCCAGCTTTCCTCCCCTCCACCTAGTGCTTAAACTTTTCCTTGAAAGGACAGAGCCAGCCCCTCTCCAGAATCCCAGAATCTGACATTCCAAGACTCGACCAGGCCTGCTTCCCACTGTGGGAACCGGGGCCAAGGCAGGAGCGCAGTGCCAGGCCTGAGACTCCCGGGACCCAGGGGCCAGGATCCGAGCTGGTACAGGCTCTGGGGCCTCTGTCAACCCATCTGTCACCACCCGCCCCCCCCCCCACACCCAGACTGTCCCGCCTTGGCGGTGCTGTCCCTGACTACCACATTATTGCTCCAGAACCCGCCAGCTGGGCCCTGGGTGGCTGGGGCTCCTCCCGAGCCTGGGACAAAGACAGGGGAGGGAAGGGAAGAGACCCTGACTGCCCCTCCTTCTCCGCTCAGGAGGCAGACATGCCCGATGAGGTCAACATCGATGAATTGTTGGAATTAGAGAGTGAAGAGGAGAGAAGCCGGAAAATCCAGGTAGGTGGAAGGGAAAGCCGTACCTAGCCCCCTCCCCTGCATCTCCCTAAAAATTGTATCAATAATTAACAGGTTTATTGAGCACTCCCTCAGTGCCAGGCACTGTTTCAATGGCTTTAAGCTTAGTAACTTATTTAATCTTCACAAAACCCTCCAAAGGGACTGTTATCTCCATTGCACTACTATCGATACTATTATCTCCATTTTCAACTCAAGGAAAATGACTCCCAGAGATATCTAATCACTTGCCCAGGGCCACACAGCTCAGCAGGGGCAGAGCTGAGAGTCAGAGCTCGGCAGTGCACACGCAGTGGCCCGCTCTTCCGGCCTCGGTGCTCTAGAGGGAGGAAATGCTTTGTGATCTTCTGGCCCTCTCTGGATCCAGCGCTGGTGGGGGGCTGAGTGTCTGGACTCACCCCTAGCCCCCAGTAGCTCTCTAAGACGCCTAGATCTATTTCTTCCCTTGAAACCACGTGGGAAGTCCACCTGGACGTCCATCTGTCTTGCTGCCCTTGCTTTGCTGGGTTGGAGGCGTGTAGGTGTTGGTCATTTACTATTTTTTTTCTGTTGGGGGGTTTTTAGGGACTCCTAAAGTCGTGCACGAACCCCACAGAGGTGAGTTTTCTGTCCCCAACTCTAGGGCCCTGTTCTGTCCCCTGCACCCATGAGGGTGGGGGTGGGCTCCGGGGAGGAGGGAGGAAGCTGGCGGGGCCCAGGACCCTCAGAGGGAACCCTGGGGGCCCTGCCTCTCCCAGGGCCCTTTCCTCATCTCAGTGGTGTCTTTTGTCTTCCTCACTCCTGTCCCTCTCTCCCCATCTGCCGCCGGGGCTCCATTATCTCCCCCTCTGAGGCGCTCCCCCATCTGTCTCCTGTCTCTGCCTCTGCTGCGCCATCCCGTCTCTGCCTCTCTCCCCCGTGCCTGCCTGCAGCACCCTGGGGCTCCCTTCCCCACCTCTCAGGGGCCCCCCAGCCTTCCAGGCCCTGAGCGGCCCAACCCCTCTCACTTCCTTCCCGGCTTTAAAAGGGAAAACTATTCGTGTTTCTCTGACCAGCTCTGGGCTGCCTGAGGGACAAACGTCACTGTGTGTCTGTCTGCCCTGGAGCCGGCTCAGGCCTCTGGCCCCTGGGGACCCCCCTCCTGGTAATCTCTTGGCCTGAGAAATAGCCCCATGTTGCCCCGTGGCTCTGTTTCTTTCTTGGGCCCCTCGTTTCTCTCCCCACCTCTTCTCTGCACCTCTCTCCATTTCTGTCCCTCTCCCTGCCTCTGGTCTCTTCCTCTCCCTCCGGCCTGTTCGTCTCCATCTGGAGCCTCTACCCCTCCTCACCTGCACCTCCATCCCCTCTCACTGACCAGAGGGCAGGAAAAAGAGGAGTCCGGGTTGGAAGGGCTGGGTTGGCCAGGGGGTGCCCCCACCCCTCCCCATGTTCTCAGCATCCTCGCCCCGTCCTCAGGACTTCGTCCAGGAGCTGCTGGCGAAGCTGCGAGGCCTCCACAAGCAGCCAGGCCTCCGTCAGCCCAGCCCCTCCGGCGACGGCAGCCTGAGCCCTCGCCAGGACCGAGCCCGGACCGCGCCGCGCTGACCCTCTCTGGCCTCCGTGACCTCCTCCATCTCCCTGCCACCCAACGCCGTCCTGGCTTGTTTATAAGTCGTATTTAATGGTTCCGTAACAATAACACCGCGTGCCTGTTTTTCCTCTCCCTGGTTACTGTGGGCTTCCCTGAGCGCCTCCCCCCACCGCCCTCGCTCCCGCTGCGTCTCCTCGGCCCCCAGCCCCCGCAGCTGGCCCGGACAGATGGAGAACAGCTCCTCAGCCAGAGAGCATGAGAACAGGCCCTGCTGACCTTCCACCCCTGGGGCTCACATCCTGTCCTCACCTCCCCCAGCCTTGGCCTAGCCCCAGCCAGCAGGGCCTCCATATGTGGGCAGGGGTGGAAGGGGGCTGCTGTGGGGAGGACCACCGTGGACCACCACAGCAGAGGCCCAGGACCGAATGTGCCTGCTGTGACCGCCGCGTGCCGGGAACAAACCATTCATCCTCTCCATAGATTTTATTCCACATTCATTGGCTGCTTTTATCCCTGGGTCGGGAAGATCCCCTGGAGAAGGCAATGGCAACCCACTCCAGTATTCTTGCCTGGGAAATTCCATGGACAGAGGAGCCTGGCAGGCTACAGTCCATGGGGTGGCAAGAGTCGAACACGACTTAGCGACTAAACCACCACCATCGGATGCTTAGCACTGCCATTGGTATTGAGGACACAGAGATAAGCAGAATATGGCCCCTGGCATCAAGGTGGTGGGGAAGGAGAGCCTGCGGGCAGGAGATTAGAGCAAAGTGTGCTGAATGGTTCAAGATACTTGGGAGCCTAGGGAGTGGGAGGAGAGGTTTGTTCTTGGGGTGGTGAAGAAATCTAGGAGTGCATCCCGAAGAAAGTGACACTTAGGCAGGGCTTTGAAGGATGTGTAGGAGTTTGTGTGAAATGGGTACCCATATCTGAGGACTCCGAACTGGGGGGTGATGGAATTTACATTGGGGCTGAGGAGGCTTCCCTGGTAGCTCAGATGGTAAAGCATCTGCCTGCAGTATGGGATACCCAGGTTCGATCCCTGGGTCAGGAAGATCCCCTGGAGAAGGAAATAGCAACCCACTCCAGTACTCTTGCCTGGAAAATTCCATAGATGGAGGAGCCTGGTGAGCTACAGCCCATGGGGGTCGCAAAGAGTTGGACACGACTGAACGACTTCACTTTCTTTCTGAGACAGGGAAGATACCAAATAATTGGCAGGCCCATCTATCAGTCAGAATAGACAAGTCCTTCAGAACTGAAACAGGGAAGCTGATTGGGCTGGGGCATGCTCATGCTGGGGAAAGGAGGCCCTGAAGAGTCTTAGGGGAAGGGCCAGGGTATCAAGTGAATAGCAGCTATTTATCAAAGACTGTGGAAGTATTTCATTATTTTAACAATAGTTTTGTTGTACCATCAGTCCCAGCCATGTACAATCAGCAGATGGGGCTGTGGCTGTGGCTGTGTTTAGCACTGGGGTCGGGCCAGAGCTGCTTTGTGACCCTCTGGCCCTCTCTGGATCCAGCGCTGGTCGTGGAGCTGAGTGTCTGGACTCATCCCTAGCCTGGAGGGGCAAAGCACCTCTCCCATCTCACCCCTCCTAACCAAAATTTGCGCCTCAACCCCCTTGCCCATTCAGTGCCACCCAGCAGCCCTGCCAAGATTAGGCGCCCATCCCAGGGGTCTGAGTTCCTGTCTGGCAGGAAGAGAAGCTGCCCCTGGAGGAGAGGAATATCCAGGAGCCCCTGGTCTGTCCAGCCCTTCAGGTGACCTTGCTGTCCCTGTGCAGACAGACCTCAGGCTTCCAGTGCCTCTTCCCCTCCACAGAACTAGGTACAGAGTGTGAGGGGTAACTCCTCCCCATGGCAGCCAAGTGAAGTCTCGGCTGTGCCAGGTGTCGGGCCTCTCAGCTTCCTCATTGGTAAAGTGGGGACTTCATCCATGAGGAAACTGAGGCCCAGACAGTGATGTCAGTTGCCCCAAGTCACTCAGCTGGGAAGTGGCACTGGGTTTCAATTCTAGGCATTATGACTCCAGAACCCAACTATTTCTTCACTACAGTGCCCTTATAAGCCATAGCTTTAGCATAAATTGCAGTTCTTCAGGGGCAAGAAGAGGTGTACTAATTCATACGAAGGTGCGAGTGACTGCTAAAAGCCCTCTGAAATAGCCTATCCAAAGGGCAGTGCAGGGAATTCCTTGGCGTTCCAGTGGTTAAAACTCCATGCTTCTAATGCAGGGACCATGAGTTTCATCCCTGGTCAGAGAACTAGGTCCCACATGCTGTGTGGTGCAGCCAAAAAAATTTTAAAGTAAAATAAAGGGCAATACAATTTGAGAACATGGCTACAACAAATGGGTCTGGAAGCAGCATACCATGGTGGATAAGAGCATGAACTCAGGGGTTAATGCCTGGATTCAAAGGCCATCTGTTCTACTTCATAGCTGTGTGGGCTAGTGCAAATCACTTAACCCCTCTGGGTCCACATGCTTCAAGTATTCACATCTGTAAAATGAAGATGATAATACCTGCCTCCCAGGGTGGTTGTGAAGTTTAAATGCATCGATCATAGACTAGCGCCAGGGCACACAATAAGCTTTATGATCAACTTTATCACGGAGGGGGAAGACTGAACCATTAGCTCCTTACAGCCACCATCCCTGGCCAAGCAAATGTCCTCAGGGACACTGAATCACAGCCCCTCCATTAAGGAAAAGTCTCAAAGGACACAGTGTACCTGGCCTACCAGGCTTGCATTATTGCCACACTCACCTCATGCTGCCTCCCAGGGATCTGTGATCTTGTTTCTCACTTAGCAGCCAAATAATGCTTTTTCTCATTTTTTAAAATTTTGGCTTCACCTCTCAGGTTGTGGGATCTTGGTTCCCTGACCAGGGATTGAACCAAAGGGGTTGGCAATTAAAGCAGAGTTCAAACCACCGGACCTTCAGGGAAGTCCCTCTTTTTAGTTTCTTCCACCTTGCTCCCTCCATGGGCTTCTTTTGGCTTCAGAAGAGAAATCCTCCACCCTCCACTCTCCACCCCCCTCACCTGTCATCATTCTGCCTTCATCCCTCCTCTTTTCCTCACTTTCAGGAGGCGCTTCCCCTCCTGGGCTCTCAAATGTTTCTCTGCTCGAGCACTCTACTCAGAATCCCTCATCATTTAGATGTAATTTCAGACAAGTGTCCTTGCGCCCCTTAGTTAAGGCTATCACTGTGGCTATCCTGTCACAATAAATTTTCTCCACAGGATTTATCACACCCTGAAATTTTAGTTTATTTTCTGTCTACCCTCCCTGATTGCTTGCGACCCTATGGACTGTAGCCCATGAGGCTCCTCTGTCCATAGAATTCTCCAGGTAAGAATACTGGAGCGGATTGCCATGCCCTCCTCCAGGAGATCTTCCCAACCAAGGAATCGAACCTGTGCCTTTTGCGTCTCTGGCTTTGTAAACGGGTTCTTTCCCTTAGCCATCAGGGAAGGAGCCACCAGGGAAGCCCCTTACCTTCCCCCTTTCAGAATATTAGCTCACTAGGCCCAGCGGTATTCCTAACGTCAGGAGCAGCGCCTGGCACCCCTAGGTGCTGGACCAGTAACAGTGCCTCCTGGTGGCCACATTCTCCACGCGTAGTAACCCTCCTCGACTAGACGTGAAGCCTTAGCGCCCCCTCGTGGCTACGCGACTTGTTTTAAAGTTTTTTGTTTTTTTTTTTTTTTTCAGTTGCTCAGTCTTGTCCGACACTTTGCGACCCCATGGACTGTAGCCTACCATGGGATTTTCCAGGCAAGAGTACTGGAGTGGGTTGCAATTCCCTTCGCCAGAGGATCTGACTTGTTTTAAACTACACCCTAAAGGTCAGTTACTCCAGGGGGCTCAGTCAGTCAGTTCAGTTGCTCAGTCTTTGTGACCCCATGCATTGCAGCACGCCAGGCCTCCCTGTCCATCACTAACTCCCGGAGTCCACCCAAACCAGAGGGCTCAGCCAGCATTTAATTAAGAGCTGGCTGCAGAGATTGCTACTGCAAAGCACTCCCCCGTCTTTGATCAACACCAGAGGCTTTGCTAATAGAATGATAAATATTAGAAATGGGATCACACTGATGATATGATTGTTAATTGGCTAAAATGTTTTAGAAATACTACTTGCCTTTATACCTTCCCTGGTGGCTCAGATGGTAAAGCATCTGCCTACAATGTGGGAGACCTGGGTTCGATCCCTGGGTCGGGAAAATCCTCTGGAGAAGGAAATGGCAACCCACTCTAGTACCCTTGCCTGGAAAATCCCATGGACGGAGGAGTGTGGTAGACTACAGTCCATGGGGTCGCAAAGAGTCGGACACGACGGAGCGACTTCACTTTTCTTTCTACTCGCCTTTTAATAAAGAGGGCAGTAAGGCTATTTACAAAATGTGTATCATGGTTGATACAAGATAAGCCTACAAGAATCAATGTCATTTCACTAATACTAACATAACCAATAAAACATTATTTAAAAAATGTGTTCGGGAAATCCGGCACCAAAAAGCAAAACAAACTTGTTCGGCTCTCAGTAGCTACAAAAACTATAGTTTATTTAACACCTTAAAGATACATAAGTCCTTGAAGGAAAAAGCATCAATATGCTAATAAAAGATACAGAAGATAATGTGGAAAAAAATGCGACTATCCATGCCTTTGGATAAGATATCTTAGTATTATCCACATGTCAATTCTCTCCAAATTAGTCAATAAATTCAAAGCAACTTCAGTCAGAATTCTGGATGGATTTTTTGAGGTACTTGATAAAGCCTATTCTAAAATTTGTGTGGAGGAATGCATGCATGCATGCTGAGTCACTTCACTCGTGTCCAACTCTTCAACGTTATGGACTGTAGCTTGCCAGGTTCCTTTGTCCATGGGATTTCTCAGGCAAGAATACTGGAGTTGTTTGCTGTGCCCTCCTCCAGAGGATCCTCCTCACCCAGGGATCGAATCATGTATCTTATGTCTCCTTCATTGGCAGGCAGGTTCTTTACCACTAGCGCCACCTGGGAAGCCGTATGGAGGAATAACTAAGTCAGCATTAGAGAGGAAAGAGAAGAGGGCTTGCTCTACCAAATATTAGCCATATTGCAAAACCGTAGTAATGAAAACTCTGGGGATTTCTCTGGTGGTCCAGTGATTGGGACCCCATGCTTCCAATGCAGGGGACTTGGGTTTGATCCCTGGTAAGGTAAACAGGATCCCACATGTCAACAGGTGGGGCCAAAAATAAATAAAACCATGGCACCGATGCAGCAACAGATGAATACAGCAAAGAAACAGAAGAGACTCACAGACAGGACCACCAGGCTCCTCTGTCCATGGGACTTCCAGGCAAGACTACTGGAGGGGGTTGCCATTTTCTACTCCAGTATTTGTCTGTTTTTGTGATTTTGCTTGCCTCAGGCAGTAAAACACACCCAGTCCTTGTTATTCCATCTTGGTCAGACCCAGAAGTCTCCACGAAACTTCAAAACATACGTTTCTTGTCTGTCTCCTCTTGTAAGCAGATAGGGTAGAGGGTCCCTGGAGAAAAAGAACAAGGCGTGGCTTTCCTGACACAAGAGAAGCCATTTAAAAACAAATTCATTCATTTATTTAGTTAATTTTGGCTGTGCTTGGTCTTTGTTGCTGCGTGGGCTTTTTAGTAGTCGCGGCAAGCAAGGGCTCCTCTCTAGTTGCGGTGCTCGGGCTTCTCGTTTTGCTGACTTCTCTTGTCGTGGAGCAGGGCTCTAGGGTGTGTGGGCTCAGGAGCTGCGGCTCCCAGGCTCTGGAGCATAAGCTCAATCGTGTGGCGCACACACAGGCTTAGTTGCTCCTCAGCATGCGCGATCTTCCCGGACCACGGGTTGAACCCTCGTCTTCTGCGTTGGCAGGTAGATTCTTTACCGCTGAGCCACCATGGAAACCTGAGAATCCATTTTTGACCTGAGAAGTCATTTTGTGATCTGAGCCCAGCCACAAGGCTTGCCCTTAAATAGTTTTCAGTAATCAGTGAACTAAAGGGAATAAAAGAATGCAGAAACAAAGAAGGGTTAGCATGCAAGACAAATAACAATAGCAAAGATAATTTATCAGTGGTAAAGACTCCCAGTTCCATTTCAATGGTAAAGATTAGCCTGAAGTGCTCAACCACCAGATCAGAACCTCAGCCACGATGACGTTGACCTTTTCTGACCCTTGTAACTTTAATCAACTAAAGCTTGGACTCTGTTGGCCACCCAAACCCCTTCATGAGTATGCATGCACCTTAGCTTAAAACTTTTCCAATTTTACTGTTTGAGGAGACACTGTCTTGGGAGAGATCCCTGGTGTTCTTACTCACTGCTATTCAGTTCAGTTCAGTCGCTCAGTCGTGTCTGACTCCTTTCGACCTCATGGACCACAGCACGGCAGGCCTCCCTGTCCATCACCAACTCCCAAAGTTTACTCAAACTCATGTCCATTGAGTCAGTGATGCTATCCAACCATCTCATCCTCTGTCGTCCCCTTCTCCTCCCACCTTCAATCTTTCCCAGCATCAGGGTCTTTTCAAATGAGTCAGCTCTTTGAATCAGGTGGCCAAAGTATTGGAGTTTCAAAATTTCAGTCCTTCCAATATTCAGGACTGATTTCCTTTAGGATTGACTGGTTGGATCTCCTTGTAGTCCAAGGGACTCTCAAGAGTCTTCTCCAACACCACAGTTCAAAAGCATCAATTCTTCGGCGCTCAGCTTTCTTTATAGTCCAACTCTCACATCTATACATGACTACTGGAAAAACCATAGCCTTGACTAGATGGACCTTTGTTGGCAAAGTAACATCTCTGCTTTTTAATATGCTGTCTAGGTTGGTTATAACTTTTCTCCCAAGGAGTAAGGGTCTTCTAATTTCATGGCTGCAGTCACTATCTGCAGTTATTTTGGAGCCCCCCAAAATAAAGTCTGCCACTGTTTCCACTGTTTCCCCATCTATATGCCATGAAATGATGGGCCCAGATACCATGATCTTAGTTTTCTTAATGTTGAGTTTTAAGCCAACTTTTTCACTCTCCTCTTTCACTTTCATCAAGAGGCTCTTTAGTTCTTTGCTTTCTGCCATAAGGGCGGTGTCATCTGCATATCTGAAGTTATTGATATTTCTCTGGGTGATCTTGATTCCAGTTTGTACTTCATCCAGCCCAGTGTTTCTCATGATGTATTTTGCATGTAAATTAAATAAGCAGGGTGACAATATACCTTGTCATACTCCTTTTCCTATTTGGAACCAATCTGTTGTTCCATGTCCAGTTCTAACTGTTGCTTCCTGACCTGCAAATAGATTTCTCAAGAGGCAGGTCAAGTGGTGGGTATTCCCATCTCTTTAAGAATTTTTCAGAGTTTGTTGTGGTCCACATAGTCAAAGATTTTGGCATATAGTCAATAAAGCAGAAATAGATGTTTTTCTGGAACTCTCTTGCTTTTTCTATGATCCAGTGGATGTTGACAATTTGATCTCTGGTTCCTCTGCCTTTTCTAAATCCAGCTTGAACATCTGGAAGGTCATGGTTCACATACTGTTGAAGCCTGGCTTGGAGAATTTTGAGCATTACTTTATTTTTTTTATCAGCCTGGGAGATGAGTGCAATTGTGCAGTAGTTTGAGCATTCTTTGGCATTGCCTTTCTTTGGGATTGGAATGAAAGTGATAGTAAATCCTTCCTTTTCCCTTGCTCTGGCTTAGTCCTGTCTTTGGGCTCAACACCCACCAAGAGGTGAACTCAGTGTTTCAGGTAACATCTGTCAGCTACTGCCAGCAACTGAACGACAACAAGGGCATTTGCCATCTCGCTGTGCTACTGCAGCTACTGACCTTCGACGCTCCTTGAAGGGAGTTCAGCGTGGAGAGTGAGACACTCTGTGCTCCGGGGAAATGGTGGAACAGGTCTTCAGATAGTTAGATATTCTCAGAAACTGATTTCATGATCCTAATCCTTGTTATTGTTGTTTAATCACTCAGTCCTGTCAGACTTTTTGGGATCCCATGGTCCATAGCCCGCCAGACTCCTCTGTTCATGGGATTCCCCAGGCAAGAATACTGAAGTGGGTTGCCACTTCTTTCTCCAGGGGATGTTCCCAACTCAGGGATCAAACCTGTGTCTCCTGCATCGGCAGGCAGATTCTCTACCACTGAACCACCAGGGAAACCCCTATATCTAGAAAAGCACTAAATCCCTTCATGGTGACTCCTCATGACCAGTAGAAAACCTTCTGTAAAGTAAGCGCTTGATTTCATTGAACTCCCGCTTCACCAAAATCTTATATATTGACCTCCCCCTACTCCCTCTTTGGAGCAGCCTCTCAGAGCTATCTGAAGTGCTATCTCCCGGGCTGCAGTCCTCATTTTGCCCCAAATAAAACTTAAATTGCAACTCTCATGTTGTGCATCTTTTAGTCGACAATTCCTCTCATGTATCAGCTCCGGGAGAGCAGGGATTTTTGTCTGCTTTCTTTCTTTTCCTGCAGGACTCTTCATCCATAAAACAGCATCTGACACAGGATAGGTACTTGTTAAACTCTTTTTTTTTTTTTTGCCCAGTATTGTTAATCATTTATTTATCTAGAGAAACTATTCCCTTAGCCCAGATATTCATAGTTCATAGTGCAGGAACACAGGCAAGTGGCAAACTTCCATAGAACACAACCCAAAGAAATTCTTTCTATTCCAAAATCATATTGCACTCTGAAAGATGCCAGTCTTCCTGATCTCCTCAAAAGCTTTTATGAAGTTATAATTTTTGCAGAAATCAGCATATATCTTCTTTCCTTATTCAACCACATCAAGCTTATAGAAAGTTGCAGCTCCCAAGGAGACAGTGAATAATCCAAGGATATGAAATCACAGATATTGGCCAGAAGTCTACACATCTGAGGTTTTGTCAAAGAATTGGAAGCCATGGTAGTTTTTCTCCTTGACAGCTCAACAACAACATCCTTCCAGACAGATGGAGAAATGGACCTTGGTAAATATTTATAGGAGAGATGATTAAATGGATGAAGTGGGTCTTATGATTCCATTTTACAGATGAGGAAATTGGGGCACCGTGAGGAACTAAAAAGCCTCTTGATGAAAGTGAAAGTGGAGAGTGAAAAAGTTGGCTTAAAGCTCAACATTCAGAAAACAAAGATCATGGCATCTGGTCCCATCACTTCATGGAAAATAGATGGAGGAACAGTGGAAACAGTGTCAGACTTTATTTTGGGGGGCTCCAAAATCACTGCAGATGGTGACTGCAGCCATGAAATTAAAAGACGCTTACTCCTTGGAAGGAAAGTTATGACCAACCTAGATAGCATATTCTAAAGCAGAGACATTACTTTGCCAACAAAGGTTCGTCTAGTCAAGGCTATGGTTTTTCCTGTGGTCATGTATGGATGTGAGAGTTGGACTGTGAAGAAGGCTGAGCGCCGAAG
>NW_011494852.1:6084996-6089135 GCF_000754665.1 Bison bison bison | reverse complement strand
CAAGGAGATCCAACCAGTCCATTCTGAAGGAGATCAGCCGTGGGATTTCTTTGGAAGGAATGATGCTGAAGCTGAAACTCCAGTACTGTGGCCACCTCATGCGAAGAGTTGACTCATTGGAAAAGACTCTGATGCTGGGAGGGATTGGGGGCAGGAGGAGAAGGGGACGACAGAGGATGAGATGGCTGGATGGCATCACTGACTTGATGGACATGAGTCTGAGTGAACTCCAGGAGTTGGTGATGGACAGGGAGGCCTGGAGTGCTGCAATTCATGGGGTCACAAAGAGTTGGACACAGCTGAGTGACTGAACTGAACTGAACTGAAGGCCAGTCATTCGTAAAGAGAGTCAAACTCAGGCAATCTGACTCCCGAGCCCAAACTCTTAACTATGGGACAGCTGCCACTCTACTAAACATGGACTGGGCTGTCTCTCTGACTTTTTCTAAGACCCGCTTCCTCCCTAGCAAGGAATGCAGTCTCCCATGACTGAACATTCTCATACTCCCAACATGAGAGTGGTGATTCACTCACTGCTGTAGCCCTGGGGCCCAGCATGGACACGTGGTCAATGAAAGTGTTAGTTGCTCAGTTGTCTGATTCTTTGCCACTCCATGGACCGTATCCCCCAGCCTCCTCTGTTCATGGAGTTCTCCAGGTAAGAATACTGGAGTACCATTCCCTTCTCCAGGGGATCTTCTCAACCTAAGGCTCAAACCCTCATCTCCTGCATCTCCTCCATTTCAGGTGCATTCTTGATCATCTGAGCCACCAGGGAAGCCCAACATGGGCACATAGTTGGCACTCATTTGCTGAATCGATGAATGAATAGATAAATAAAAGACTTGAAGAGACTTTGTGTCCATCAGGAATTTTTGGTTGCAAGCCACAGACCTCATGGTGGACCTGAACTGAAGACCTCTCTGCTTAGGTCCACTGTGAAAAATCCCAGGGAACAACCCTGGTTGGTGAAGCAGGGTCCTGTCCTGTCTCTGAACCAATCACTGTGACCAGGGGGCATTTCTTTTTTTTTTTAAGTTGAAGTATAGTTGATTTACAATGTTGTGTTAATTTCTGTTGTACAGCAAAGTGATTTATATATATGTATATATAAAACTTTAAAATTTGTTTTCATTATGGTTTACCACAGGATATTGAATATGGTTCCCTGTGCTATACAGTAGGACTTTGTTGTTTATCCATTCTGTATATAATAGTTTGCATCTGCTGATCCCAAACTCCCACTCCACCCATCCCTCCCCTCCTCATTGGCAACCACAAGTCTACTCTCCATGTCCGAGAGTCTAAAAAAACAGGATCTTTCTTAAGGGTTAGCTATCTGGTCAGGTCAGAGACCCCCAAAGATTGAATGCTAAGCATACACCCTCATAGGGCACTTTCCCATGGGAATAAATATAGCAATTGGCTGTAAGTTCAGTGTACATGCTGAATGTGTAAGTGCCCAAGCATGGGCCACAATTTAAGAAAGCAGCTGGAATGAGAAAACAGATTGACTTGGGTGGCTGTGATATACACAGTCTGCTGGCAGCTTGCATCAACTGTCATGGTAATGAAATCATCATAAAGGACTGGGGTGCCCAATGAAGAATTCACCGGAGACACAAAAGAGCCAGTGATACTTGTACAGCTGCACTCCTGGGCCTGTGTGTGGACCTCAAAGTGTACCACTGGCTTGAGGCGGACTGTATCAATCGTGGCCCCAAGAGGAAACGTAAGGCCAATCAGATAAAGATAACCTGAGTAAGATAACTTCTCATAGCGAAGCTGTTTACAGAATGTGGGGGAATGACTCTAGATCTTGTGTCAGTGGAGGGGGCCCAAAGCGGGCTCTTGTCTACCCCTGAAAATGAGTTGTCTGAGGAGGCACACCTGCTGACAAAGCAGAGGACTGTATTGGGAAGAGGCACCCGGATGGAGTACAGGAGGGTGAGGGAACCCAGGAGGACTGCTCTGCCACTTGAGTAGCAGTATCAGGTTTCATGGTGATGGGGTTAGTTTCCAGGTTGTCTCTGGCCAATCATTTTGACTCAGGGTCCTTCCTGATGGTACAAGCATTGCTCAGCCAAGATGGACACCAGTGAGGAGGATTCTGGGAGGTGGTAGGGCATGTGGTGTCTCCTTTTGACCTTTCCCGAATTCTTCCAGTTGGTGGTGGCTTGTTAGTTCCGTGTTCTTTACTAGGACCTCCTGCCATAAAACTCATGCAAATCGTGAGTATGGTGCTTGGCCAGAGTGGGCAGTTTCAGTCCGTGTTTCCCCTAACAGTACCCACCCCCCTCACCCCTGCCCCATGCATGAGGGTTTCTGGGTCTCTACATTTCCTCTACCACCTGACATGATCCAGCTTTCTGATTTTTGTCTGTCTAGTAGGTGCTATAAAGAAGGCTGAGCATTAAGAATTGATGCTTTCAAATTGTGGTGCTGAAGAAGACTCTTGAGAGTCCCTTGGAGAGCAAGGAGATCAAACCAGTCAATCCTAAAGGAAATCAATCCTGAATATTTACTGGCAGTACTGATGCTGAAGCTCCAATACTTTGGCACCTGAGGCGAAGAGCCAACTCATTGGAAAAGACCTTGATGCTGGGAAAGATTGAGGGCAGGAGGAGAAGGGGACGACAGAGGATGAGATGTTTGGATGGCATCACCAATTCAATGGACATGAATTTGAGCAAATCCCGGGAGATGGTGGAGGACAGGGGAGCCTAGCGTGCTGCAGTCCATGGGGTTGCAAAGAGTCAGATACAACTTAGTGACTGAACAACAACTAGGTACTAAGTGATCTCTCATTGTTTTTTTTCCCCCATTTTTATTATGAAAAATTTCAAATGTATAGAAAAATTGGAAGGAATTTGAACACTCATATCCCAGTTGTTTTTAACTTCCATTTTTCTGAGTACTTACAATTTTTAAAACATTTTCTTATGCTTGACAGGTTTTTGGGTCTTCTGACATTTAAGTGCTCACAGCCTTTGCTTGCTCAGATATTTTTTGGTGGGGGAAGTGGCTGTCTTGTTCATGTTTAAGGGTTCTTTGAATATTCTTATCATTAATCCTTTGTCAGTTTCAGATATGTTACTTTTCACTTACCTGTCTATTAATTTTGTTCATAATTCCTTCACTAAACAGAATTCTTAATTTTATTTATTTATTTTGGGAATTTCCAAGCATAAAAGGTAGAGAGAATAGCATGACCCCTATTTAGCTGTTACTCAGCTCCAAGAATTATCAATGCACAGTGATTCATATTTTAATTATCCTCCTTACTCTTTTTTATTTTTTAAGCTGAAACACTTTATTTTCCACAATTTCAAAAATACAGGAAAGTTGAAGTAATTGTTCAGGGAATACCCACACACCCATCAGCTGGACTCTACCATTACCATTTTTTTAAAGAAAATATTAATCTTAATTTATTTGACTGCAGGAGGTCTTAGTTGCAGCAGGCGAACTCTTAGAGCATGTGGGATCTAATTCCCTGACCAGGGATGGAATCCAGGCCCCCTCATTAGGAACACAGAGTCTTAGCCACTGCACCCCAAGGGAAGTCTTAATCGAAAGCATTTTAATCTACTGGCACTATCCCTCAGTTTTTCCCTCTATCCATCCTACCATCCACCCATCACATTTTTGAAAACATTTCAAAACTCCACCTTCTTCCTCTAAACTTTTCAGCAAGCAAATTAGTAAGAGTTGAATTGTATCCCCTCAAAAAAGATTCATTGAAGTTCTGATTCCCAGCACTTGAGAGTGTGACCTTATTTCCAAATAATAAGATGCAGACAGGGAATTGCCTGGTGGTCCAGTGGCTAGGGCTCTGAGCTCTTACTGCCAAGGGCCCAGGTTTGATCCCTGGTCAAGGAACTAAGATCCCCCAAGCCTTGTGGCATGGCAAAAAAAGATGCCTATGTCAGGCGAGTGTATGCTTCTCAGTTCTTGTCTCGTCACAACCATGATTTGGAGCGACGGACGTTAAAGCCTTCGGCGCGTCACAGCTCTTGGGTCTTGAACAAACCGTGTCATAGCTCTTAGACAAATCAGTGTTACAGCTCTATTTTATTTAGAAGACAGCAGGAGAATCCATCCTTGAAGAAGAGAAGAGAGTGGAGGAGCATGCAGGG
>NW_011494852.1:6068771-6084896 GCF_000754665.1 Bison bison bison | reverse complement strand
GCTAGAGAGAGAGAGAGAAAGAGAGAGAGAGAGAGAGAGAAAGAGAGAGAGAGAGAGAGAGTGCGCCGGCGCGCGCGCTGCTTGGCTCCTCCTTTTATATGTTTTCTTCCCCCTGGGCCTAGCCTATGCAAATTGGGCTCAGCCAGGACTGCTGTTCTACCTGAAGTCCTCACTCTGGTCCTCGGACCTTCCTTTGACCTTCCTTTGTTCTATTTTCGCGGGCTTTTCCCTTCCTTGTCTTTTAGCCACCGCCATTTTGGACTCCTTTTCCTTATTCTAACTACCTAACACATATATAATTAGTTAAGGGAAAGTCATGCTAGAAGCTCCTAACCCAGTATGACTTGTGCCCTTGTAAGGAGTCAGCCACATGCAGACACAGAGACACAGAAAGAGGCCATGTGAAGACAGAGGCAAAGATTAGAATGGTGTGGTCACAAACCAAGAAACTCCTGGGACGGCCAGAAGCTTGGAAGAGACAAGAAAAGAGCCTCTCCTAGAACCTTTGAGAGAGCATGGTCAGGCAGTCACCTTGATTTCAGACTTCTGGCCTCCAGAACCATGAGAGAATAAATTTCCGTTGTTTTTAAGCCCCCAGTTTGTGGTACTTTGTTATGGCCGCCCTAGGAAGCTAATACACATACAAATACCTAGCTTCAAGATTTATTTACTTAAAAAAAACTCTATTTATTTAGTTTTTATTGTTCTGGGTCTTCATTTGCTATGCTTGGGCTTGTCTCTAGTTGCAGGGACTGGGAGCTACTCTTTAGTTGCAACACGCAGGCTTCTCATGGCGGTGGCTTCTCGTTGTGGAGCACAGGCTGTAGGGCGCATGGGCTTCATTAGTTGTGGCTCCCGGGCTCTAGAGAATAGGCTCAATAGTTGTGGCACACGCACAGGCTTAGTTGCTCTACGACATACGGGATCTTTCTGGATTGGGGACCGAACCTGTGTCTCCTGCATTGGCAGATGGATTCTTTACCAATGAGCTACCAGGGATGCCCTATTTACTTTTTTTAAGGTAAAATTTGTACACAAAGAAATGCAAAATCTTAAGTGTGCTACTTGATGGGTTTTGACAAATGCTTGTACCTGTGTAATCCCAATCTTTGAAAAGAAATAGAACACACACCTTGGAAAAGACCCTGATGCTGGGAAAGATTGAAGGCAGGAGGAGAAGGGGATGACAGAGGATGAGATGGCTGGATGGCATCACCGACTCAATGGACATGAGTTTGAGCAAGCTCCAGGAGTTGGTGATGGACAGGGAGGCCTGGCGTGCTGCAGTCTATGGGGTCGCAAAGAGTGGGACATGACTGAGCGACTGGACTGAACTGGACTGAGAACACACACACATGCAAAGAAACAGGACATCACCATTATTCAAGAAAATGACCTCACTCTCCTTTAGCTATAATACTTTAAAACAAACCCTAATTTTAAGCTTACACACACAATAAGCCAACCCTAGCTGTAACTTTCTATCTCAAATATTTCACCATCTATCTCAAATCAGTAATAATGTGACAAAAATCATAACCACAATGCCTGTATCATATAAAAAATGAACAATATTTCCTTAATATCTTATAATACACACCCTATGTTCAAATATCCCAATTATCTTGGAAGTGTTTTTCTAAGTTGGTTTGTTCAAAACAGAATCGATGCAAGATCCACACATTGTGGGTTTTTTTAAAAAATAAAATTTTTTGGAGTATAGTTGCTTTACAGTGTGAGGTTAGTTTCTGCTGTACAGCAGTGAATCAGTTGTACATATATGTATATCCTCCCTTTCCTGTATTTCCTTCCCATTTAGGTCACAAAAGAGTCCTGAGTAGTTTCCTGTGCTATACAGTAGATTCTGTTAGCTATCTATTTTATGTGTAGTAGTATATGTTGTAGTGGTGGTTGAGTTGCTAAGTTGTGTCTGACTCTTGAGACCCCACGGACTGTAGCCCGCCAGGCTCCTCTGTCCATAGGATTCTCCAGGCAAGAATACTAGAGTGGGTTGCCAAGGCGGTCAACCCCAATCTCTCAATTCATTCCACCCTCCCCACTCTGGGTATCCATATGTTTGTTCTTATACACATTATATTTAAAAAAAATTATTCTATGGACTTCTCTGGTGGTCCAGTGGTTAAGAATATACCTTCTAATGCAGAGGATGCCGGTTCAACCCCTGTCTAGGAACTAAGATCCCACATGCCATGGGGCAACAAAGCCCATGAGCTGCAACTAAGACCCAAGGCTGCCACGTATATAAATATAAGAAAAACAAATAAAATTATTGTATTAAGTAATTTATTTTTGCATCGAGTCTTCATTGCTGCAGGCAGGCTTTCTCTAGTCGCAGCAAGTGGAGGCTCCGCTCTAGTTGTGGTGCTCAGGCTTCTCACTGCAGTGGTTTCTCCTGTGGAGCACAGGCTCTAGAGCGCTTCAGCTTCAGTAGTTATGGCGCATGGGCTTAGTTGCCCTGTGGCATATGGAATCTTCCCCGACCAGGGATCGAACCTGTGTCCCCTGCATTGGCAGGCAGATTCTTAACCACTGGACCACTAGCAAACTCCCAGGTCGTGTTTTTAATCCACAGGGATTCTTAACCTGGGGTCCTGGGACCTCCAAGGGGTCCAGAGTTCTATCATTGTTGGTGGGAAAATTTTGAAATGTCTGTTTTCACAAACCTCTAACTAAAATTTGATATTTTTGTCAATTATGAACATTGGCAACAAATCAGTACTATTGGCAAAACCTGTGACTTCATCACCCACATAAATCACAGCTGTTTTATGTGTTTTACAGCACATAACAGTTGTTGTAGATATCTTGAAACACTGGTTTTACTCATCAGTGCTTAGAAATTATGGTAATTACTGGATCTGCGTGCTAAGTCGCTTCAGTTGTGTTCAACTCTTTGCGACCCCATGGACTGTAGACTGCCAGGCTGCTCTGTCCATGGGATTCTCCAGGCAAGAACACTGGAGAGGGTTGATACGCTCTTCCCTAGGGGATCTTCCCAACCCAGGGACCAAACCCGTATCTCTTACGTCTGTCTCCTACATTGGCAGTAGGTTCTTTACCGCTAGTGCCACCTGGGAAGCCCCATTGGATCTGCAGCCAGATCTTATTCTTTGAAAGAAGAAAGTGAAAGTCGCTCAGCTGTGTCCAACTCTTTGCAACCCGGTGGACTATGTAGTCCAGGGAATTCTCCAGGCCATAATACTGGAATGGGTAGCCTTTTTCTTCTCCAGGGGATCTTCCCAACTCAGGGATTGAACCCAGGTCTCCCACATTACAGGCAGATTCTTTACCAGCTGAGCCACCAGGGAAGCCCAAGAATACTGGAGTGGGTAGCCTATCCCTTCTCTAGTGGATCTTCCCGACCCAGGAATCAATCCAGGGTCTCCTGCATTGCAGGCAGACTCTTTACCAATTGAGTTATCAGGTTATTCTTTATTGTATTAATAAAGAAGCACAAATATCACAATTATTTTTTAAACTGTGTATTAATACAAAAAGTTTCCTTCGTAACTTTGTGGATGTTATACCTTTGTAAACTTGATTCTGAAAAGGGCCTTATAGGCTTTGCGAGATATTGAGGTACATATGGATCCCCCTGCATTCAAAAGCTTAATGACACTTCCTAATAGGCCCTTTTCTTTAAAGCAAATTATTTGTTGAAAAACCCTGATCGTGTGACTTTGGTGCTCTTCTCTCTTGACTTTGGTGCTCTTCTCTCCCTGGAGAGCTCATCCAGTCTCTTTATGCGTGCAAATTTCTCTTTAACCCAATCTCCAGACTTAGCCAGCAGCCCCTCTTAGTTGATTGACATCCAACTCAGACTCAAGGCTTCTGCTTCCAAAGCTGAGCTCCTGGGGTCTCCCAAACCTGCCCCTCCCGCTCCAGCCCCATCCCAGGGATGGCACCTCCACCCCTCCAGCTGCTCAGGCCACTCACCTCGGAGTCCTCCCTGCCATTCCAAAGACTCTTTCCTTCTTTCTCCATAAATCATTGCTGCTGCTGTTGTTTAGTCGGTAAGTCATGTCCAACTCTTTACGACCCCATGGACTGCAGCCCACCGGGCTCCTCTGTCCATGGGATTCCCAGGCAAGAATACTGGAGTGGGTTGCCATTTGCTTTCTCCAGGGGAATCTTCCCGACCCAGGGATCGAATTTGCGTCTCCTGCTGGGCAGGCAGATTCTTTATCACTGAGCCACTTGGGAATCGCCCTCCATACATTATCCATCTACAAATTCCACCCACTCTGCTGTAGTTGGCTCAATAACGGTACCCCAGAGCTACTGGTTCTAGTCCCTTATAAGGAAAAAGAGTGTGTGATGAAGTTAGGGATCCTGAGGTGGGGAGATTATCCTGGACTGTCCAGGTGGGCCCTGAATAGCATCACTTGTAAGTGTCCTTATAGGCAGAAGCAGAGAGAGAGAGAAGCACACACAGAGGAGGAGGCGATGTGAAGATGGAGGCTTTAAGACTGGAGCGGTAAGGTCACAAACCAAGTAGCGTCAGCAGACACCTGAAGCTGGAAGAGGTACGGAAGGATGTTCCCTGGGGGTCTCCAAGGGAGTGTGGCCCTGCCCTCCCCTTGTTTTCAGCTCAGTGATACCAATTTCTGACTTCTGGCCTCCAGAACCCTGAGAGCATAAATCTGTTGCTGGGACTTACCTTGTGGTACTAGTGGATAAGAATCCTCCTGGCAATGCAGGGGACATAGGTTCGATCCCTGGTCTGGGAAGATGAAGCCCACGTGCCCTAGAGCTCATGCTTCGCAACAAGAGAAGCCACCGTGACAAGAAGCCCACCCACGGCAAGGAAGGGTAGCCCCCTGCTCATCACAACTAGAGAAAAGCCCATTCAGCAACGAAGACCCAGCACAGCCAAAAATAAATACATAAATAAAATTATAAAAAAAAAAAAAAGATTCCTGTTGTTTTAAGCTGCCAAGTTTGTGATCATTTGTTCCGGCAGCTGCATTCTGCTGCCTCTCATCACCTTGTCACCTCCACACTGGCCCCATCCTCCCACCCAAGCCATAGAAGCCCCCTCCCAGGTCTCCCACCTCCTACCTTGTCCCCAAAGTCTGTCCCACACTTGCAGCCATGGGGATCTATCTAAAACAGGAGATCATGCTGAAAACCCTCCACTGGCTTCCCCCTAGCCTCAGAATCAAACCCAAACCCTTTACCCTAGGTTTTGTGGTCCTATCTGATATGGCCTCACCTTATCCCCTCTCTCAGGATTGTTGTGAGGGTCACATGAGTGTGCCCACTAGCACGGTAACCGGTAGAGGTCAGAGTGCTCCTCAAGGGGCTTCCCTGGTCGTCCCTGCTAAAGAATCCACCTTGCAATGTAGGGGACATGAGTTCAATCCCTGGTCTGGGAACTAAGATCCCACATGCCCCAACTACTGAGCCCGTGTGCCACAATGGAACAACTAAGACCCAACACCACCAAATAAATAAATAAAAAAATTTAAAAGTGCCCGTTAGGGCCGCACAGAGGGTGCTTTGGGTCAGCACACAGGAGTCCAAGTCCAGATTTCATGATTTCTTTGTGATCTCTATCCGGAGACCACATTTCTCTAGGCCATTGAGAAATGTGATTTATGTATGTAAAACCCTCAGCCTGGGCATGGCACTCAGGAAGTATGCAGGCACAGGAACTGGTATTGTGAGGATCACAAACAATATTTATTGTGTGCTAAAAGTGCCAACCACTAAGGGCTTTCTCTCTTGTTCCTGCTCAGTTGCTTTTGTGTATACATTTGAGCCTTTGAGATTCCGCTGACGGTAGCCCGCCAGGCTCCTCTGTCCATGGGGATTCTCCAGGCAAGAGCACTGGAGTGGACTGCCATGCCCTCCTTCAAAGGATCTTCCCAACCCAGAGATCGAACCCAGATCTCGGGAAGCCCATGAATTCTACAGTGGGTAGCCTATCCCTTCTCCAGAGTCTTCCCAACCCAGGAATTGAACTGGGGTCTCCCATTGCAGGCCGATTCTTTACCAGCTGAGTTATCAGGGAAGGGAAGCCCGCTCAGTTGCTTAGTCATATCCAACTTTTTGCAACCCTATGGACTGTAGCGCACCAGGCTCCTCTGTCCATGAGATTTTCCAGGCAAGAATACTGGAGTGGGTTGTCATTTCCTCTTCCAGGGGATCTTCCTGACACAGGGATCAAACCAGAGTCTCCTGTGTTGTAGGCAGTGTTTTTACCACTGAGCCATGGCGGAAGGCCTGATGGAAGATTACTTAGTCATGAAAAGGCATGAAATTGGTTCATTTGTAGAGACATGGATGGACTTAGAGTCTGTCATACAGAGTGAAGTAGGTCAGAAAGAGAAAAAGAATACTGTACATTAACTCATATATGTGGAAACTAGAAAAATGGTATAGATGATGTTATTTGCAAAACAGAAATACAGACGCAGATACAGAAAATGGAAATATGGACACCAAGGGGGGAAAGGAGGGTGAGATGAATTCGGAAATTGGGATTGACCTATATTCGCTACTACATACGAAGTAGATAACCAATGGGAACCTGTATAGCACAGGGAACTCTACTCAGTGCTCTGTGGTGACCTACATGGGAAGGAAACCCAAACGAAGAGGGGTCAAAGGTATCAATATAGCTGATTCATTTTGTTGTACAATAGAAACTGACATATTGTAAAGCAACTGTATTCCAATAAAAATTAATTTAAAAAGTCCCAGATCTTCCTGCCATGATGAGTGGGGTCTTTTGATACGGGTGTTGTCTCTCTGAGCCCAGATTGTCTTGTCTGACTCTGAGGTGACGAGTCCTGCTTCCAAAGTGTGGTCTGTATGACAGCAACATTAGACCTGTGAAAGGCTCGGGACAGGTCTTGATGCACAGGAGGAGCTAACTAACGGGGCCTTATGTATTGTTTCTCGCTTGTTCATTGGGTGCCCTGGATCTCCATTGTTGCCGTGGGCTTTCTCTGGTTGCACTGTGAGGGCCTCTCATTGTGGTGGTTTCTTCTGTTGCAGAGCATGGGCTCATGGGCTTCAGTAAGTTGCGTTTCACTAGCTGAGCTGCTCCGTGGCATGTGGACTCTTCCTGAACCAGGGATGGAACCCGTGTCCCCAGCATTGGTGGACGGATTCTTATCCATTTCGCCACCAGGGAAGTCCTGTATTGTGGTTATTAATTGTTATTGTTTTTGTCCTAGTATTGTGTGACACCCTCCCCCCCACCAGCCATACTTTCTGTATACCTCAGTATCCCCATCTGGGCAGGAGACTTCCAAGGGTCATGTCTGAACATCCCAAGGGCAGCTTAGGGGAGGGCTGTACCCTCTGAAGAATAGTGGGAGAGGGATCAGAGAGGTTAAGCAAGTTGCTCCCTCAGAGGCCCAAGCTGGTCTCCCAGGGGTCTGGGACAGAGGGACTCCTATTGATTCCCAGGTGGCGCTTGTGGTAAAGAACCTGCATGCCAATGCAGGAGACAGATGTGGATTTGATCCCTGAGTCAGGAAGACCCCCTGGAGGAAGGCATGGAGCCCACTGCAGTATTCTTGCCTGGAGAATCCCATGAACAGAGGAGCCTGGCCGGCTATGGTCCATAGGGTTGCAAAGAGTCGGCCACGACTGAAGTGACTTATCATGCACACACACATTGATTCCACAGGATTTTTTGCAGGGAGGGGCTCTGACCTTGATGACCAAGTCCTGGGCAGGGTCTGAGGCTCAGAGTGGGGGGACCAATGTGTCCACTGGTTGGTCCCACTGCCCCCCACAATGTCCCTCCTGGGTCTGAGGATTCCTGAACAGCCTGCCCAGACAAAAACTGGAGCCACAGTGCCCTCTGGTGGTCAAATCTTTGGGTTCCAGGTTGGGAGAAGTGATTAAAGAAGTGATTAAATTGCTTGTTATCAAGATTCGAGTGACAGGAAGATCAGGCATCACGGACACAAGAGGTCAGGACAGGAACTTGCCTTGTGTCTGGAGAGATCAGAGGGTCAAGACTTAAAAGATTTCCCTGAAACCTCCTCCAAGAAGCCCTCCCTGACCCCCAGACTGGGTCAGAAACCTCCTCTGGGCTCCCCTAGCCCGTGTATCTCCTGACCCCTCTGCCTGGGCTTCCCCCACCCTTGGCTGTCATTGTACAGTGAGGGGTCTGTTACCCGACAGGACTGCAAACTTAAGGCAGAGCCTAGGGCAGACCCATCAAACATTTCATTGCTGGGCCTTCCCTGGTGGCCCAGTGGTTGAGAATCTGCCTGCCAATGCAGGGGACACGGGTTTGATCCCCAGTCTGGGAAGATCTCACAAGCCATGGAGCAACGAACCCCGTGTGCCACAGCTAACAAGCCTGTGCTCTAGAGCCCATGTTCTGAAACCAGAGAGTAGCCCTCACTTGCCATAACTAAAGACAAATCTGTGCACAGCAACGAAGATTCAAGGCAGCCAATACATAAATAAATAGTGCAAACACATCATTGCTGCCCACACAGGGCATGATTCTGTAGAAACGAACTTTTCCTTTCTTTTTGCCTTGAAGCTTTAGCTCCAGACCCTCTGCTGGGAAGCTTGTCTTAATTCAACAACGCCCTCCACTGCTACCCTGGCCACCACCCTGATCCCCTTCAGATTGTCGAAGTGTCTATGTGTGTGGGAGGGCACAGCCTGGAGCCCATGTGACTCTTTCCTTGCTGGTTGTGCTCCACAGAGCCAGACAGTGGGGAGAGACATGGAGCATAATGACTAATTGATTCATTTATTTATTCAACAAATAATTGTTGAGCACCTGCTATTTTTCAGGCCCTGTTTTAGGCACTGGGGAGAAAGCAGCGGATTAAATAACAACCTCTGCCTCATAGAGCTGGTATTCAAAGGGGTGGAGATGGCAATAAATCAAGTAAGTAAATAGGTCTATAGTATGAGGATGGATTACTGTAAGTGTTGGGAGAAAAAGAAAGCTTTTTTTAAAAAATATTAATCTATGTGGCTACACCAGATCTTAGTTGCGGCAACACAGAATCAGCATTTTGTTGTTCAGTCACTAAGTCGTGTCCGACTCTTTGTGACCCCATGGACTGCAGCATGCCAGGCTTCCCTGTCCTTCACCATCTCCTGGAGTTTGCTGAAACTCATCCCATCAAGTCGGTGATACCATCCAACCATCTCATCCTCTGTCATCCCCTTCTCCTCCTGCCCTCAGTCTTTCCCAGCATCAAAGGTCTTTTCCATATGGCAAAGATTGGCATATAGGATCTAGTTCCCTGACCAGGGATCAAACCCAGACTCCCTACATTGGGAGAGTGGAGTTTTAGCCACTGGACCACCAGGGAAGTCCCGGGGCGGGGGGGAAGCTTTTAAGAGGACATTTGTATGCAGGTCAGGTAGCAACAGTTAGAACTAGACGTGGAACAACGACTGGTTCCAAATAGGAAAAGGAGTTCATCAAGGCTGTGTATTGTCACCCTGTTTATTTAACTTCTATGCAGAGTACATCATGAGAAACGCTAGACTGGAAGAAACACAAGCTGGAATCAAGATTGCCGGGAGAAACATCAATCACCTCAGATATGCAGATGACACCACCCTTATGGCAGAAAGTGAAGGGGAACTAAAAAGCCTCTTGATGAAAGAGAAAGTGGAGAGTGAAAAAGCTGGCTTAAAGCTCAACATTCAGAAAACGAAGATCATGGCATCCAGTCCCATCACTTCCTGGGAAATAGATGGAGGAACAGTGGAAACAGTGTCAGACTTTATTTTGGGGGGCTCCAAAATCACTGCAGATGGTGACTGCAGCCATGAAATTAAAAGACGCTTACTCCTTGGAAGGAAAGTTATGACCAACCTAGATAGCATATTCAAAAGCAGAGACATTACTTTGCCAACAAAGGTTTGTCTAGTCAAGGCTATGGTTTTTCCTGTGGTCGTGTATGGATGTGAGAGTTGGACTGTGAAGAAGGCTGAGCGCCGAATAATTGATGCTTTTGCACTGTGGTGTTGGAGAAGACTCTTGAGAGTCCCTTGGACTGCAAGGAGATCCAACCAGTCCATTCTGAAGGAGATCAGCCCTGGGATTTCTTTGGAGGGAATGATGCTGAAGCTGAAACTCCAGTACTTTGGGCACCTCATGCGAAGAGTTGACTCATTGGAAAAGACTCTGATGCTGGGAGGGATTGGAGGCAGGAGGAGAAGGGGATGACAGAGGATGAGGTGGCTGGATGGCATCACTGACTCGATGGACATGCGTCTGAGTGAACTCCGGGAGTTGGTGATGGACAGGGAGGCCTGGCGTGCTGTGATTCATGGGGTTGCAAAGAGTCGGACATGACTGAGTGACTGATCTGGTCTGAGAGTTTCTCAGGGATGCCATTTTAGCTGAGGTTGTCTCTGAGGGAGTGACATTAATTTAGAAACCTGAATAAAGTCAGGGTTGGAACCATGAAGATGCCTGGGGGAGGAGCATTCTAGGCAGTGAGAACAGCAAATGCAAAGGCCCTGTGGCTGAAGTGGGGCCAGAATGTTCCAGGAATAAGGAGGAGGCCAGTGCAGCTGGAGCAAAGTTAGTTAGTTCAGTTTCTCAGTCGTAACCCCATGAAACCCCCAGTTTCTCTTTGTAACCCCATGGACTGTAGAACACCAGGCTTCCCTGTCCATCACCAACTCCCGGAGCTTACTCAAACTCATGTCCATCGAGTTGGTGATGCCATCCAACCATCCAACCATGTCGTCCCCTTCCCCTCCCACCTTCAATCTTTCCCAGCATCAGGGTCTTTTCCAATGAGTCAGCAAAGCTAGTCAAGGGAAAGAAGGGAGATGAGATCAGAAATGTAACTGGGGGGAGGTGGGGTGGGTAGTGGGGAGATTTCCCTGGTGGTCCAGAGGGTAAGACTCTGTGCTCCTAATGTAAGGGGGCCAGGTTCCATCCTGGCTGGGGAACTAGATCCAGCATGCACGCTGCAACTAAGAGTTTGCATGCCACACAACGAAGATCCTGGGAGCTGCAACTAAGACCCAGCGCAGCCTAAATAAATAAATAGAGGAAATGAGATGGAAGTTGGGGATCTGCTTAAGTAGGGGCCCTGAGAACATAGTGAGGACTTAGAACTTTATTCCAAGTGTGAAAGAAGTCATTGGAAGTTTTGAGCCAGACAGCATGGTGATGCCAGCTGTTTTAGGCAGTTCACTCTGGCTACCCTGGAGAGAAGAGGCAGGGACTGTCCAGGGGGAAGATGATGGGAGGAGGGAGTCCTAGAATGGAGGCTGTAAAGGGTGAAGGGTGAGTAGATTCTGGATCTCTTTGTGAATGTAGAGATAACAGGATCTGATGATGGACTTGAGGTGTGTGTGAAAAAAGAAGAGTCAAGGATGATTGATTGCACTTGGAACAAAAATCCATTTTCTTTATAATGGCCTACAAGGGCCTACGTGATCTGGTTCCTTGCTCTCTGGCTAACCTTGTCTCCCCCCTCACTCACTCGACACTTTTACACTAGCTTTCCACAATAATCTTTGAACTTGCCAAGCTTTTCCTGCTTCTATGTATTGCATGGTGACAGCTTCTCAGGTCCCAGCTCAAATGTCACCTCCTCAGAGAAGCCACTTTCTTTACAGCACTTATCACTCTCTAAAATTAACAGCTTGTTTGCTTATCATGTTTTTCTCCACTCACAGCTCAGCTCCTTGAGGGCAGCACTTCTGTCTGTTGTTCATGCTGTTTCCCCAGTGCCTAGAAGAGTGCCTGTCACTTAATAAATGAACAAAGGCGTTGATTAACCCCTGTGCTTGTTTACAGACTGGTTTACAAAAGAAGAGACACCCAGAGAAGTAGGCAAAGATAAGAATACACGACAGACCCTGGGGTCATCCACATACCCAGGGGAGACCCAGAAATTAGCGACCACCCGTTCCCGCGCGCCCGTGGTTCTTGAAGGATGGAGAGCCGGAGCTGGGAAGGGAGTACTCCAGGGAAGGGAAAGGATGCTCTGGGGCGAGCCCAGCCCCGCCCTGTATCCTCAGTAGCCAATGGGCACACGGTTTTCCCGACGCCCCCTGGGACGTGTAGTCCGGACAGGGGCGCCCTCGGGCGCCGCCGCACGCCCCTAGACTCCACGTCCCGTCGTGCGCCGGGAGGTGCGGGGATTGGCCGAGCCCCGCCCCCGGCCCGCCCCGCTCCTCTCGCGCTGCAGCCCCAAGAATGAATGAAATCGTAGCGCGCTGGGCGGCAGAGCGGGCGGCGCAGGCCGGGCTGGGCCCGCGCGCGGCGGCAGCGGCGCCCCGGGCCGGAGGCGGCCCAGCCGAGCGGGCCATGGCCACCGCCATTCAGAACCCGCTCAAGTCGTGAGTGTCCCCGCCGTCCACGTCCCTCCATCCGCCCCCTACCCGAACCTCGCCCCCGCCCTCGCTGGGGAGGGGACGCAGTGGGCGGATGGTAGTTGAATGGGGCCCCCCAGCTTGTCCCCCTGTCCCCCCGGCTGGGGCCGCCACCCCTTGTCTCCCCCCTGGGGCTGGGGGCAGGAGCCACTCCAGGGTCGCGGGGGCGCCTCTTCTTTGTCGCTGTCAGTGAAGGAATGTGGCGCGGGCTGGGGGTGGCGGAGGCCGTTTCCCCACCCAGAGTGGGGGTAGGGGCTTCCTTCTCCTCAGAGTCTCTGGGCGCGCCAGGTCTGCCCCTGCCTGGGGCTGGAGTACGAATGCCTAAGTCCGGACCCTAGTCTCCCAGGTCTCTACCTCCTCAAAAGCATCTTTCTCTCTTTCCCCTCTCTTTCTCCGGGGACCTCGGTCTGCGCGGCCGCAGGGTGGGAGCTGAGACTTCGGGGGTCCCCGATTCGATCCCTGCTGTCTCTCCCTTTTCTTTTTCCTTCCCGGGTCTTCAGGACCTAAAGCCCCGACGCTCTGGTCAGTTTAGACCGTGGGCTCCCTGCCTCTCCCTGCCCGTACACATGTAATGAGAGCATCTCCTATCTCCTTGGGGACCGGATGCCTCGGGAGAGGGTGCTGGGAGCGCCCTCAGTCTCCGGGGATTCCCTCCGTTTCTCCCTGTCCGCGTGCCTCCTCCGAGCTTCGCTTCCTCCTGGGCCCCGCGGCTGGCATCCTGGACGCCTGGGTTCAAACCTACGCTCTCTCCCAGCCCTCTCCTCTCCTGGCCAGCCCTCGCTCTCTCCACTTCTTCCCTCTCTTTCCGTCTCTCTCGCTCCTTCCTCGGGATCCCGAACTCCTGGGTCCCAGTGCTCCCCGCCCCCTTCCCCAACGGTGACAGCGGGCTGGGAGTGACAGGCGCGCGGCCGCTCCGGCTCTCCCTCCCCGGCTGGCGCGCGCGGCCCTCCCCTCCCCCGCTCCCCGGCCCGGCGGGGAGGAGGCGAAGGGCGAACGCCCGCGGCGCCGCACAAAGGGGCCGGGGCGACCTCCCCCACCCTCCCCCCAGCCTCTCGCCTCCGCCACCTTGACCTTGAGCTACGGGTGCTGGGGGTTGGAGTGGGGGAGGGGCTCGGGGCGCCCCCCGCCCCCGCCCTCCGGGAAGGCTGTGCCTGGGGTGGCCAGACCTAAGGCCCCCAGTAGCTTCAGGTTTCTGATGGTGGGGGGAGTTGGGCCATGTTGGGGGCCGGGCCTTACAAGCTCGCGCCTACACGTGTGGCTTTGCTGAGAGCCAAGCCGGCTTGGAGGGCGTGTGTGGGGTTGGGGTAGGCTTGAGACAGTGTGTAACGGTGACACTTCTGCCTCCCTCTCGCTCTAATTCTTCAACACAGACGTGCTACCCCTATCAGGGACACCCTCAAACTGGCTGGCACAGGGCTCGTGTGCAGGTTGGTGGATCTATAGGTATCCAGACCTCCTCACTTTGACCTCTTGGAGTAGGTGTGGGGCAGCCATTGCCGGGGGCCCGAAGACCTGAGTAAGCTTGGGGGTGGGAGTGCCAGTAGCCCTCTTTGCACTCACCTTCTGAGGGATCTACAAGAGGTGAGGGGAGGGAAGGGGCTGGCTCCTGAAAGAATCCAGTCCCCTTAGGAATGGGCTCTGGAGGGTTCTGACTGCCTGAATTGGAACCCTATCTTGAGCACTAACCACCTCCCAACCTTGAGCCTCAGCATTACCATCTGTGAACTGGGGCATCATTACAGTTCTTATTATCTCATGGTTGCTGCTGTGATGTTTGTAAAGCACTTGGTACTGAGCCTGACTCTGAATAAATGTAGTGAAAGTGTCAGCTGTGTCTGACTCTTTGCGACCCCATGGACTGGAGCCCGCAAGGCTCCTCTGTCCGTGGAATTCTCCTGGCAAAGATACTGGAGTGGGTTGTCATTTCCTTCTCCAGGGAATCCTCCCGACCCAGGGATCAAACCCGGGTCTCTTGCATTGGAGGCAGATTCTTTACTGTTTAGTATCAATATTGATTTCACTTGTGGTCCGGTTTCCACACAGGGCACAGGGGGATGGGGACAGGAGGACTGTTTGGACAGGGGAGATTGACTGCGGCCGAGGGGTCTGTGAGGGTGACTAGGGGTAAGAAAGGGGAGAGAGACCCTTCTCTAGGTGACAGCTGTGGGCCAAATTGCACTGGTGGACAGGGGCCTCCAGGGAGCTGATGGAGTGTTCTCTACTTAGGCTCCAAGCTGAGCAAAACTGATGCCAAGGTTCTGGGGTGAGCAGGTGCCTGAGTCTAGAGGTGTGGGGAGCAAGTGTAAGGATGTATTGGAGGTTGGTGGGAGGTGACAGAGGAAGGTGGCAAGGGCTCTTGGAGCTGAGCTGGTGGGTTGTGGGGGGACAGGGCTCACTGTGGATGAGATTGGGGTGGCCACTGTAGGGGACCTGGAGGCTAGAGTGACTGTGAGGTGCCAGTGTCCCTGTGGCACTGTGTGATCTGTGATGCAGAGTGAGGTGCCTCACCCCCTTGCCATCTGCTCTAGGCCAGATGTGAAGCAGAGACCCACTCCCTGCTTTTGGGGTTTGAGGAGAGGAGGTCAAGGCCTTACCTGGGAGAGATTGGGGAGAGACTGTGGAAGGGGTCTAAGACTAGAGGGGTGTGTGTGTGTGTGTGTGTGTGTGTATTTTGTTTTTTGTTTTGGGGTCATGCCTTGCTGCCTGGAGGATCTTAGTTCCTTGACCAGGGATTGAACTCATGATCCCTACACTGGGGAGTGTGGAGTCTAAACCACTGGACCACCAGGGAAGTGTGTGTGTGTGTGTGTGTGTGTGTGTGTGTGTGTGTGTGTGTGTTTAGAAGTGACAGAAGTGGAGGGGGCCTCTCTCATTAGGGAGGTAGGTGGGAGCATCAAGAGACAAAAGAGGTGAGGGCTTTAAGGCCTCTTCTGTCTGCTGGAGAGCTCCCTGGTAGATAAGGACATTTGTGGGCCTTTTTATCCATACAAGGGCTCAAACCTGAACAGGAACTTTGGATGGGGGTGTGGGTTTGGTGTGGGTGAGTGGGATTTGGCAAGTGCTGTGACTCCAAAGGTCAGCTTCCTCTCTGGGCATCCCTTACGGTGGAGTCAGTGTGGGTGACAGTGGCAGAAAGAAGGGGGTGACCCACATGATACAGACATCTGGGTGAGTGAATACTTATCTTAGTCTCACCTTCAAGCAAACACCAGGGGCTGATGGCATGCGACTCTACTTCCTCCGGGAAAATGGGTTGGGGGTAATGATAATATCACCCTGGTGGGTCATTATGAGGATCAGATGGCTGAATCTCTGTTAAAGAACTGTGCCTACACTTGGTGGCTACTCAGTATATTTATTCTTAACAAAGATTTTGTAAGCATCTATTATATGCCAAGCTTCCCTGGTGGCTCAGAGGGTAAAGAATCTGCCTGCAATCCAGGAGACTCAGGTTTGATCCCTGGGTCGGGAAGATCCCCTGGAGGAAGAAATGGCAACCCACTCCAGTATTCTTGCCTGGAGAATCCCATGGACAGAGGAGCCTAGTGGGCTATAGTTCACAGGTCGCAAACAGTCGGAGACGACTGAGTGACTAACACACATATGTCAAGCGTTATTCTTTCTAATAATGGTTAGCTATCACCATTTTACATCTTAGTGCACATCAGGTCCTCTTTGTGGAATGAATGAATTTATTGAACACCTACTACCTGCCAGGTACCTTTTGTTTTGTTTGTTTGTTTGCTAAACTGCATGGCA
>NW_011494852.1:6066081-6068671 GCF_000754665.1 Bison bison bison | reverse complement strand
AGGGATCTTTGTTCCCCAACCAACCTGTGCCCCCTGCAGTGGGAGTGCGGAGTCTCAACTACTGGACCAACAGTGAAATCCCTGTCAGGTGCCTTTTGAAGCAATTTGCCAATATTTAAGGGCTTCCCAGGTGGCGCTAGTGGTAAAGAACCCTCCTGCCAATGCAGGAGACATAAAGAGTTCAGTCCCTGGGTTGGGAAGATCCCCTAGAGGAGGGTATGGCAACCCACTCCAGTATTCTTGCCTGGAGAATCCCACAGACAGAGGAGCCTGGTGGGCTACAGCCCACGGGGTCATAAAGAGTCAGATACCACTGAAGCGATTTAACGCATGCACACCCCAATACTTACTCATTTAATCCTCACAATAATCCAGTGAGGCATCATCCTTATTTTACAGATCAGGAAACTGAGTCCCAGAAAGATTAAGTTATTTGCCCAGGGTCACATGGCCACCAAGTTGGCAGAGTCAGGATTTGAACCCATGAAGTGTGGCTACAGCACACTCCTAACTAGCACGGCTGCTGTCAAGCCTGGGAAGGGGTTGAGTCGGGCGTGGTCCCTGTGAGAGAGACAGCCCCGACGGTGACCAGAGACCGGGACCGAGAGGGTTCTCTGGAGCTAGAAGGGACTGGGGGAGGGGGCGTCGTCAGGGAGCCACGCGTTGGCGGGGCGTTTGCGTGGGCATCTGTACGGTGTCTCTAAGTCTCCTGGCACTCAAGTGTTTGTGTGAGTGCAAATGTATGCGAGTCTGGGCGAAGGTGTGGGAGAGGGAGTGTGCGTGAGTCTGCGTGGGAGGCTGTGAGTATATGTGTGAATGTGTGTGTAAGCCGCCGTGTGTGGGTGTGTGCGAGCCCAGGTGTGCATGCGTGAGTGTAGACTCATGTGCGAGACTCCGAGGTGTGCACGGGTGAGCGTGCGTGAGTGGCTATGCGTGCCTCGGGCCCCATCTCTGACCGGCTTGCCGGTGGGGTCCCGCCAGCCCCAGACGGGGAACTACCACTCCCAGCATGGCCCGAGCGGGCCCGCCCCGCCGCCCTGATTGGCTGTGGCCCCGGTGCTCCCGCCCCCCCGGGAATGAATGGATGGGCGGCCTCAGCGCCCGCCCGAGCGCTGGGAGGACCGGCCCGGCGGGGACCTGCTGGGGGCAGGACCCGGGGAGCAAGATGGCCACGGTCATCCCCGGCCCCCTGAGGTGCTGCGGGCCGGCGGGAGGCGGGGGAGGGAGCGCGGGCGGATCGCGCGGGCGTGTGGTGGGTGGCGGCTGGGGGTGGGGCCGATGGGGTGTCTGGGGGGCTGTCACCGTGGGCCGGGCTGCGCGGGGTTGCGAGTGTGTGTGACTGTGGGTCTCTGGCAAGAACCGTGTCCGACGCGCTGCTCTTGGAGGAGCGGAGAGTGTGCGGAACTCCGAGTCCTCTTCGGGAAGGGGGGTCATGTCCCGCCCTGAGACCCCCGGGGCTGGGGAGAAGGTGAAATGGACGAGGGGCGCGGGGAGCTTGGTAAACTTGAGTGAAGCTCACAGTACCTTTGTCTTGGGATATGGAGTGTGTGTCACTTGTTCGGATTCTGGTGGTTTTTTTTTTTTTGGATATGTGTGTGGATGTGTATTTGATTTCTTTTATTCTACTCTAGGTATCTTTGAATATTTGAGTCTTTGAGTGTGCGTGCATGTCCTTTGAAACTGTGCATCATTTGTGTTCTGTGTCTTTGGATATGTAGGTATTCCTGTATCTATGTGCAAATTTTTGTGTGAATATGGGTGGATTTGTTTCTACATTGAGTATACGTGTATCTTTGTGTATTTGAATATGTGGTGTTTTAGATGTTGGTTTCTATATTATTGTGTATCTTTGTGACTGTGTGTGTGTATCCTGGGTGAATCTGTGTGATTTCTTTGTATAGTGTATCTGAATTGTGTGTGATTTGTGTTGTGTATTTGGATATGTGTGTAAGTGCTTATATGGGTAGTTTGTTTTAACATTTTTTCTCTTAACATTGTGTACCTGTGTGTGTGTCTTTGGATGCATGAGTGAGTGTGAGTGTCTGTGGTGTGTAATCTGTTTACATGTTGTGTGTCTTTGTGTGGGTGATTGTTTATGTTGTGTGTCTTTGGATATGTGATGTATATTTGTGCATGGACACGTGTGTGATCTGTTTCAACACTATGGAACTTGAGAGATCTGTGTTTTTCAGTAGATATTTGTGTGTGCCCATATGTGAGATGTGTCTGTTTCTCCCTTTGTGAGTCTTGGGATATGTCTCTCTTTGTGTGTGAATCCTGTGCGACTATGTGTGATATTGTGTTGTGGATTTGGATATGTGCCTGAATGGATGTGTCCTGGTGTATCTTTATCTGTTTCTATATTGTATCTACTCCTTGGCTCGAGGCCCGCTTGAGTCCTAGGTTCGGGGCTCCTGGGTCCCGACCGGAGGGGAGAGGTGAGGTTGGAGGAGTCGGCCCACCCATTCCCGACGGGTGGGCTGGGGGAGGGGTGCTGGGCGACCGGGTGCGCCTGCCCTTGCTGACAGCCGCCCGCCCGCTTACCCGCCCCTCGCAGCCTAGGCGAGGACTTCTACCGCGAGGCCATCGA
>NW_011494852.1:6059452-6065926 GCF_000754665.1 Bison bison bison | reverse complement strand
TCCCAGCCGCGTTCTTACCGCCCTTCTTACTCCAGGTTTGGCCCCCGGACAGATCTATACGTACCCAGCCCGCTGTTGGAGAAAGAAACGGAGGCTCAACATCCTGGAAGACCCCAGACTCCGGCCCTGCGAGTACAAGATCGGTAGGTGGGGCTCTGTCCTGTGCCTGGGGTGGCCCCTGTGGGTGCCCACACCACTGGCTGATCAGTGTGTTGATGCCCTCGTGCGTCTGAGCATCTGCCTTTATTTCCTTCCTGGCCCGTGTCTGAGTGACTGGCTGTGTCTGCTGGTGTGTGTCTGGGGGTAGTACAGAGACTCTCCAGTTTTCCCTGAGTTTTTTGGACTGCATCTTCTACTTGGACTCGGGTGTATTCCTGGACAGAGTGTGGTATCTGTTTTGTGTGTCTAGGTGTATCCCATCCTTGTATTTCTCTTCCCTTGTGAGTTGGGATGTATCACAGTATCTGCCTGTTCTTTCCTGTGGATGTCTGGGTGTGTGTCTGGGTGTGTCAGAGTGTCTGGTTGTAACTTTTTCCATTTGTAGTACAGCGTGTCTTGGTGTCTGTGTCTCTTTTCAGGTGTTTCCAGGCTTATTTCCTCTTAAGTGTGTCTGGTCTATCTCTTCCTGAGTGTCTCTCTTCCTTTGAGTACCAGATGCTCTGGAATGTCTGGGAGAATCTCGTCCCTGAGTGTCTGTTTGGAGTATCAGGTGTATTTCTGCCCATGTCTGCTGCTCCATGAGTGTCTGGCTTTATCACTTCTCAAATGTGTCCAGTACTGTTAGAGTCACTGGCTGTTTCTCTTCCCTTGCTCAGGTATAACCAAGGATCTGTGTGGGTCCAGGCAGGTGTATTGGCGTGTCCATCTGGCTCTGTCTTCCTGGGTGTGTCTGATTGTCCCAGAGGGACTGTTTGTATCACCTGTGTGTCGAGTATCCATCTGAGTGATTCTCTGGTGTGTCTCTCTCTCCCCTAAGTATGTTCAGGTGTTTGGTAGGGTTTGGTTGTGTTTTCCCCGTGTGGTCTGGGTTTATCTGATGGTCTAATGTTCTCTTTCGGAGTGTCTCTGAGTGTGCCCAAGGGTCTGGCTATGTCTCCTCCGTGAGTCTGGGTGTATCTGAGTGTCTGGGTGTTTCTCTTCCTTCGTGTGTCTGGCTGTCTCAGATGATCTGTCTGTATCTCCCTTGTGTGTATGTCCATGTGTGTCCTGTTTGAATGTCTGTTCTCTCCAGTTGTGGGGGTCGAGGTGGGTCTCCTCCTTGTATTATGTAGTTGTATAGGAGGGTCCGGCCATGTTTCTCCCTGAGTATGTCCAATGGTCTCTGATGGTCTGACTGTGTCTTCTCCAGGATCTGGGCATCCTTAGGATGTGTGGAAGTATTGAGGGCGGTATGGGTGGTTGAGTATTTGAGTCTGTTGCTGGTTGAGTGTGGGAAAGCCTCTTTCCTCCAGAAAAGAGCATGATTCCCCAACCTGGGCAATCTGAGGAGTCCTCCAGGGACAAGTTCTTCACCTGATCACCCTCCTACCTACCGTGGTCTTGTCCCCAGACTGTGAAGCACCACTGAAAAAGGAGGGTGGCCTCCCTGAAGGGCCAGTCCTTGAGGCTCTCCTGTGTGCCGAGACAGGGGAGAAGAAGATAGAGCTGAAGGAGGAGGAGACCATTATGGACTGCCAGGTAGGACTGCCCAGCCCCCCACCCGTCCAGGGGCTGTGGCTGCCCTCCCAACTGGCCTGTTTCCTGGTCCATCTTGCTCCTGCTCTGAAATCTCCCCTGATTCCCTAGGACCTTTGAGCATCCTGTCTCCATCCCTCCATACTTCATCTTCTTTTGGGAAGACCTCCTAACTTGCCCTGCCACCCCTGATCTTTGCTGTGCTCAGAACTACCTCCCAAAGCAGAACAATACCCCGTTTCTTGACCCCAGTCTCCCTTCTCCTGGTGCCCAGAAACAGCAACTGCTGGAGTTTCCTCATGATCTTGAAGTGGAAGACCCAGAAGATGACATGCCCAGGAGGAAGAACAGGGCCAAAGGAAAGGTATCGCTCTCAAACCTCCCCCCATCATCCTTCCCCTCAAGGCGGGTTCCATTGATTGCTTGTGCAGTGTTCAGACCCTGCCCCAATTTGACCTTATTTAACTCTCAGAGCAGCCTGAAGGGGTAGGGGATTTTTATACCCATTTTACAGATGAGGAAATTAAGGCTTGGGCATATTAAGCCATTTGCAAAACAGAGATTGTACAGTGGGTTAGAGCAATCTTCCTACCGTGGCACAGATGAGAAAATGGAACCTCTGAGAGGTCAAGAGAATTACTCTAGACTCACAGCTAGGAAGTGGCAGAGCTGTGATTGGGCTTTCAAGCCCAAATGGTGAAAATTCTTTTAGTTCCTTCCCTTTCTTGGCCCCTCACTCCTGACTGTCCCCTCAGGCATACGGCATCGGGGGGCTCCGGAAACGCCAGGACACCGCTTCCCTGGAGGACCGAGACAAGCCGTATGTCTGTGATAGTGAGTCCTTCTGAAGAGGGGGGAAGAGAGAGAGAGAGAGTGGGACCCAGAGACCTTGCCCCCCACTGGCCCCCTTCCCTCCCGTTCTGGACCCTGGCAGAGGAGGGAGGTGTGATCCTGGAGGCCAGGGTGGAGGCGGCAGAGGCTGGAGGGCTGACCGGCCCTCCCTGCTCACTCTCCAGTCTGTGGGAAACGGTATAAGAACCGGCCAGGGCTCAGCTACCACTACACCCACACCCACCTGGCTGAGGAGGAGGGGGAGGAGAACGCCGAACGCCACGCCCTGCCCTTCCACCGGAAAAACAACCATAAACGTGAGCAGGCGGACAGGGCGTGGGGTGGTGAGGGGCCCTGGGAGTGGGGGCTAAGGAGCCTGGGAGGGAGGGGGCACATTAGACATTTCTGGAAAATCTCCAGCTCAGCGGTCCCCTCCCCCCACCAACCATGGGGATGCTGGCTCTGGGGTTGCCATGGCAACCAACCATCTCTCCCTCGCTCCCGGCCGGGCGTAATATTTCTGGGTCTGATTTATTGTTTCAATTAGAGCTTGGGGAGGGGGGTGATAGATGACTCCCCTCCCTCTCTGCCTCCCTTCCTCCCTTCTCTGCTAAGCTTCGGCCAAGGGGCAGGGGCCGTGGCCTGGGAACCCTTGGCATCCGCCCATGCCAATCCAGTGCCAACCTTGACAGCTGAGGGATGGGGGAAGGCTTGGGGAGAGGCTCTGCCAGTGGAGGAACCATCCTCCCACCCATTCCTCAGTGGGAGAGAACAGTCTCTTCATCCCACCCCTACTACACACCCAGGCACCTCTGTGCTCAGAATTTTCCTTCTGAGAGTCTGTTTCCATACCAGATAATGGCAGTGGCCTCTACCTAATTTTTATTTAGTTGGGGCTTAGTTGGGGGTGGCTGTCTGGCAGAAGTGCGTGTGGGCAGAGGAAGCAGGGGGCTTTTCCTAAAGTTGTACCTGCCAAGTTTTTACCCAATAAAGAGGACCTGTCAGTCATTCTGAGAGTTGCGAGGTCCTGATGAGAATTACCTGGGCTCCCTGCAACTCTCTTTTGCTGCTGGACACAGCTTGGGATAGCAGCTCCCTCTCCTCACCTCCTCCATGCCTGGACAAGGGGTCCACCCCTGGGGCTGAGGCCGTGGGCAGGGTGGAGCCTTGCCTGTGGTGAGAGCCCCTCTCTCTGTCCCCCCACCCCCAGAGTTTTACAAAGAATTGGCCTGGGTCCCTGAGTCACAGAGGAAACACACAGGTAGGGACGCCTCCCTCAACCCCTATTTCTGTAGCAGCCTTGGATTGAGGGTCCCTTCCTGCCCCCGCTAACCCCTGCCTGCTGTCTTTCAGCCAAGAAGGCGCCTGACGGCACTGTCATCCCCAACGGCTACTGCGACTTCTGCCTGGGGGGCTCCAAGAAGACGGGGTGTCCTGAGGACCTCATCTCCTGTGCTGACTGTGGGCGATCAGGTGATGCCCCCCTACCTGAGGCTTCTGGGGGCCGGGGTGGAGAGACTCCAGATCTGGAGGATAGGAAGCAGAGGAGAGAGAAAGGGGGGGACGCAGAGCATCCTGGTGGATGAACAGAGCTGACTCAACTGCTGAGGACTGTGGGGAACTCAGTGGGGTCAGGGAGGCTCTGGGAACAATGCACGCAGTTGTCATGGCATTGTGGGCACCGGCACGCGCCTGTCTGGCATGGGGAACAGTGAAAGATGGCTGCCCAAACACCAGGGGTAGTGGGCTGTGATAGCGGGTAATGGATTGCCACTGCCTGGATGCTGTGGACAACAGAGGGCGCTTGCCATGGAGTTGTGGTTAATAGAATGTGGTTTTCCAAGGTGGACTTGTGGGTAAGAGACTGTGGTTGCCTCAGCACAGGGGGCTAATGAATTGTGGTTGTCATGGTATTATGGGTAGTGAAATACGGTTGTCATGGCGATTGGGTGTCGTGGTGGCCTGGGGTCTGCACTGGGGTGGTGGGACGACCAGAGGGTTGACACGCTCCACAGTCTCGTTGGTAACCCTGTGGTTGCAGTGGCATCGTGTGTAATGGGCTTGGGCTGCAGGGAACCAGGGTGTGGGGACCCCTCTGTGGAAGGCAGTTGCCATGGCATCGTGGCTGGGAGACTGTGGTTGCCACGTTCTGCGGTTAAGGGAATGGGTTGGCCACTCTGCTGTGGCTAATGGAATGTGGCTGCCTCAGCACGGCGGTTAACAGAACGTGGCTGCCCCGGTGTTGTGGGTGGTAGAAAGTGGTTGCCACAGCACCGTGGGTAATGGAATGCGGTTGCCATGGTGTTCTGGGGAGCAGAGTGTGGTTGCCATGGTGGCTGGGTAGGAGACTGGTGGCCAGGGCGGCGCTGCCTGCAGAACGGGCACGGGGCACCGTGGGCTGGGTGGGGTCAGGCCTTGTGAGCCAGGAGGTGGGGACTGAGCCCCTAGGGGCTTCCCCAGGGTCAGCAGCCACCGGGGGCACGGCAGCCCCTAACCGCATCCCTGCCCCTCGGCCCCCAGGACACCCCTCGTGTTTACAGTTCACGGTGAATATGACGGCAGCCGTGCGCACGTACCGCTGGCAGTGCATCGAGTGCAAGTCCTGCAGCCTGTGCGGCACCTCGGAGAACGACGTGAGTACCCGTCCGCTCCCTCCCCCGGGGACCTGCCCCCAGGCAGCCTCCCCACCTGGCACCTCCGCCTCGCCTCCGCCTCCGCCAGTTGGGCCTAACGCCTTTCTCTGGAGCGCCCTCCCTGGTGAACACCAGTTAACCTGTATTATTATTATTGTTAGTGGCCATTAATTGAACCCGGCACTTAACACTCTTCACTCTCTGAGTGCTCCCAACCGCCCTGAGGTAGGTGCTCTTGTTCCCACTTCACAGAGAAGACACCGCGCTCAGAGAGGGGAATACACTTGCCCGAGGTCACCCAGCTAGGGACATGGTTCTGCTGGGACCTGAACCCATGGCTTCCAGACCATCTCAGTGTCATTTTCAGTGTCCCACAGAATTCTATAAAACCCAAACTACAAACCACAAACTGATGGTCCTCAAGGGCGGTTGGTGTGGCCCAGAGGATTTTGCAAAGATGACCTTCTCAGAGCCCTTTGTGTCTTGCAAGAGGACCACCTCCCCCAGCCCCTTTGACCTGGCCCCTGCCCCCGCCCCCCACCCCGGTTTCTGGTGCCCGTGCCCCCAGGGTGCCAGCTGGGCGGGTCTCACCCCCCAGGACCAGCTGCTGTTTTGTGACGACTGCGATCGGGGTTACCACATGTACTGCCTGAGTCCCCCCATGGCGGAGCCCCCGGAAGGTGAGAGGAGGAGGGTCTGACGTGGGGGTGGGGGTTGGGGCAGCCCTGCCCAGACCTGACCCAACTGCCTGTCCTCTGCCCGCCCCACAGGGAGCTGGAGTTGTCACCTCTGTCTTCGGCACCTGAAAGAGAAGGCGTCTGCCTACATCACACTCACCTAGGCCTGGCTCTGGCTCGCCCGGACCTCTGGGGTGATGCCTGCCTACCTGCCTCTCCTCTCGGAGCTCCTCCACTCTCTCCCTTTCCTTAATGCCCCACAGTGGGAGGGGCGGGGGGAGCCAGAGAGGGGGCCGGGCCACCCCTTCCCCTCTGTGCAAGTGGAATGTTTGCCCTGTGGGTTGGTGGGCCCAGCAGGGTCCTCTCCCTCCTCCCTCCTTCCTCACCCCCTTGGCAAATGGGTACCAGGGCCTTCTGCTCCCCTCAAAGCCATACCCCGCCTCTAGGCGGGCACGAGGGGTGGTGGACGCCGGCTGGGGGCATGGACAAAGCCTTTTTCTAAAGAAAAAGTCAAAAACTTAAAAAAAAAAGAAAGAAATTAATATATAACAAAGAGTCCTATAAGGTCTGGCTGGGTGGAGGGGGCACTGCTGAGCGCATCTACTGGGCACCAGTCTACGCCAGCGTCCTGCCTGCCTGGCAGCCCCTCCCCCCAGCCC
>NW_011494852.1:6059119-6059293 GCF_000754665.1 Bison bison bison | reverse complement strand
CCCCCCCCCCCCCCAGCCCCTGGAGTTGCAGCTGTCCCACCTCCCCACCCAAGATGGGCACCATCCCCTCTTTGTACCCCGGGCCGGGGGGTGTGGTGTTCACCCCTCGCCCCCTCTCGGTGCCCACCGTGGATACTGCATGAAGACGTGAACCATGGTTTTGAATTCCGTTCC
>NW_011494852.1:6057702-6059019 GCF_000754665.1 Bison bison bison | reverse complement strand
GGTTGTTTCTTGTGGTTGTGTGTGTTTGTTGTTCGGGTTTAAAAAAAAAAAAAGGGAAATCGAGACTGCAAGTGGGGGAAGTGGTGGGCTTGGGGGAGTCTCCCCCCCAATCCAGGCGTGCCCACCCCCCCTTGTTAACGAGTCTCCTTTATTGCCTGCCTCTGCTGTGAATTAACTTGTTCTGTGTATTAAAGTGGGGCTGACCCCTCTGCCCACGTCGTCGGCTTCCTTCTCCAGGCTGCTTTGGGGCGTCGCCGAGAAGGGGAGATGGGGCCTCGCGAGGGGAGAAGCAACCGAGGTGAACAGCTGGAGCGGGGCCCCTACCTCCATCTCCCTCCCAGCTCCCCTCTTCACCCCCGCCTTTCTCTGGCTTTGTCCCAGCTCCTCCCAGCCTCGCTGGAAAGGAGAAGAGGGGAGGATGGGGTGGAGGGGAGGAGAAAGGAGAAGAGGGGGGGACGGGGAAGAGGGGGCTCCCACCCAGCCAGCTGTGGTTGCCCTGGCAACCGACTGCTGCAGCTGCAGCGGGAAGCAGTGAGGGGGGGAGGCTGGAAGCTGGGGACTGGGGGAAGGGAAGGGATGGAGAGATGAAGACACCCTCCCCTTGGGGCTACAGGAGGGATCAGGGGTACCAGCCTAGGGCCTCACCCTAGGCCCAGACATCCCCTGGAGCTCCCCATCCCTGCTGTGGGGCAAAGGAAAGAGGGGAAGGGGCAAAGGAAAGAAGGGTGGTGCGGATTCGGGGACATCAGGTGAAAGACAGACTTGGGTGAGGTGAGGTGAAGAGTGAGAACCAGGACACAAGAACGGTCAGCAAAGAGACAGCTATGAGAGTCACACATTTTTAGAAAATCAGAAAAAAGAGCAGGAGAAGGAAGACATAGATCTGGGAGAGAGATGCGGATGAAGGAGCCACAGGAATTATGGGGGAAGAGAACAGACGAGATGGAGATTTAGTGGGAGAGAGGAAATAACTAATAAAAAATAGCAGACGCACAGAGAGAGACAGAGAAAGGAGGAAGGAGTCAGTGATTTGGAGAGAGAAGCAGAAGAGATTCCGCAAGGGAAGGCAGAGAACCAGGGCCCATCAAACAGGAGAGGGGAAGAGAGAATGGAGAGGAGGTACGTTTGGGGAGAGAGATGAAGTCAGCATCCAGGACAGGCAAAGTCCCAGGACGATGATACAGAGATGAGACTTCACAGGGAAGAGGACGTCAAGAACTGAGGGAGACAATAGAAAAATCTGGAGAGCGCTAAAGGCACGGAAGGATTCAAAGGCTGGGTGAGGGGAGAGCCAGAAGTGGGGTGGGAGGCTGAGGG
>NW_011494852.1:6056742-6057602 GCF_000754665.1 Bison bison bison | reverse complement strand
GGGGGGCGAGGGGGGGCAACAGGCGGGGAAGGGACGCGCAGGGCACAGTTCGGGCGAGAGCACAGGCTGGCGTGTGTGAGTTGTGGGGTGTTGGAAGTTGGTGTGTGTCACAGGCGCCAGGAGAGGATGTGAGAACAGCTTGTTCTACCGTTTCCGTGCCTGTTGGGGGAGGGGAGCCCGGGTTGAGGATGGAGCCTCAAGGAGGGCGGAGACAGGGACAGGGACGGCGTCTGGAACACTCTAGAATTTTTAGGAGGTGTGGAAATAGTTGGTCCAGCTCCTCTGGAGAAAGGATATGTACCCGTTTGGGAAATAGTTTTTTTTTTCTTTTTTTGCAGGGTGGGGGTCTGGCTTAGAGAAGTGTCAGGTATGAGCTCAGAAATAATAAAGTCCAGCACAGGTAAATGGGGAGATGGGCCAGAAAGCCCCAGCTGTGGGGCCAGGCCTACCAAGAGGTAGTGGGATTGCTTCTCGGATCCAGGCGGAGTTGGACTCAGACTTCCCACAAGAGGCTGGACCATGGGATTCTCACATCAAATTTTGGGATTTGGAAAATAAGTTTGACCCCGATTGCTGGGTCAAACTGCACATGGGGTTTCACCAGGGCAGCTGCAGATCTGGGGCCAAGGGTTTAGGACCCCTCCCGGCTAGGAGAGCCCCTAGAGGAGGGTCTGGCCCAGGGCTGAGGTCCCAGGGGACACCAGTATCTTTCCAAGACCCCGACACCGCCCGGAGCTCCGGGACTGGAAGCAGCAGCTGCTCTTCACTCCAAACCACCAACTAGACGACTGGCAGAGAGAAGACGAGGGCGGGGGATGGGGCTGGGAGATGTGGGGGTGCAAATGAGCCAGCGCCCGCCT
>NW_011494852.1:6054718-6056642 GCF_000754665.1 Bison bison bison | reverse complement strand
GGGTGTGGCCTGGGGCAACAGCCCAGCTGGGAGGCAGGGGCCCCTCCGTTCTGAGTCTTGCAGCTCAGAGTTTGAGGACAGAGTTACCAAGCTCAAAATCCAGCTTTCTTTCTGTACCACCTCCAGATTTTAAAAAGCATGAGGCAAGAGCTAGATGGGCCCCAGGGTGAACAGCTGGCTTCTCCCCTGTTCAAAATATCCTTCAAAATAGCAGGAGAGAGAAGAGCTGGACCCTGCCCAGATAAAAGATAAGACCACACATTCTTTATTCTCCAAGTCAAGTAGACTTTCCCCACTACACATGAGCAGAAAGGCTCCTTGGAGGTCAAAAGGAAGGGGCGTCACCTCACAGTAAGTGATGTCAACTCCTACCCATAGGCCTCTCTGCTGGAATCCATCTTGGCTAAGAGATGCTTGGGCACACAGGAGAGGAGCCTGGGATAAACCAGAGAGGGACTCGGAACCAGGCAATGCAAGATGACCGGCCAGAGGAACCCTGAAGAAATGCCCCGAAAAAGTAATTCAAACTACCAGGAGGGCGAGACTTTCTCTGAGCCCACCCGTGTGTCTAATCCACACGGACTGTACTCTTTTTCCTCCTAATGAACACTTATTTCAGTACTTTCCGTCTCTGTGGAAATCCATTTCTACACAGCTGACGGGCCAGGGCCTTCACTGGCCACTGTCCCAGGTGGTCTAGTGGTTAGGATTCATCAATCTCTGACCAGGAACAGAAATCCTGCTTCAAGCCACTGCAAGTCAAGGCCAGCCGAGATCAAGCTGACCGTTATTAAAAAAAAATACTTTTCTGTCTCAATGCATTTACTCCTGGCTGTGCTTGGGCTTTCTCTGGTTGTGAAGAGCGGGGGCTACTCTCTTCTGGCGTGCAGACTCGTCACTGCAGTGCCTTCTCTAACTGCAGTGCCTGGTAGTTGAGGCTCCTGGGCTCCAAAGTGCAGTCTCTGCAGATGAGGCGCGTGGGCCTACTTGCTCCAAGGCACGTGGGATCTTCCCGGACCAGGGATTGACCTCGAGTCCCTTGAATCGCAAGGCGGATTCTTAACCACTGGACCACCAGGGAAGCCCCAGGTCTGGGTTTTGGGCCTCCAGTATATGACTTGTGAGGGTAGAATCTCCCTCTTTTTAAGAATTTCTTACATTTGAAGGAATCCCTTGGCGGTCCAGGGGTTAGTGTTTTGTGCTTTTCACTATGTTTCTTGCATTCTGAGTGTTGGATTTCTGTCGCTAGGGTTTTGAGAAAGAGCAGTTGGTGAGAATGGTGCTCCTGGGTTCTTAGAGGTGTGTGTGCACTGGGGGTGATGGTGTTTGGGACAAGAGGCTGATGCTGGATCACACCCCCTCTTGTCAGGGACTCCGTGGGGCTGCTCAGCTAGTGAACACACAGGCCACTTCTATGAAACATTTATTTCCTTTGAAACCTCCAGAAACATGCCAGAAAATCTCAAGACTGGAATGGGGAGGGGAGGTGGGGAGGGAAAGACAATAAAGAATTAAAAAAAAAAATCCAGATGAAACAAATCAACATATTGGGGGAAAAAAAGAGGGAAAAAAAAACACACAAAAAACTCTGCTGCTATCTTCACCAAACTTGAATTAAATAGATGTGCTTTGCAGAGATCCTTAAAAAACAACAGGAAACAAAACCAAAAATCCTAATTTACATGTGTCAATGTACATGATTAGGTCCTCAAGATGATTCAAATGGTCTGAAGATAGATGACTTAAAAAAAGAGGGTGGGGCGGGACAGGCTCCAGGTTAGGGGCTGAGGAGGAAAGGGGTGGGGGTGGGGTGGGTGATCCTGGAGAATCCTTCCAAGAGGGATCCAGTCCGGGAAGAGGGGCAGAGACATCACAGTAGTTGGCCAGGGCTGAGGACCCCGCGGGCCGCTCCCCGAACCCTTCC
>NW_011494852.1:6052690-6054507 GCF_000754665.1 Bison bison bison | reverse complement strand
GGTGCAGGACCAGGGTCCTTTTCTCCTGCTCCTTAAAAGTCTGTGTCCTGTGTGGGCCTCCTCCCCTGAGGTTTCTGGCCCCAGAGAGGTGGTGGTGGGGGTCTCTGGACGTGGGGCTGGGCCGCCTGGCGCTGGCCTCCCAGTCGGAGTGTGCTGCTTGGAGCAGGGTCCCCAGGCCTGCGTCCCTCTGAGTCCCCCTACTGAGCCCCAGCCCACTGGGAGCAGGAACGAGCCTCGATCCTCAGTTTGAGGTTGGGGGAATCCACAGACTGTGTGACCATACAGACTTGTTCTGGCGCAACTCTACATGAAAAAATAAATATATATATATATATTTTCTTGTTTGTTTTTAAAGGGAAAAAAAAAAGAAGCTCTGTTTCCTGGGTGAGCAGCGTAGTACCACACTGGCCCGGCTGCCCGGCCAGCTGCCCCTTATTGCCTTTGGAGAACCAGCGTCTAGTGGGGGTGCGCACTGCAGTGTTCCCCGGGGGGCGCCAGTGTTGCTGCTGGGGGCCTGCGAGATGGGCTGGGGGGCTTGTAAAGGGAAAACGGAAGCAGAGAAGAGATGAAGGCTGTTTCTCTCCAGCCCTGACCTGAGGGCTCGGTGGAGGCCCTCCTGGTGTCCAGAAGAGGCCAGGGCTGATGGAGGAGCGGGGGCCGCTGGGCCCGGCCGCGTCAGTAGCTCGAAGGTGGAGGGGCCCAGGCGCCGCGGCCTCTGGCAGTCTGGGGACAGGTCGAAAAAGACTGTGGAAATGGTCCCAAGTGTGCAAATAGCTTCCCCTTCAAAGAAGTTAACTCTGGAATGCTGGCGTTTCCTCTTTCCATTCTGGGATCCCCTCCCCTCAAGAAAATAAATGAAACTCTAAGAAAGTGCTCCTGGTTGCTTTTTGGAGGATAGGGTGGGGAGGGGGCAAAGTCCATGCGTTTTGGAGCCAGTGCACCGAGGATGGGGAGCCCTGGCCCCGCTTCCACGCTGGTGGGCCGGTTTCCCACCATGCTTTTTCATGCAGGGGTCATGGCCCCACCAGCCCAGATACTGTTGGACATGGTGAGGAAACGTGGTTTGTGAACTCCTGGAGCTGTGGGGTTTGGAGACTCGCTCCTGCCCTCCCCTCTTCCTACAGCTTCCGATGGCTTGGTCCTAGGAAGAGGCTGGGTGGGGAGGGTGGGACGGGCCCCCTGGGGGTGGTGTGGGCATGGGCCCAGCCCCCAGGAACCAGAGAGAGCAGCTCAGAGGGAGGCTGGAGACCACATTGCCCCCTGGGGCTCGAGGACCAAGAGCAGACAGCCCGGGAGGCCTCCCTCAGGTCCCACTGCTGCCCCAAGCGTCCCTGTCCTTGGAAGGGCAGTGGGGCCTGGGCTGCAGAACCTTGGTCACGCCTGTGACCAGGGGCCGGGCCGAGGGAGAGGAGGGCAGGAGCCCACGCCCGCCCAGGCGGCCGGTGGGGGCAGTGGCCTCTGCACCTCAGAGTTCCTTCTTTTCCCTGCAGAAGATCTCCGCGAACTTGCGCAGCTGCTCGCTGGCGGCCTGCGACTCCTCCTGCAGCCGCTGGTTGTTCTGCCTCAGGCTGGCCACCTCTGACTGCAGCACCGCCTTGTCCTGCTTCTCCTGTGGGGCGCGGGCTGGTGTCAGTGGGTCGCACGCTAAACGGACCCCCGCGGCCTGTGAGCCTTGCCCGGCTGCCAGGGTTCAAACCCCAGCTCTGCTTCTCAGCAGCTGAGTAACCTCAGGCGGGTCACCTCATGGGCCTGTTTGACCCTCTCTGGGTCAAACTCTTTGGGCCCCAGTTTCCCCAGTTCTAAAAGCGGGGCGGGGG
>NW_011494852.1:6051112-6052590 GCF_000754665.1 Bison bison bison | reverse complement strand
CAAAAAAAACAAAACAAGGAAACTGTGAAAGGGGCGGTTGAGAGCTTTCCCTGAGGTCACGCATATTGAGCTCTCAGCACACAGCCTGAAGTGGAGTAACTGTGTGACAGTTACTATGATCACCTCATTCCAGCCCTGCAGCTACCCAAGGGTTGTGGGATGTTGCGACCCCTATTTTCCTGGACCAGGAAAGGAGACCAGACCTCCTCATGCAGGGAGGACGGGGCTGGGACATGGACGCAGGGCTGCCCTCTCAGGACAGGGGAACATGCAGCGTCACACAGCCCTACATGGTGGGGTGCGATTTGAACCTGAGCCCCCACGATTCCTGTGCTTGAGGCTTCCACATTGTACCTGGCCACCTTCTGGCCCTTTACCCAGAAGTATGTAAAACAATAAGCAAGAGTCTCTTCCACACTTATTTTTCCTCATTCTCCAACACTCTGGAGATAAGGAACAATCTGGAATGTCACCTAGACAGCCCTCTGACCCACAGCTGGGAGACATTTTTTAAGTGTTGCAGTGTTCTAGGAAGCAGGTCTGCTGCATGCTGAGTTTTCTCCTTGAGTTACTGGACTTCTTCTGTATGTCTGTGAATATATAGATTTCTGCCATGACTAATTCGCAGCAGATCATTCCCCGGCATGGCTGTCCTGTCATTTACGTCACTGTTCTCCTGTGAACAGACAGCTGCACTGGCTCCAGTTTTTTAGGGCCAGCGGTACAGCAGTGAACACCCCTGCTCACAGGTCTCTTCGTGCCCGTGCTGGGAATTCTATTGGACGAATTCTCATAGTGAAACTGCTGGGTCGACAAGGTACACAATTACGGTTTTGATAAATATGGTCTGACCGCCCTCCAAAAAGGTTGGGCCAACTTATTCTCCTTCTAAGAGTTTCTAGGTGCGTTACCAGCCTTCCCTACCATCAAGCTCTTCACTCATGACTACATTCAGAGCTGGGTGGCCTCTCCTAGAACAGATGGGATGGGGGGTGGAGATGGGAGCCCCAGCCTTGTTGCCCACCCCCCAGGCATCCGGGAAGTGCCATGTGAGGCAGCTGCCTGGCGGCCTTACCTTCTGGAGGTCCGTGTGCAGCTGTTTCAGCATTACCTCCAGCTGGTACACCTTGCCTGTCAGATCCAGGGGTGGCTCCTCGCTGCAAAGGCAGGGGGCGGGGTCAGGATCTCCGCCCACAGCTGGGAGGAGTCCGGGCTACAGGCCCCTCTTATCCCTGAGGCTCCAGGGAGTCCTCTCCTGGCTGGAGTACCAGGGGTGCCTGGGGGGTGAAGGCTGCGCTCCGCCTGGGGCGGGCTCCTCACCTGGTGGGGATGGGAGCACCAGGCCTGAAGTGAGCGGTGGTGCCCCTGCAGAGGGACCAAACGTGCGCTTCCAGGAGGAGTTCCTCCCATCTCCCGCCAGCCGGGGCAGCGTGGTACAAAGCCCCCTCCCCACACCCACCCACCCAGCACCCTAGCAC
>NW_011494852.1:6049533-6051004 GCF_000754665.1 Bison bison bison | reverse complement strand
GGGAGCAGGAGGGCCTGCCTGGGGGCAGTACTAGTAACCAGACGGATGATGGTAACAGCCCTCGTTCCTGAGAGCCCTCCCCGTGATGTGTAAAGTCTGAGCGGCTCAGGCAGGGACGCTGTACCCAGGACCCCAGCCTGTGGCTCCTCCTGAGTGGGTTCCCCCATTCTGGGCCTGCCTGGCCCCTGCAGAGGAAGGGAAAAGCCTCTTTTTGCAGAAGGCTCCTCTGGGTGCGGTGGGAACGCACGCACCCGGGATGGATGAAAAGAGAGGCAGGGCGTCCGCCCAAGGAGCGGGAAGGACTCGCTGCCCACTCCCCACGCGCCCCCCACTCTTTCCTCCCTGTTCTGGGGGAGCTGCAGTCACAGGGGGAGGCGGTCAGCAGCTCAGGGCAAAAGGAGTCCAGGAGTCTGCCGGGAAGCAACAGGTCCTGGCATTTCTACACAACCCCTGTTCCCAAGCCCACTGCAGTGCCCCGTCTCGGAGCCGCCCAGCTCTGCTGTGACAGTGGGGCCAGTCTTTGTGGAGGTCTAAAGCCAGGGTGTGAAGTGAAAAACAAGAAGAGTCAAAACCACCCCCGAAAAGCGCTTCAACTGCCCATACAGTAGAGTGCACTACTGTTGCACACGTCACTCCGCACGGTGAAGCATGCAGCTGAGTGTGGAATGCACTATTTAAATCCACGGACATGCAAGCCTGCCATTTCCATCCTCTCTCCCTCTTTGTGATTCTATTTTCTGCCAAGCTAGTGCACTCAAACATGCTGCATCGAATGTGAGATGACAAATGGGAGAGGCCTGCCTCCCGCCCGCCTCCCCGCCCCCGGAAGCCTTGTGAGGACAGGGCTCGGGCTCCAGTCACCGCTGGGTCCCCAGACAGTCCTGCCCCGGGGCCTGCCAGGGGCGAGGTGAGAGAGAAATGTCAGGGGCACCGGCACGTAATTTAGGAACCTGCAGAGGAGGAGACCCGGGGGCAGACAGGGCAGGCTGGAGGCTGGGAGTGGGGTGGACAGAGGGGGCGGATGTGAGGCAGCGGGCAGGGAAGACTGGGGGTACCGCTTATCGATTTTCAAAGCAGCAGAACAATGATCACTGTGCTGTGAGAAGTACAGGGCCTCCGAGGAGACAGGGCCTCCATGTGAGGTCAGGACCGACACTGCTCGGTCCCCGCTGGGCCCCAGCGAGTAGATGAGCCCAAAGTCTGTTAGATGAGGCAGTGGCTGCCCCTCCTGCTACTGCTGAGGGGGTGGGGGACCTGCAGGGTGGCCTCCTGCCTGGACGGCGGGGTAGGGGAGCCTCACCTCATGGTAGGGGTGGTCCTGGGGGTCGGGGGCCCCCTTTCCAGGCTCAGGTGACTGTGGACAGGACTGTGTGCAGGCGGGACGTCCGGGCTCAGAGCTGGGTCGTTGAGAGAGAACAGCGAGACGGCTCTTTGCACTGCGGGGGAGAGGGGCGCAGTGGTCGGCTCGGGT
>NW_011494852.1:6033860-6049433 GCF_000754665.1 Bison bison bison | reverse complement strand
CTCCTCCCCCCCCCCCCCCCCCCCCCGCAACGGCCAATCCCTTCCCGCAAACCCCCAGGACACTCCCCAATCACACCCGCTTAGATCACACAGGCATACAGGATGGATTCTTGCCAAAAAACCAAACCAAGTCAGGACACAAACACAATATTCCGTCCTGTTTCTGAGAAAGCCTCCGGATCTGACGACCAGTTTATACAAAATACAAGGGACAGAGAAAGGAGTTGAGTGCAGTGTGGGCAAGGAACTGCCCCAATTCAGCTGAAATGGCCTGGTTTTGTCAATAATGGTGAGGGGGGAAAATGGCTGGAAGTGGATGGCGTTGACACTGGCTGATGAGGACACAGGGATTCATTATGTCCTAATTCTGAGGATGTCTGTGGAACTTCCAAAGCAAAGAGAGACACCAGACAGAAACTATCAGGTATATGGAAGAGAGAAACAGTCTCATGGGGCTGGTGGTTAAAGCAAAGATGCCCGGGTCCCATCCTCCAGACGCATGACTGGCTCGGGGGGGCAGGGCCTGAGCCAGTGCCTGCATTTTCACATGGGACCGTTAGGTGGTCCTTCTATGATGGCAGAAATCGAAAACAGTCTGAATGCATCCAAAGAGTGGCTGGCTGAGTGAGTCCTGGGGCTTCCCTGGTGGCTCAGACGGTAAAGAGTCTGCCTGCAACGCAGAAGTGAAAGTGAAAGTTGCTCAGTCGTGTCCGACTCTTTGTGACCCCATGGACTGTACAGTCCATGGAATTCTCCAAACAAGAATACTGGAGTGGGTAGCCTTTCCCTTCTCCAGGGGATCCTCCCAATCCAGGGATAGAACCCAGGTCTCCGGCATTGCAGGCAGATTCTTTACCAGCTTAGCCACAGGGAAGCCCAGTGCAGGAGACCCCGGTTCAATCCCTGGGTTAGGGAGATCCCCTGGAGAAGGACATGGCAACCCACTCCAGTATTCTGGGCGAATCCCAACCTGAGGAGCCTGGTGGCCTACAGTCCGTGGGGGTCACAAAGAGTAGGACACGACTGTGCGACTAACACTTCTCACTAAGTGAGTCCTAGGACAGAGCAAACAGGAGGGGCTGAGCCTCTCCCAGGGAGGCAAAGGCGGGCTCCTTTATTTCTAACTCCTGGCTCCAAGAACAGCACAGTGAAACCCCGAATGCCCTTCCCCAAGATCCACCCACTGTTAATGGTTATGCCACACTTACTTCCTGCATTTGTGCGTGTTTCCTTCCCTAACCATTGGGGAAGGGAATGTACCAACATCCTGGTACTTCACCCATGAGTACTTTACGACACGTCTCCAGAAAGGAAAGAGATGCTCCTACATATTTCCTACACAATATTGTCCTCAGGCAAGTTGACGCTGACATGCTATTATCGTCTAATAGACAACCACCTGGAAATTTCCCCCATTCTCTAAATAACATCCTTTATAGCTGCTGTTTTCTATCTTGGATTCACTATTTATGCTTCTTGAAAATGCTTTTATATAAACAGTTTCAAATAGGCCCCAAAGCAGAGAAAAGAGCATCATGGGTCATGAACCCATCACCCGTTTCAACACCTTTCAACACACTTCAACATACCTTGGGGTTCCTGCCCTGTGATCTCTCTGGTTTTTAATTCTCCTGAGCACTCTTTTCCTTCACATTTAAAAAAAAACCCTTACTTTTGGCTGCTCTGGGTTTTCGCTGCTGTGCATGGGCTATTCTCTAGTTGCGGTGCGAGGGCTTCTCACTGTGCTGGCTTCTCCTGTGGTGGTGCGCAGGCTCTAGGCGCACGGGCTTCAGTAGTCGCAGCACATGGGCTCAGCAGCTGTGGCTCCCCGGCTCTAGAGCACAGGCTTAGTAGTTGTGGTGCATGGCGTTTGCCATGCGCATTTGAGATCTTCCTGTACCAGGGATCAAACCCAAGTCTCCTGCACTGGTAGGAGAATTCTTTACAATTGAGCCAATAGGGAAGCCCCTTCTCCTTTACTTTTTAAAAACAGCTTACTGCAGGGGACATCCCTGATGGTCCCGTGATTAAGACTCTCTACTTCCACTGCAAGGGGCATAGGTTCAATCCCTGGTCAGGGAACTAAGATCCCATATGCTTGGGGACACTAAGCCCCTGAGCCACAACTAGAGAAGCCTGAGTGCTGCAACTTAGCCCTGATGCAACCAAATTAATTAATTAATTAAAAAGAAAGCAAGGGCACAGGCTGAGGGGTCAGGGCCATGGGAAAGAGGAGGTGTCTGATCCAGACTAAGGGATATGAGGGAGGGCTTCCTAGAGGAGGGACTGCAAAGCTGAGGCCTAAAAGATGAAAAATGAGCCAGAAGAATATATCCTTATCTGTCAGGGTTTCACAGATGAGGAAACCGAGGCTGAGAAAGGTAAAGGTGCTTGCCCAAGGACACGTGGGATGGAAATGGTAGAGACAGCCAGCTGTCTTATGGTCTGTTTTCTCTTTCTCCATAATAATAGATCCCAAATTTCAGCCGTGCACAGGTCCTCATTCCCCAGCCTGCCCTGTAGCAAAGTGTGGCCATGACACTCAGGCCAATGGGATGTAAGTGCAGGGGGAAGGTGAGGCTATGGAAAGCATCCTTCAAGTGGGGGTGGGGTGGGGTGGGTGTCCGTCTCTACCTGCGGGCAGAGCTGGACGTGATGGCCAGAGCTCTGGCAGCCCAACTGTGAGGGTGAGGTCCCCAGGAAGGGCAGAGCAGTAGGGGAAGGAACCTGACCCTAATCAGAAATGATCACCCCAGAAATTTTTACTACCCACCAGCCTCACTGCCCACCCCTGGAATTTTCACTGCATAAAACCTTGTTTAAGTCACTGGATTTTCTGCCACTTGTAGCCCAAGTACATCTAAGTACAACTGGGATCACTACACTTCCGCACTAAAATAGTAACAGGGAGCACTCTCTGTTGATGGCATGTTCTGTGATGACAAGTTTTATAAACAGTTTTCATAGATTCCTCCCTGTGGCCCTAGGCAGTGGGTACAGTCTCGTTCCTGTTTTGTAGACAAGCTAGCTGGGGGCATCAGAGAGATGAAGACATTTGCCCAGGACTGCACAGTGAGCAAGTGACAGGGAGGATGTGAACCCTGGCCTCCCCCGATCCTGGAACCTGAGTGTGTCCCCCTTTAAAGCCTCGAGGCCGTGCTCGCTTTGGCAGCACATACACTAAAAGCGGGTGGACAGGGAGGATTAGCATAGCCCCTGCAGAAGGATGACATTCAAATTCGTGAAGTGCTCCATATTTTTTAAGCAATTTTCCTCCAATTAGAAAGTAAATTAAAAAGAAAACACATCTTCCTTCTTAGAAAAAGGCCCAGTTTGACAAAAAAAAAAAAAGAAAAGGTAATGTTGACAAAGAGGCTGAGTGGGCTTCCCAGGTGCCTCTGTGGTAAAAACCCATATGCCAATGCAACAGACATGGGTTTGATCCCTGGGTCGGGAAGATCCCCTAGGGGAGGAAACTGTAACCCACTCCAGTACTCTTGCCTGGAGAATCCCATGGACAGAGGAGCCTCGTGGGCTCCAGTCCATGGGGTCACAAAGAGTCAGACACGGCTGAGCACAGCAGTATAGAGGCACAAGTAAAATATAGTAAGCTAGAAAAAACAAAAAGCTTCAATGCCCTCTGTGGATCCTTCCAGAACAGAGAAGGGAGTGGGATCTGCTGGGGTTGAGTGGAAGGCGCCTACCTTCATAGGCCTTGGCTGCGTTCACCAGGCTGGACCACTCGAGGCCAGCAGCTGTGTCAGGGAGCGGCATCATTCCCGGGTCCAGACGCCGCAGGGGCCGGTCCCGCCCGTCGGCCAGTGAGAGCTCGGAGGCTGAGATGGTGGCTGGGTGGGGAGAGGATGGGTGTGAGTGACAGCGTGGGAGAAATAAAGAAATGAACACGTTCCTTTACACTTCCCATACAATTATGTAACGTTACATAACTGTTACACTTATATATAATTAAATGAATAAATTATATTTATTAGATGATAAATGCCAAGGAAAACAACCAGCAGGGTAAGGGGGTAGGAGTCTTGGATATTTATGTGGGTATGATTTGAAATGGGGCACCGGGGAGGCCTCGTGGAGAAGATGGCCTTTTGTACAAAACTCAGAAGGAGGCGAGGCTGTTGGGGTGTGGCCAGGGGGTACACCTTGGGAGAAGAGCATTCTGGGCAGATGAACCAACCAGTGAGAAATCAATCCCTAAAGCGGGAACGTGCCTGGACGTTTAAGAAACACCAAGGAGGGTACTCCTGTAGATGTCCAGTGGCTGAGACTCCATGTTTCCACTGCAGGGGACCTAGATTCGATGCCTTGTCAGGGAACTAAATCCCACATGCCACAACTAAGACCCGGCACAGACAAACTTACAAAAAAAGAGGAGGCCCGCGTGGCCGGGACAGAAGGTGCTGACAGGGCTGGATGGCGCAGGGCCCCTGGGGGCTATGACAAGAACCGTATCGCTTCCCTGAGTGAGATGGAGCCAGAGGAGGGTTCTGAGCTGTTGCAGGTATCCACTGAGTCCCTCCAGCTTTGTGTGTGGGGATTAGGGAGGCTGTGAGGAGGCTCCTGGGACGGTCCAGGAGGGAGATGAAGGCAGACAGGACCCGGTACGGCTGGAGGGACAAGGTCCTGGGTCTGCCTGGCAGGTGGGGCCAAAAGCATTCCCTGAGGGTGGACGTGGGTGTGAGACAGAGGGGCCTCTGGGAGGACTTCAGGATCTGGGAGCTGGCACTGAGTTGGGAGGGCTGAGGGCGGGACCAGAAGGGAGGCTTCTGGAGGTGTGAGTGTGAGATGCCTGAGACACCCGCACGGAGCCGTGGGTGGCGTGCAGACCATGTGCGTCTGGAGCAGAGGGCAGAGTGCCAGGCTGCAGACAGATCGTGGAGCTCTGGGGTATGGCTGGGGTTTAGGGTCACTGTGGGGAGACCTGGTGGGTTCAGGCATGACATGACAAGCAGAGAAAGAGTCTCGGGGTGCTGGAAGGGATGGAAGGCACCAGCAGCGTGTCAACGGTGACATCTGCTGCAGAGATGGAGGCCTCCTGTGGGGCTTAGGCCCTGACTCGCTGGGGCCTCACAGACCCTACAGGGGAGGGCAGAGGGCGACGGTGAAGCACGGAGGTCAGGCGGTGACTCCGGCAAGAAAGGCTGGGCCTGCTCCATGTACCCCAGGCTCATCCTCTTGCCGGGCACCACACCGGGTACTACAGCGATCATCTCTTAGCCCCCACTCCCCCAAATTAGCCAGGAGGGAAGAGCTACTATGACCCTGTGTGACAGAGCGGGTGACTGGGGCTCAGAGCAGGAAGCTAGCTGCCTTGCACCCTCTCTCTCGCTGGTGGGGGCACCTGATTTTAACACGTGGGGCCTGACGCTGACCCAGCCCCATGCGGCATTGGTCTTGAGAGGCTCCCTGTTCATGTCTTAGTTCAGAGACAAAAACCTGACTGATGAGAGGTTAGAATGCTCTCTCCTGGCGACAAAACACTGACAATAAATACATCAACAGCTAGAGTGTTTTTCAGCGCTTACTGCATATCAGGCCCTGAGTTTGGTGTTTCCCATGTACTAGCTTGATTCTCGGATTAACTCACTGAGGTGGGTGCTTTTTCTATAGGCACAGGGAGGTTACAGCTGTGAGGTCAGGACCTGACCACAATCTCGGGCCACCCGGCTCTCAGGATGCGAGGTGCTAGTTGGCAAGTGAATGAATGCTCAGGGGAATGGATGAGAAGGCAGGCTGAAGGAGGTCCTCGATCCCCACGCTCCCATTTCCAGCCTCCTAGTGTCTCACAGCCGAGCAGGTGGGGACTGCGGGAGCAGCTGCCTCTGCCACGCCAGTCATCTCAGGCACTGCCTCGTGAGAGGCTCCTTGGCCTTGAGGGCTCTTCATCAGCGGAGCCTGGGACCGGGCTGACAGCCCCTCTTCAGCCCCGACGTGGCTTGGGAAGGGCTCTCGAGCAGGCGTGGAGATGTGGAAAGGCCTGGGGCCCCAGCCAGATGGGACTCTCAGGTTCAGGAGGACAGGAGAGTCAGATGGGCACAGAGAAGGATATGTGTGTGTGTGTGTGTCTGTGTGTGTATTTCATGAGAGAGAGGGCGCTGGGCTGCGGTCACTGTAAGGACCCAAACAACCCTGGGCCCTGCTCTTAGGGAGTCTCCAGTCCAGCGGGGGAGACAGACTCATTCCCACACAGTGACCACCGGGAGAGAGAGGGGCTGTGATGGGGAAACACAAGGCTGAGACAGCATGACGGGACGGGAGGGAGCCGGGGCAAGGGGTGCCCAGAGGAGCTGCCTGACAGCCTGGTTAGGGAGAGGACTTCCTGGAGGAGGCAGCATCTTTGACACAACTTAAAGTACAGGTAGAGCCAGGCAGGCGCTCTGTCTGTCTGTCTGTCTGTCTGTGATCTCTGTGCACCCTCCTGCCCTGGCCCGTCTCTTGCCTTCTCACCATGTGTCAAATGCCTCCTCGTGCCAGGCCCTGCCTTTGGCACAGACAGGGCAGTGGAGGCGAGAGGCTGATGAAGGAGACACAGAGTGAAGATCAGGGAAGCAAGAGAAACCGCCGGGAAGCTCAGTGCCACCAGGGCAGAGGTGCTGTGTGCCCCCCACTGCTGGGTGCCCAGAGCCTACAGCAGAGCCTGGCCCAGACCAGGGGCTGGAGACAGTGGGAAGAAGGCAACGGAGGGGCAGAACAGGGGCTCTGGAGTTTAAACTGGGAGGGAGGATCCAGCCTGGGGCTTCTGGGAGACTCCAGCAAAGAGCCAGATCTGAGCGAAGCCCTAAAGGGGAAGCGGGAGTCAGGGCCAGCACGGGGCTGGGAGAGCAGCATGGCGGGCAGGGGGAGTCACTTGGAATACCCCGAGGAGAGAGTGGGCCAGGGGGTTCTCACGGAGGCGCTGAGGAAGGGCCCTAGGGAGGAGCCCCAGAATACCAGGGCAAGGTCTACGGACCCAGATACGAGGTCAATGAGAAGCTGTGGAAGAATTTTAAGGGGGGAGACAGAAGCCCTCAAAAAAAAGTCCCTGAGCCTCCATCCCACCCTCTGTGGTGTACAAAAGGGCTCCATCAGATGCTACAGGGCACAGTCCCTCAGCTGAAACCTGGGGTGGGCACATCTCTGAAGTCAAAGTTTGTGGCGATCTGACAAAGTAATGACATACTCTATACATGCACATACACCCAGAAAGGTTGGCAGCGGCCCCCATTCAACACACCCGTGTTCCTCAACTCAGCAACAGACGCTTCATGCCGAGTGGGGTGAAGAAGGGCCATGAACAGCCGTATATCCGTCTAGGTCGGGCACTGCCGGGGGCGCCTGGCCCAGACTTCTGCCCTGCCTTCTGGTCTCAGAGCCTCTGAGGTTGCGGATAGAGGGTTACAGTGCGGACTGAAGGACAGCTCACCCCAGCCAGCGCGCAACCGTGTACATAGCACTTCCTTCAGTAAATATTTGCTGATGGTGGTCACACCACTGTATCCCCTCCTGCTGAGAGCTGGCAGGCCTGGATGAAGTCATGTATGTGAAGACAGGAACCTCCATGGTGGCCCAGTGGTTGAGACTCTGTGCTCCCAATGCAGGGGGCTCAGGTTTGATCCCTGGTCAGGGAACTAGAGCCCAAATGCCACAACTAAGAGTTTACAGGCTGTAACTAAAGATCCTGCATGCTGCAACTAAGACCCGGAGCACCCAAATAAATACATAAATAAAAATAAATATTAAAAAAAAATTCATGAGGTAATCTGTTTGGTGCTGCAACAGGGAGCTGGGGAAGGGGCACATATAATGGAAACCCTGATCCTCAAGGCCCTAGTAATGAGCTTCCAGTCTGGAGACACCTAGAGAGACTAATGCCCTCTCTCTGGTCTCAGATGACCTCAATCCTTGGGGGCCCCCCATTCCTAGGTGACTGATGCTTGGCCAACAATTCCTTGCTCTGAGGGTGACACCCAATGTGCTGAACCACTGCAGTCCCCGGATGCTCCCATGTACTTCAGTTCCCACCCTCACCTGACTTTGACACTGATGACCCATGGCCTTTGACCTCGAGGTGATCCACATGCTCATGCCCTCCTGCTCCCCCCCCCCACAACCAGCCTCCAGGTTCCCGGGCTCACATTTCTTCTCGGGGAAGCTGTTGCTAGCGGTGGTGGGGACAGGGCCAGGGCCGCCAGGTGGGTGGGGGTGCTGGTGTTGGCGGCCCTGGCCCTGTCAGCGTGCTGGAGGGGAAGGCGCAGGTGCTGGTGAAGAGCACGTCGCTGGGCAGGCCCGGCTCCAGGCCGGCAGGGTTGGCGAAGCTGGGCTCCCGACGCCCACTGCACAGACTCTCATCTGACAGCGTCCGCTGCAGGCTCTTCTGTGGAGACTGCTGCCAGGACAGGGGTGTGGTCACGGCCAGGCCCATGGTTACTGCCCTCGGATGCTTCTTCCCCACCATCTGCAGTCCTCACCCACCCAGCATCCATTTCTGCCCAAAGTACCCCACTTCTCTCTGAGGATTCCTCCTCCCCTCTTTGCAGCCCACTTGGGTCTGGAGGGCCGACCCCACTCTCCAGCTCCAGGGGAGGTAGGGAAGGTGGGGTGACCTCAGCTAGAGCAGGAGACCCAGGTGTTGGTGGGGACCACCTGGGACGAGTGCTGGCTCCCCCCAGAGCTGGTGGGAGGGAAACCCTGCAGAGACTGGGGCCACCCAGGTCCCAACAAGAGTGCACCTGCCCAAGCGCCTGGCCCACCAGGGGAGGCAGAGACGAGAGGGACAGAGAACACCTGCTGTTTTGGCCTCCCCCACCTCTGGGTCACAGGAGCCCAAGTGCCCCCTGAGCACTCCCCTCCATTCCTGGTCCTGTGGTCTGGGCAGGCAGGTGCTGCTTCCACCCTGCGCTCAGGGAAAAGGATATGAGAGCGGTCCAGTGGGTATAAAGCCCCAGTGAGCCTGCCAGGCTGGCTCACACTGTGATCCTATCCCTGACCAACGTGACATCCTGACTCCTGGCTGCAGGGGCACACGCACACTCCAATAGGCTGGTAGGTGCCGCGGGCAGGAAGAGGCTGGAGCGAGTGCAGGGAGCCGCCCCGGCCCAGCCCCGCCTCCCTCTGCCTGTCTGATTGCATGCACAGGAGCATGGGTGTGTGCCTGGTGGGGGCAGCCTCTACGTACGCCTGTGTCTCTCTCCTGCTCGGGCGCCAGGTTGTCCATGATGATGAGTTTCTTTAGGTCATCTTCGATGGTGGACTTGTAGTTCTTCCGTGGGGAGCGGAGGTCTCGGAGGGAGGCCCTCAACCGCGGCTGCCCGAAGACGTTTTTCGTGCTGCTGTCTACCTGCCTGGAAGGAGAAGGTCACAGTCAGAAGGGTCTTGGGAGGCTTGAGTCACTTCTCAAAGCCATTCTGACCCCAGGGAGCCAACCGCCACTGGATGAGTGACCACGGCGTCCTCACGTCACCCGGTGAAGATGGACAGAGATGAGACCTGGGTTATCGTCTCCACTTGCCCACCCCCCAGATGTGTCCTGGAAACCCACTCTGTGCCGTGTGTGTGCTCAGCAGCGGGAATACAGCAGTGAACGTGGAGCAGACCCGTCAGAGACTGACCGTGAATAAATGAGCGGGAGACCCCACAGTGCGAGGTGGAGAGAGGTATTCTGAAGAGAAATAAAGCTGGGTAAAAGGATAGGGGTCTCTGGGGATGGAGGCTGGGTTTTCTTGTCATCTTTTGGCAGTGCCACATGGCACGGAGATCTTAGTTCCCTGCTCAGGGATCAAACCCGTGCCCCCTACACTGGAAGCATGGAGTCTCAACCACTGGACCACCAGGGAAGCCCCAAGGCAGGCTTTTCTAAGGGGATGACATCTGAGCAGAAAGGGAAGAAGGCAGGAATCTGCTGGTAGAAGAGGATGCCAGATAGAGGGATCAGCGAGTGTTGGGCTGAGGCGTGTGAACAAGCCTGGTGAGTTTACAGAGGCGTAGGGGGCAAGACGGTGAGGGGGAGGAGGGGAGGCCTGGGAGGGGCTGGGGCAGGTGTTCAGGAACTTATGAGCCACAGAGGGGTCTCAGGATTGTATCTGGAGAGTCTGAGCTGTTGAGTGACTGGTCCTGATTTGTGCTTTAGAAGAGTTGTGGACAGAGACATCACCCTCATGGCAACAAGGAGACAGGAAACTCCAGAGTTGTTCAGGTGGAAAACAGGGATGGTGTGGAGCAGGGACTCCAGCCACAGAAGAGGGAGAGGGTCCCACAGAGTTAGACTCCCCTGGGGGACCGGTCCCTTTGGGCCAGGGCTGGGCCACAGACAGCAGACCTCTGGCCTGGGCGCTCCAGGGCCTGGCACCAGATCCCCCTCACTCTGCTTTCCATCACGTGGGGTGGGCTCACGCATCACAGGGTGGCTGGGAGGACCCAGAAGACGAGGCACAAGGGCTTAGAGCAGCCTCTGACTGCTACTATTTGGCTTTTCTACTGGGTCTCCCATTTTCGTTGGGCTTCCTGGTGGCTCAGCTGGTAAAGAATCCTCCCGCAATGCGGGAGACCTGCATTTGACCTCTGGGTTAGGAAGAGCCCTTGGAGAGGGGAACGGCTACCCACTCCAGTGTTGTGGCCTGGAGAATTCCATGGACTATATAGTTCACGGGGTCACAAAGAGTCGGACATGACTGAACAACTTCCAATCTTGTTTCAGAAGCTGATTTGTGAGCCAGGTCACTCTGATCACCACACTCTTCTTTAGCATTCCCAAAGCTGACCCAGGGCTGCCTTCCAGAAGACTCTATGATCTAAAAGTCACTGAGGCACAGTCTGGGGTTAAGAGCAGGAGCCCTGGTGGGCAGACAGGTCTGGCTCTGAGTCTAGACTGCCTGTTCCTGCTGTGGGACCCTGGGCAAGTCACACCACCTCTCTGATCCTTGGTTTACAGGAAAACACAGTGACCTTACTACATTTTGGAATTTGCTGCAAACTGCCTGGCCAGCACCTCACCGGGCGGACGCTGGGGACATGAGAGCTGCTCTTCTGACCGTTTCTCTGGAGGTGCTGGGCACCCTGAGCTGCACACAGTCCCCTCCTATTGCTCCTTCCCATTCTGCAGGCACCACAGGCTGTCACCCCAGCTCCCTGGCCCAGGCTGGCTCCTGGGGGCTCTCTGTCCTCCACTCCTGGGACTTCCCCTGCAGTCTCCTCTTGCCTTCTGAGTCTGGCCCAGCCTTTGGGATCAGGTCCTACTTTTCCAGCCAACACTGGATCCCTCATCTGAGGTGTTGCCACCCTCTCCCCCCAGGAAAGAAATAATGACAGCCAACAGAAGCACAGAGCCGGGTGCTATCTACCAGTCCGAGGGCTCCATGTGAGCTAACCTGTGACATCTACAGAGCAGCCCTCCCTGGGAGCCACTGTTAATTGGCATCTCCACTTTACAGGTGGGAAACTGAGATACAGAGAGGTTAAAGTAACTGTCCACAGTCACACAGCCTGGGAGCAGAGGAGTTAGGATTCCAGTCCAGGCCACCGGGCTGCAGCGCCCACAGGCATCACGACAGTGCTTGGCTGTCACGTTTCTATCAAAGAGATGGTGTATGAAAGATGTATAGTATGTGAAACATAATCACATTGGGTGCAATAATATGCTTTTATAGGGACTTTCCTGGTGGTCCCATGGTTAAATATCCACCTTCCCATGCAGGGGACGTGGGTTCAATTACTGGTCGGGGAACTAAGATTCCCATATGCTGCAGGGCAACTGAACCCAGGAACCATAACTAAAGAGAAACACAGGCACCCCAACTGGAGAAGCTCACATGCCCCAACAAAGATCCCACGTGCTAAGACCAGACACAGCCAAATAAATTAATAAATATTTTTTAAAAAGCTTTTATACATTAAAAAATAAATCCTGGAAGAAATTATGAACAATGATTACTTCTGGGAAGTAGGAGTCATATTAGAAGGTGGAAAAATGAGACTTTCACTTTTCATCTGATAAAAACACCCTTCTTAACTGGTTGAATTTATTTTGCTATCATCATGTATTATGACAAAAATAATAATAAAAACTAGTTTAAAAAGAGCTGACACCCAGACTTCATCATTGTGTAACTCAAGAAAGAAAAAGAAACGAGTCTTTGAACTCAGGAAGAAATAAGATATCTTGGGCTCCTGAGGGTACTGAAGTCTATGTTTTTTATTTTTTCTCTTATTTTCTCAGCTGCCAGCCTTGGGGTTTCAACAAAGGAAGGAAGAGAGGGTGGTTAAGTTTTTTTTTTCTTGTTAGATCGTATTCCTTCTCAAATGAGAATTCCAGGGCTAGGGTAATTCTGGCTCCGTCATTTTTAGGCAAGTATGCTTTCTGGGCAAACGAAAAGCTTTCTATCCAAAAGAGAGAAACAGACAAAAGCAAGAAAGACACACACACACACCCCAGAGTACATGCCATTCCCCTGGGAGCTCAAAAGGGCCTCACCCTTGCCGCTTCCCTTTTGATTTTGCCATTTCCCAGAATCCCCTGCACAAGGGGCGCTGCCCATGAGGCTCCCCTCTGGGAAGGGTGTAAAATGACCTGCTGAAAATGTAAAACCGTGCACTCTCTCCACCCTAGGAGTTCTACATCTGGGAGTGTCCCCTTTAAGGTGCCAGGTGTGCGGGGACGCTTTGTGAAGTCCTGACTAGGGAGGAAACAGCACCGGCCAGCAGTGGCAGGGTGAGGCCCCGCAGGGAGGGCCAGCAGCACCCCAGAACAATCCCCTCCAGCTGCTGAAGACAAGAGAACTTGGTCCACATGACGTGGGAAGAGGTTTGCTCAGATACGTCATGGGAGTAAACAAGTTACGGGGACTTTCCTGGTGGTTCAGTGCCTAAGCCTCCACACTCCCAATGCAGGGGCCCAGGTTTGATCCCTGGTCAGGGAACTAGATCCCACATGTGGCAACTGAGAGTTTGCATGCCACAACTAAAGATCCTGTGTGCCACAACTAAGACCTGGTGCAGCCAAATAAATATTAAAAAAAAAAGTGGTATGTATGGTGTGAAACCATTTTTAGGAAACAAAACTCACACACAGCTTATGCTGTGCTGTGCTCAGTCACTCAGTTGTGTCCAACTCTGTGATCCCATAGCCTGTAGCCTGCCAGGCTCCTCGGTCCACGGAATTCTCCAGGCGAGAATACTAGAGTGGGTTGCCGTGCCCTTCTCCAGGGGATCTTCCCAATCCAGGGATCAAACCCAGGACTTCCCGCATTGCAGGCAGAATCTTTACTGTCTGAGCCACCAGGAAAGCCACACACAGCTTAGCGTGGTATATTCAAGTTTACTAAACTCTCAGCTCCTAAGGTGGATATGTGGGAGGGATTCTCTTTCTAAAAACATTCCTTGCCACAGCCCACCAGGTCCAAAACAATCTGTTCTACCCTGCCTCAGCCCTCACCTCCTCCCATACAGGCTTCCCAAGGTTCCTGAAACACGCCAGGGAAGTCCCTGCCTCAGGGCCTTTGCACCGGCTGTTCTGTCTGCCCAGAGCAACCTCCCCAGCATTCCCCGCAAATGGCAGCTTCTCATCCACCCAGCTTCACTCAAATGTCACCTCCTCAGAGAGGCCTTCCCTGACACTCCACCTTTTGTGGCTGCCTCCCAGTCCAGGTGAGCTACCTCACACTCTCCTGTGCTACTTCTTCACTGTCTTCATCTCCCAGTGATTCATCCTGTGTAACTGTTTTGGGGTCCCACTCCTCCCACCTCACCTGCAGTCTTGTGTTTACGTCCAGGGTGGGGATGAGGCCAGCAGGCACACCGACTGAGTTATTAACTGTGTATCACACAGAACTGACCTTCCTTCCAACCCATCAGCTGACCTCCCTACCCATCTCCTTCCTTCTTTCCAACCTCCCTTCTGCTCTCCCTTCCTTTCCCAGCAAGCTTAAATGATTTCCATAAACCAGGAGAAAGTATAGAGGACTTCCCTGGTGGTCCAGTGTTTAAGAATCTGTCTGCCAATGCTGTGGACATGGGTTTTCTCCCTGGTCTGGGAAGATCCCACATGCCACGGAGCAACTAAGCCTGTGTACCACAATTGCTGAGGCCCACGCACCCCAGAGCCCATGCTTGCAGTAAGAGAAGCCACCACAATGAGAAGCCCTCGCACCGCAAGTAGAGAGTAGCCCCTTCTTGCTGCAACTAGAGAAAGCCAGTGCACAGCAATGAAGACCGAGCACAGCCAACAAAAATAAATAAATAAAAGGATACAGATACTTTAAAAAGTCAAGCCAGGAGAACACAAGCATTCCTTCCTTGCTCTATTTGGGTTCATTTGCTGAAACTATCTTCCCAGCTCTCAGGACCCCTAGGACTTGAGTGGGGCTCTCTTGATTCTCCAGCGGAGGGCTGGCTTCCTGGAAGAAATCCTGCTAGAACCTTCTTTCCGACCCTCAGCTCCACATCTATCTATACACTGCAAGTTCCACATGGCCTGACACTGTTAGTGGGCAGCTATGACATGTCTAAAAGGAATAAAATATGATGAAATTCAGTTTGGAGAGTCAAACTCATCATTTTTGTCCACACTCTCTTTCTTCTGGGAGGATTTCCTAATGTATTGTCTAAACTGAAAATTCTAAGCAATAATTTAAGATGGCATTCATTCCAGGTTAAAAGAAAAAAAAAAAACCAAAAAACTGGGTTTGTGCACCTCTGATCTTTTTCCTCCTTCTCAAGATCTTTGGCCTTTATAAATGTTTAAATCTAATGACCTCTGAGGATAAAATGGACTCGACTCTGATTGTTAAAAAGAATGAGATCACCTTCTGTGTTCTGTCTAATATGGAGCTGTCGCCAAGCTGAGAAAAGAGCAAGTCAAAGAGGCTGCAGCACAGACAGGAGGTGACCCCATGGATAAAAAAAAGCGGGGGGCGGGAAGGAAACACACACACTCACGTGTGCTCAGTCGTGTTCAGAACATTTCTGTAAGGATGGACAAGAAATGAAACAATGGTTGCTCTGGGGAGGGGAGCTAGATGGCTGGGGGCCAGGGAAGGGAGTGAGGCCTGGTTTTCACGGCATACCCTTTTGAACTAGTTTGGTTTTTATCCTCTGCGTGTTTTACCATCGAACACACAAATGAAGAAAACACCCAGGAGGAGGTACCCTCTCTCAAAGTTCTGACTGACAGCCTTGGACAGAGTCCCTAATTTGCCCGTGTTGTTTGAACTTGCATTTGCCACACTGGGGAATTAAACCACTCACGTTAGAAAAGAAAGAGGGAGACAGAAAAATGACAAAGAAGGCCCTGTAGTTAGGAGCGGGACAACAGCAACTTCTTTTTCCCGTGATGGCTGGGCCAGGAGTGGAAGGCGACCAAAGGCTCTGACTTGGCTGGGCCTGATCCCAGATGACTGGGAGCTCTGGCCTCCAACCCGGGCAGCTCCCTTGGGGCTGGGTTAATTAAGCTAATTAGCACCACTGTCGGTTGGCCTGCCTGGGCTGGGGGTTCTGCCAGCCTCGCTGGCGAGGACACTCATCGAGTCTGCGCTTTGGGCGGCAGGCCGATTTTCCTGGAAGGCTGGCTGGGAGAGGCGGGGGGGG
>NW_011494852.1:6033567-6033760 GCF_000754665.1 Bison bison bison | reverse complement strand
TGGGGGTCGACCCTGCCGTGGGGTGGGGATGCTGCTGCTTCCGTGGCTGTGCTGAGCAGAACCCAGGGCCCCTAAACTCGAGGAAACCGCTAGATGCTAATGCCAATGCTGAGCGGCCCTTTCTGAGGCCTCGCTGACTCCTTGTGCCGCCTCGGGGAGGGAGACACCCCTGTCCTCCCCTTTAGAGGCTGGG
>NW_011494852.1:6023144-6033430 GCF_000754665.1 Bison bison bison | reverse complement strand
CTTTACCGGCAAGAGCACTGATACCCTGAGAGCTTCTGACACAGTGACCGCAGAGTCGGGTCCTGGGCTTGACTCAGGGGACTGCCCCTGACTGCGGTGGCAGTAACGGCAGCTGCAGCAAAGCTCGCCCCCTGAGCACGCGCTCTCTCTCAGGCCCCAGCCTGCTCATTTTTTCCTCCACTTTTTGGTGACGCCATGCAGTATATGGGATCTTAGTTCCCAGAAGAGAGATTGAACCCATGCCCCCTGCAGTTGAAGTGGGAGTCCTCACCAATGGACCACCAGGGAAGTCCCAAGACTGCCCTTCTTATGGATGAGGACATTTGGAGCCTGGGTCCTGAGATGTGACCTGGGGGATCACCCGCCACAACCACTGCTCCACTGTAAGCAATAAGCAGGCTATTCCCTAGGGCATGCCTGCCTCCTCCTCACCAGGCCTTGTCTGCAGGGACCAGGGCCGGCAGGGCCACCACAAGCCAGCCTTTCAGTTGGGCTGAGACCAGCCTGGCGGGGAGGAGGTGCCCTGGATGGCTGAGGAAGGGGGCGCTGATGACCACGGGTTCTGTCTCCTGCTCTGTGGGGCCCCAGCCTGGCCACCCTGGTCACCCCCTCTCCTGCTCAGCCCTGTGCAGCTCAACCTTCGTGCTGGGGTCCTCCCGGGAGTTACCTCAGGAAGTCCTCACAGCTGGGAGGTGGGGAGGATGTCATGCCAGTTTAAAGAGAGAAAAACTGAGTGACGGAGGGGTGAGCGGCCAATGAGGGAGTCCTTCCCGACCCCCACGCCGTGCTGCTCTCATGGTGGGGAGAAGGCAGGCCGGTGAGTTCAGCGTCCTGCGACAAAGCAGTCAAAATGGGGCTGTTCGGCCCTCTCCTGAGGCAGAGCTGCAGGGCTGACTGGGGCCTGCAGCAGAGGGGCTGGATGCGGGGGGTGGGGGGCTTCCACCTCAGTGCCCTGGGTCCCCTCAGAGTACAGCTCCTCTGTCCTTCACCAGCTCACTCCGCTTTTTGTGCAATGGAGCATGTGCCCCCAAATAGGCGACTGTTTCCTCCGAGAAGTCAGCAGTCCTCAGAAGGCGCGAGTCTGGCCTTGGATGCGAGCCTTGTCTGAGTCTTTCCCATGATGAGATACCCTGCCAGTTCTCTTTCTAGGTGTGAATCCCAGCTCTGCCACTTCCAGTTGGGTGACCCAGGCTATGCACTTTTAACTGTGCATCAGTTTCCTCCTCTAGAAATAGGGTCACCGGGAGGACCTGGGGGATCTGTAAAGCCCCATCCACACAGTCTGGCTGAAAGACAGCACCCCTGTGCTGGCTGCAGCCATTTATAGCACTCTGGGGATAGGTCAGAGGTCCCTGACCAGAATCAGTGAGAAAGGAGGCAGATTTGGTGATTACTCCTTTGGGGACACACTCATATTAGGGGTGACCTATGGGACTTCCCTGGTGGTCCAGTGGCTAAGACTCTGAGTTCCCAATGCAGAAGGCCTGGGTTCGATCCTTGGTCAGGGAACTAAGGTCCCACATGTGGCAACCAAAGATTCCGCATGCACAATAAAAATCAAAGGTTCTGCGTGCTGCCATTAAGGCCCAGGGTAGCCAAATAAGTACATAAAGATAAATATTAAAAGAAATATGTGGTGGTCTCTGTACAACCATGACACCTGCAATGACTAACCTTAACTAACAGAGTGAATTTGGGCAAGTGACTTAACCATTCTGTACCTCAATTTTTCTTATCTGGAAAATGGGATACAAAGTCCTACAACTCACTGTTCGTAGTGAAGGTTAAATGAGTTAAAAAAGGTAAAGGGCTTATGACAATACTTGGCAGGGGCGTGTGTGTGTGTGTGTGTGTGCTTAGTCGCGCAGTCATGTCCGACTCTTTTTGACCCCATGGACTGTAGCCCACCAGGCTCCTCTGTCCATGGGGATTCTCCAGGCAAGAACACTGGAGGGGGTTGCCATTTCCTCCTCCAGGGGATCTACCTGGCCCAGGGATTGAATCTGCGTCTCTTACACTGGCAGATTCTTTACCACTGCACCACTGGGGAAGCCCACTTGGCAGGGGAGGTATCAGTAAAAGCAGGTAAATAAGTTATGCAAATGAGTTCTCATGCCTTGGGATAAAATTTCAGCAACAGAATTATACACAGATTAAAAAAAAAACAAAACATGTTTAGCCTCAAATACTTTAGCTGGAAGTAAAGACAATGTTTTCTGGAAAACTAGGTTAGGTGACTCAGAAGTGTCTCTAACAATGACAAAGACATTTCCAAAATGCTCGGGGAGATTTTGAATAAAGCAGCTTTCTTAAAAGTATGTGGACAAAAGCATTAATTCTAAGTTAACATGTTACTTAGAGCACGTGATTTTAAAAATTATCTGTAACCAAATTAATAAGAAACCACGAAACTATTCTGTGTCCCCTGGTATTTTATATATTTAGTTTACATATTTTTATGCCATGGACGCACATACATAAAAAGCTTTCTTTGGATCTTATGGTGGGAAAAGGGGGGCTGCTGTTTGTTTTTGGCTGTCACCTCTCCAGGTATATATTTTCTCAGCCACGCCACGGTGGCATGTAGGATCTTAGTTCCCTGACCAGGGATCAAACCTGTGCCCCTGCAGTGGAAGCGTGGAGTCCTAACCACTGGACCGCCAGGGAAGTCTGCCAGGTATACTTTCTGACCGCCTACTACATACCTTGTCCTGGATGGGGCTCAGGTGGGTCTGCTGTCCCAGTACCTTTAGTCCAACTGGTTGACAGGGAAGAACTGAATCTCTAGCAAATGACTGTGTGATGTGTTCTGGATAGAGGCCAAGCAGGGGAAGAAGTGTGGGGTCCATGGGACGGATGAACCTGGTGTGGGGCTTGGAAGAGTTTCTTTGAGGATGGCAGGTCTGTGTGAGACCTGAGGGCTGGCGTTATGGGTCTCCTCCAAATGATATGTTGAAGTCCCAAATATCAGAATTTGGCCTGATGTGGAAATGGTGTCTTTGCAGGGATAATGAAGGTAAAGTCAAAGTGTTACTCGCTCAGTCATGTCTGACTTTTTGTGACTCCATGGACTGTGTTGCCTGCCAGCTCCTCTGTCCATGGGATTCTTCAAGCATGAATACTGGAGTGGGTTGCCATTCCCTTCTCTAGGGGATCTTTCTGACTCAGGGATCAAACCCAGGTCTCCTGCATTGAAGGCAGATTCTCTACCATCTGAGCCACCAGGGAAGCCCAATCAAGGTAAAATGAGGCAACTACTGCTGCTGCTGCTAAGTCGCTCAGTCGTGCCCGACTCTGTGTGACCCCATGGACTGCAGCCCACCAGGCTCCTCTGTCCATGGGATTTTCCAGGCAAGAGTACTGGAGTGGGGTGCCATTGCCTTCTCCAATTAAGATTGACCCCGGTGTCCTTATAAAAATGGGAGATGTGGACACAGAGACACATACCCAGATGTATCTACATGCCAAGAAACCCCACAGATTGCTGGCCAATCAATCAGAAGCTGGGAGAGAGGTGTGGTACACACACTTCCTTTCCGCCCACAGAGGGAACCAACCCTGCTTCCACCTTGGCTCCAGCCTCCAGCCTCCAGAGCTCCAAGTAAAGACACTTGTGCTGTTGAGCCCCCGGTCTGCAGTGCTTTGTTATGGCAGCCCGAGCAAACTCCAGGTGGGCAGGACGGAGCCGGTGGGGCAGGGGGCACCCAGGCAGAAGGGACACCACACGTGCTGGGGAGGCCAGGGAGGCCGCTCCCATGGAGGAGCAGAGTGGGGCCAGCAGGGCTGGACCCTCTGGCACCCTGAAAAATGAGGGCCTTACCGTATTTTATGGGGTTACAGTGAGAATGGAGTGTGATGTGAGGCTCAGACATCCCACTCACTGATGGGAGTGCCCACACAGTGTCAGCTGACACCTGTCTTGTGACCAAGATTGTCACCTGCTTTCCATGGAGGAATGGGCCATGGAACAGAGACCAGGGATGGAGTGACGGCAGAGGGGACAGAAGGCTGGGGAGACCCGAATGAGGAGGTGGCACCAGACCAAGCTCCGGAATCCCACCTCGGCCACAAGACGTGGAGGAAGAGCATTCTGGGAACTGGTGACAGCCACTGCAGAGGCCCTGAGGTCGGCCTGCACTTGGTGGGACTCAAGACCGAGGAGCCGCGAGAGGCCGGGTGGGTGGAGTGGAGCAAGCCTGGGGCAGCGTGGGAGATGAGGGCAGAGGGGTGACGGGCGTGTCGTGCAGGGTCCAGGTGGGAGTCTGGGCAAAGAGCACGGTGCGCTAGTGCCTGGTATGGTACATGCGCTCAGGAAAGGAGCGCCTTTGTCATTAGTCCTGGGAGCAGGGCAAGTCGCTGGAGGTTTTAGTCAGGGGAGGGGAGGATCAAAATCTAGTTTGCAGAGTGGCCCCCGGCTGTCAGCGAGCAGCGTGAACTGGATTCTCCACTTGCTCACTCGCCCACCTCTCCAGGGATCCTGTTTCTGTCTCCTGACAGCTCTCTCTTTATGAGCTCTGTGTCACCACACATCTGAATGGCCCCCTCCAGGTCATGAGAGAGGATGTTACAGAGAACAGAACGGAGGAGGGCAGGCCCCCCACCTGAAGAGGAGCTGTGGCTTTCTGGGTTCTGACCCAAGCTCCACCCCTTCCCAGCTATGAGCCTCTGGGCCTCAGCAGTAAAGCTGAGCAAATGACTGGTCTGCTTCATGGAGCACCGGGGATGGTGGCTGCAGCCATGAAATTAAAAGATGCCGGCTCCTTGGAAGAAAACCTATGACAAACCTAGACAGCATATTAAACAGCAAAGACATCACTTTGCCAACAAAGGTCCGTCTAGTCAAAAATCACTAGCAATGATTTTTCTAGTAGTCATGTACGGACGTGAGAGTTGGACCATAAAGAAGGCTGAGAGCCAAAGAACGTGATGATGCTTTCCAACTGTTGTGCTGGAGAAGACTCTTGAGGGTCCCGTGGACTGCAAGGAGATCAAACCAGTCAATCCTAAAGGAAATCAACTCTGAATATTCACTGGAAGGACTGATGCTGAAGCTGAAACTCTGATACTCTGGCTGCCAGATGAGAATAGCCAACTCACTGGAAAAGACCCTGATGCTCGGAAAGATTGAGGGCAGGATGAGAAGGAGGTGACAGAGGATGAGATGTTTGGATGGCATCACCGACTCAATGCACATGAGTTTGAGCAGACTCCATGAGATGGTGAAGCCTGGCGTGCTGCAGTCCATGGGGTTGCAGAGTCGGAAATGAATGACTGAACAACTCATGGAAGAGTTGTTGAGATGGATTCAGTGAATCAATTCATGGACTAGAGCTCAGCACCAAAACTGGCATGTGGTGAGTACTGGATAAATTTTCAGTACCATTGTACTCTAACTTCAAAAATCGGCACTTCCCTGGTAGTCCAGTGGTTAAGACTCCGCACTTTCAATGCAGGGGGCATGGGTTCGATCCCAGGTTGGGGAACTAAGATCCCACGTGCTGAGCAGTGCAGATAAATTAAGATAAATAAAACCTCCAAATTCAAAGAACTGGTTTTTAACTGACCACTCCTCTCTTCTTTTTGGTTTCAGAGCAAAATGGCCCAAACCAGCTGCCTCCTGTTCTGCCCTGGCTTCTCTCTGGCACCTCCAGTCACCTCTGGGAGGCTCAACCCCCTTCTCAGTTCCCTGACTGCTCCCAGTTGTCACCCCTGGGCTCTCAGACCCCACATTTGTCTGGGCTCCCCCTTCACTGGCTCCTCCTCCTTGTATGAACACTTAGGGATCTCAGGTGGAGGCCTACATCCCCCTCCTCTCCAGCCTTTATGTTAACAATAGTCCCATTCTCTCCACCCTGACCTCTTCCCAGAGCTCCAGACTCCTTACCCAACTGCCTCCTCCGTGTCTATTGCACATCACAACAGTAATCCGTCTGTGGGCTTCCCTGGTGGTCCAGTGGCTAAGAGTCTGCCTGCCAATGACGGGGATACTGATTTGATCCCTGGTCTGGGAAGTTCCCACATGACTCACGGTTACTGAGCCTGTACTCTATAGAGCGTGCAAGCTGCAACTACTGAAGCCCACGTGCACAGAGCCTGTGCTCCAACAAGGGAGGCCACCCAAATGAGAAGCCTGTGCACCGCAACAAGAGTAGCCCCTGCTCACTGCAACTGGAGAAAGCCCTCGTGCAGCAACCAAGACCCAGTGCAGCAGAAAAATAAAAAAGGGTAAGCCCGTCCAGGCCTGAGCTCTGGAGCTCCCCACTCGGAGGGAACCACGGTTTACAGTTCACTCTACAGTTCCAGCCCTGAGCCCACTTCCCACTCAGTCCCCATCTCAGCTCAAGAAGAGTCTGCCCATCCTCCAGGCTGAAAGACCTGGTATCACCTTCCACCTTGCTCCTCCTCTCACACCACATCCGATCTGCCAGTGGAACCTGCTGACTCCCGTTTCAGAGAATCTATCCCAAAGCTGCCTCCTTCTTCCTCCTCAGCCTCCATCCCACCCCAGGCCTCTTGTGTCCTGCCTGGACCATCACACCAGCGCCCCCTGTCTCCTGATCCCTTGCAGACCATGCTCCACATGCAGCCACAGAGGCCCTGTGAATACTCAACTTAGGTCTGTCCCCCTCTGTTCCAGACCCTTCTTCGATTCCCCCTGAATTACAGCAGATGCCCAGGCCCTTACCTGGGGCCCACAGAACCCTCCACGATCTGTGCTCACTGCCTCTCTGACCTCACGTGCTCACATGGTCCCAGCCACACTGGCCTTCCCCCCACAGACCAAGCCTGCTCCTGCCTCAGGGTCTGTCAGTTGCTGTTCCCTCTGCCTGGAACGTTCTTCATCCAGATGTGTCACAAGGCTCGCCACCATTGACTCCGCACACTTTTCTTAGTCACCCTATTTGCTGTCCGTTCCCCAACCAGCACGGCCCCCTGGAGGGCAGGGGCCCTGTCGGCCTGTGCGCGGTTGTATTCCCAGTGTGTAGACGGGCATGGTGACTGACAGATGAGGGAGCGAGGGGTCACCCTCCCCCCTGCCCCGAGATGCCAAGCTTGGCTCTGGGGGTGCCTCACCAGGTGCCCAGGCACTTACTTCTTTGGGTCAGTGAAGGGGAGTGGCCGTGGAGGGGGCTCGTCTGTCCTCTTCCACCCCGTGGGGTGCTTGCTGCGCACGGGCTGCTTGGAGAAGAAGGACTTGGGGACAGAGGTGGAGAGCTGGAAGGTGCTGGCCTGGGCCAGCTGTGAGGGCCGCGGGGTCTCGGTGCTGGCTGTCTTGTGAACCTGAGCGGGGTAGCCGGCCCTTGAGCTCATATCGCTGCAATGTAAAAATTCGAAAAGTAAAATAACTCCGTCGCACGTTTCGAAAAGTCTATCTGTTTAAGTTTACTCTTGGGAAACAAACAATAAAGAAGTTCATTCACACAGGAGAGATCCTGCCGCAAAAATTCTAATACATAGATGTCTACTACGTGGAGAAAAGGTAATGCTCCCTTCACAGCCCCCATCCCCTCCCAGCGATGTCCTCCTAGCACAGTTGATACCTCTATGGGTATCTAAAAAAGTCACCCTCTGTGGGCAGATGATTGCCCACCCCCCTGGAGATTCCTTGTATCCTGAGCACAACCTACACAGCTGGAGGTGGGGGGCCTGCCGACCCATCTCTGGAGGTAACCACGGTTTACAGTTTGCTATATTTCTTTCCTAACCCTTTCCTATGGTTAAAACATACATGTTGGGAATTCCCTGGTGGTCCGTGGTGAGGACTCACTTTCACTGCTGGGGGCCTGGGTTCGATCCCTGGCCAGGGAACTAAAATCCCACAAGCAGCACAGCATGGCTTAAAAAAAAAAAAAGAAGAAGAAAGAAAAAGAAAAACAGACAAAAAGAAAAATGTGTATACAACTGGAAAACAGGAGCCTTTTTTTTGAAGGGTGCGAGAATTATGTTTTCGTATAACTGAGACCGTGCTAATAAATTGTTCTGTAACTTATTTTTGTTAAACTTATGCCTTGCCACATAATATCTTCACTCAAAGACTTTTTGAGCACTAATATACATCAGACACCACTCCAGTTGATCTAATCTAAAACCACAGCTCGATATTCCAAATGCTGGATTCCTGTGGAGTTAATGCTACAATGAACCTCATGTGGTTAATTAGGACCCAACTCTTGGGGACCCAATTGCTGACCCCACTGAAGCAAATCAGCTTTTAAAACTTTAAAATAAAATTCTAATTCCACTTCAAGTAAGAGGTCTTTAATGGGAAAATTAATGTCCTTGGAGTGCAAGTTAATAAAAGCTTACTGAAGGTCAATTCAGCAAAATTAAAGGGTGGGACTTCTGACTACGGATGAATGAGAAGACTGGCAAATTCTCTCCCCACCAAGCACAAAATCAACAAAAACAACCATTTCAGCACTCTGGAAATTGACCGAGGACATGCAACAATCCAAGTATTGTTTATTTTCTTGAAAAACTGAACTTCAGGGTAAGAACAGAGGGAATCTGATGTTTTAGCCTGGGGCTCCTCCCATCCCCCTGCCCAGCTCAATGAACAAGCAAGTTCTGCCACTGTAGAACTTCACTGAGGGTTCCAGAAGGAGAAGAGAAAAAGGGTCAGAAGAAAGGTTTGGAGGAATAATGGCTAAAAGCTTCTCAAACTGGATAAAAAAACATTCATCTACACATCTGAAAAACTCAACAAATCTCCACCAGGATAAACACAAAGACTTCATCCAGAAAAATGAGTGAAAGTCAAGCACTAAGATAAAACCTCTGAAAGCACCAAGAGAAAAAGATTCATCGTATACAGAGGGAATCAATACAATCAACTGCTGACCTATCATTTGAATCAATGGCAGTGTGTGTTATTTGCTCAGTCGTGCCCCACTCTTTGCGACCCCATGGACTGCAGCCCACCAGGCTCCTGTGTTCATGAGATTTTCCAGGCAAGGATACTGGAGTGGGTTACCAAGAATGGGATGGTATTTTCAAGGTGCTGAGAGAAAAAACCATCAACCAAGACTTCTATATCCAGCAAAACTATCCTTCATAGATGAAGACAAAATAAAGATGTCCCCAGATAAACAGACTCAGAGAATTCATTGCTAGCACATCTGCCTAATAAGTAAAAATTCCTTGGGCTGAAAGGAAATGACTGAAGGTGATGACCTGAATTCACATGGAGAAGTGAAGGGTCCAAGATGGTAAGAATGGGTTAAAATAAAAGACTTCATAGAGTATTTTGGAGAAGGAAATGACAACTCACTCCAGTACTCTTGCATGGAAAATCCCATGGACAGAGGAGCCTGGTGGGCTATAGACATAGGGTCACAAAGAGTTGGACACAGCTGAGCAGGAGCGTAGAATATTTAGGTTTTCTTATTTCTTCTCTAACTTCTAAAGTTACATGTAAGACTGTACAAGGCAATAATAACACTATATTGTTTGGTTTATAACATATATGGATGTAGAATGTATGACAGTAATAGCACGAAGGAGAGGGAAAGGAATGGGGTTTTATTGGAGGAAAGTTTCTATATTTTGTTGGTATTCAGTCAGCACTAATCTGAAATACATTGATAAGATGCATACTATAATTAAAGTTAAGAGGAATCCAAATGGTGTACTAAAACTAATTTAACGCAAAAGGCAAAAGTAAAGGAAGGACAAAGGAGAAAGACAGTAAACACAGAAAACAAAGCGCAAAATGGCAAATGCAAATCTAATTATCATCAGTAACGTCATTAAATGTGATACTGAAACATCCCAATCCTAAGGCGGACTGTCAGAATGGATTTTCAAATGCAAGCTCTGACTGACTTATAAAGACTTTCTATAATTTAGCAACATCTGTCAACAGGTCCAAGGTTGTACACTGGTGAGGGGTTGTTCAGGGAGTCACGGAGCATGTAACATCAGGATTGGACTTTATCTGGGGAGGTCACAAGGGCTTCCCCAAGGAGGAGACAGTGTCTAAGCTGAACTGAAAGATGTGAGTAGTGTCAGTCTAGCCTCTGATCTCCCAGAAATCCACGCCAGAGAAAAGCCTGTACAAGGACAGGCAGGCACATACAAGGATGGTCACTGCAATGCTGTGTGTAAACAGGAAAAAGCTGGACATGGCCTGAGTTCTTAGATCAGTCCAAGCATATCCATATGATCAAAAACTATGCAGCTAGTGTGAAGAATGAGGTCAACTTCTGTTTATGGATGAAGACAGATGCCTGAGCTACAGGAAGTGGAAACAAGGCATCATGCAAAGTGTGCTTTTTCTTTTTTTA
>NW_011494852.1:5979737-6023044 GCF_000754665.1 Bison bison bison | reverse complement strand
TTCTTTTTTTAAATGTATATGTGTTGTCAAATGTTATTGGGCTTTTTTTTTGGGGGGGGGGGGGTCTTTATTTTTATGAAAAGGAAATGTGTAGTTTTTTCCCCAACTGTGGGCCATGAAATCAATTTACTATATCTTGACTGTTATTTGGGGTAGGGGGTGGGGAGAAACAGACTGGAATAAAAAACCTCAGTGTACCTCATATGAAATAAGGTAAGTGGTTTTGTGAAACTTTACTGAGGATGTCCACACTGGGGTGTAATGTAAAGTGCTTTTCCTGTTTTGGGTAACTGTCAAAATATGTGTGATAGATCTGGGCTGGTACAGATCTGGAGAAAGCTCTCTGGAGGAGTGCACACTGATTATCTCTGGAGGCAGTAATGACAGGGGAGATGAAACCACATACACAGCACAGGGCAGAAATCAAAGTGCTGACAGCCCAGTCTCCTTCTCTGAGGCAACCTTGACTTTTCCCCTTTCTTCTTCTTCAACACAGAGCCCAGTGTGTGTAGCCTCCCAATTTTCCTTTTTAACATAAATGGCAGCCTATCATGAGCTTGCTCGGCACCTGGCTTTGACCTTAACACAATGCCCTGGAGCTCTCTCCATGTCAGTCCACACAAAACCCTCTCCCTTCAATGGCTGCAGGTGGTCCACTCTATGAATGTATCCTAACTGGTTTTACCCTAACTTTTATATTTCTACAGTACATATTTCTCTATCCTGTCATCAGGCATGTTCAGCTTTTATGAGCTGGAAAAAACAAACAAGAGATGATAAAGAAACAAAAGGAAGACTGGGTCCAGTGGTTAAGAATCTGCCCCCCAGTGCAGGGGACGCAGGTTTGATCCCCGGTTGGGGATCAAACCCTGGTTGGGGTTAGTTGCCACAGGGCAACTAAGCCCATGCTCTGCAACGAGAAGCCCACATGCTGCAACTAGAGAGCCCCTGCCCCATGCCACAACTAGAGAAAGCCTGTGTGCTGCAACAAAGACCCAGCATGGCCAAAATGAATAATAATAATCAAAGGAAGGGAAAAAGAACACCCCTTTCTCTGTGTCTGCCAGCTGGCTCCATCCACTGCCCCATTTGGGAGGGGCTTGCTCCCTCAGCCTGTGGCAGGCACTGGGTATCACCCTATTCCCCGTCACCTGTAATGAAGGCTGGTTTTACTCATCCTTGAGGAAGGTGACCTGGCACCCGGCCCAGGGCACACTCCCGAATGCTGGATGCCACCTGTCTGGGATGGGTCAGGGGTAGGTCTGTGATCTGTTTTGGACAGTGAAGCATCAGGTGTGTGTGTGGACGGACGGTCTGCTAGGTGACTTCTGGGGAAGGTCTCTTCACTGGAAAACTAACAAACACAGACCACTTGTAGTAAACGTCACCTCTTCTTCCACTTGACACAGTGGACAGTCACTTTGAGACTGTGAGGGGAGCCAGTCTGCAGGCCGATGGAGACAGAACAAAGAAAGGGAAAGAACCTGAGTCCTTGAGTCAGTAAATTCCCCAATCATGGGGCCCTCCCTAGCGTGGGACTTCATGTTCTCAGAGGTAACAGACTTCCTCCAATTGAGCTGGGACTTGTTGCTTAGAGCCAAAAGGCATTCCCACGACTGTCCCTGCTTTCAACCTCTACCAGCCTCAGGCATGAACGGGTGCCCCCCACACACAGCAGGGCCACAAAGAACTATTCTGAGTATGTTGTGCATCTCGACCCAGCCTGCTCAGACGGGCGCCCCTTCTCACTCCCCCTTGGACCATGAGCTGCGCCAGGTGCCAAGTACAGGGTAGAGTTCTTAGGCCACCAATCAACAGAGTGAATACACCTTTTCTCTGAAGCACCTGCAAGGCCAGGTGCCCTCCCCGAGCCTCAGCTTGAAAAACGAGGCAGCAGCACTGCCTGAGAACCATGCTGAGAACATGGACCATGCTGCTTACCTGACCTGGGGTCCAAGCCCAGCACCAACTGACATGCTGTGATCTTTGCTGGAGCCCCTTCTCCTCGACGAGCCTCAGTTTCCTCCTCTGAGAATCGAGGCAACGACACACTTGCCTCACGAGATCACATCTGCACAAAGTGCTCAGGGTAGGCCTGGGCACTGGAATGTGCTCTTGGAGCTGCAGATACACAGGGATGTGGTGTGTCCAGGGGCTAAATGCCCAGGCTCCGGGCTCAGCCAGGGCTGCAGAGGGGACATTCTGCTCTATACTCTCACCCCACCTTCCCCCAGAGAGGCTGGGAAGTTACCTGTGCTGTCTCAGGGGGAACAGTTAAGCTTTTGTTGGGAGTGAAAGCAGAAAAACTGTAGGCTGAATGAAGAAACTGCACAGCTGCCTGGGAGTGCGCCATGCTCTGGTCTGTTCATCCCTGGGGAGGCTGATGGGTGGCCCCGGGGCGGGCAACAGGCACAAAGGGAGCTGTGCCCCTGCCTTATTATTATTTTTTTGGCTTCACTGGGTCTTTGTTGCCATAAGTTTTCTCTAATTTCGGTGAGTGTGGGCTACTCTCCAGTTGCGGTGGCTTCTCCTGTTGTAGAGCATGGGCTCTAGAGTGCTCGGGTTTCAGTGCTTGAGGCTCACAGGCTCTAGCGTGGGGGCTCAGTAGCTGCGGAGCATGAGCTTAGTTGCCCCACAGCACGTGGAATCCTTCCAGACCAGGGACAGAACTCTTGTCCCCTGCATTGGCAGGTGGATTCTTAACCACCAGATCACCAGGGGAGTCCTGCCTTTGCCTTTGAGAGGAAGAGCACTGGCGGAGCAGGTGGCAGGAAGGGCAGTGGCCGGCACTGAGCCCATGCACAGAGCCAGGCCCTGCTCCAAGCATCTTGGAGGCATCACTTCATTTGGTTGCCCAGCAATCCCATGAGGCAGGAAGTACCACTCTCCCTATGTTCCAAGTGGGGAAACTGAGGCCCAGAGAGATTTTTTTTAAATAACGCCCCAAATTACACAACTGGTTGAGGACAGCACCAGGATACAAAGCCAGGCAGTCTGGCTCAAGAGGCGTTCTGTTTAACCACCAACCTGTACTTTCGATGACAATGGTAGTCATGAAAAATACATAACACATGAAAACCGAACCTAGCAGCTGCAGGTGTATTTGGACCAGCTACGTCTCAGGCCCTGTGCTGGCTGCTTCAGACCCGTGGTGTGGGTGTATCCTCGCAGCTTGGACCACAGAGTCTACCTTCACCTCCATTTTACAGATGAGGAAACTGAGCCTCAGAGAAACTAAGGAGCCTGGTGGAGACCACGCAGCTGGCTAGTGCTGGAGTTGTGACCTGGACACAGGCAGTCAGAGGCCAGAGCCTGGGAAATGCTGCTCACCAGATACCCTCAGGGGGGCCTCTGTGGGGCCTTTTCTGCTTGGTGTCTGGCAGGGGCTTGAGAACAGAATCAGTCCCTGCACATGGCTGGAATGATCAGGCTCAGTGTAGGAGCCACACGTGGCAACATTCTGCCCTTCAGCCTGGGAGCAAAAACATCAGGTCTTCAGGAAGTGGAAGGAGTGACAATATGGGGCAAAAACTCCATGTCACAAAATCAATGGGGACTCCAACCGCCACCAGCCACTTCCACCCCACCTCCAACCACAGTGCCTAGGTATCCCCACAGTGGCCTCCTCCTGCCCTCACCCCCAAACCCAGCCGGAGGGTGAGAGCCATCACCACTCTCCTCAGCTCAGGGTCAGAGTCCTCCCTGGTCCACAGGGCCCCACACCATCTGGGCTGACCCCTCTCTGCCCTCAGCAACTCCCACTCCCCCTCTCACTCATTCTGCTCTGGTCACATGGACACTGTTCCTCAAACACAACAGACACACTTCCACCTCAGGGCCTTTGCACTCCCCTTGCCCTGCCCCATGATCTCTGCTTGGTATCCTCCTTCCCTGGAGTTTCTGGAGATGGCCTGAGTTCCTCTTCCCAAGCTGACAGTGACTCTCTGAGTAGGTGTCTCCCCTTAACCCTGGCTTCCCAGTCTACGTGGGCGGGGTGGGGCCCAGTGGACCCTGAGGGCCTCATGTTACCTTTCAGGGCTGTGCCCCCAGGAGGGGATCCTGGAGACAAGGGCCCTGCCTGCGGAAGCAGGGCCGCGGGCTTCCTGCCTGCCTGCCCGCCCAGGAATGCCTGGCCGCGTCAGCTCCACGTGGAACCGAGAGCCGCTCATCGCCTCTAAACAGCGCAGACAAATTGCTCTGGAAACCCAGGGGGCTCTGGAGCGTGTGCTGCCTTGAGAGAGGGCGGGGGGCCAGGTGGCTGCCCGCCTGGGATCGCTGAGCCCACTGGCGTGCCCGCAGCAGGCACTGGCGCCTGGCCCCGTGCCTGGAAGCCGGGCTCCCATGACGAATGTCTGAGGGGAGAGTCTGTGAAGTCACTGGAATCATCCACGGGCACAAGCTGCTACAGGCTGCAGCGGTTTCCACGGGAGGGCTGGAGCGTGCGGAGGGAGTGGGTGGGGGGTTTGGGCATGGCGGGGCCCTTCCCTTCCCTGGCAGTCAGTCAGTCCTTGAGTTGTGCTGGCAAACTCAATCCCTACTACCCCTGAGACAGCCCACGTTCCCCCGAGGAGCCCACAGTGATCTTAAAACCCAAGTCAGATTATGTTCTGTGGCTCCCATGTCTTTCAGAACCAAAATCCAGCATCTGACCATGGTTGGTAAGCCTGCCTGAGCTGGGTCCCTGCCCGCCGTGCAAATCAGACCTCCTGCCATTCTCCCATTCAGCCTGTCTGGCCAGCAGAGCATCTCTAGAACACCGCAAATGAGTTTACCTTCAGGGACTCGGCATCTGCTATTTCCCCTGCCTGGATCACTTCCATGCTTCCTGCAAAATATCACCTCCTCCAAGAGGCCTTCCAGGACCTCTGCCTAGCTGGGTTTTCTTCCCAGACCATATCCCACCTGGCAGATTAACATGGCTGCTCAGCTGTCTGTTTGCCTTGCTTTCTCTCCAGAAGAGTGTCAGTTCCACAAAAGAGGGACTCGACTTTGTCCATTGTGTTTGGAACGGTACCTGGCACACAGTAGGTGCTTTAGGGTCAGTAAACGTAATAACAGGGATTTCCCCTGCGGTTCAGTGGTAAAGAATCTGTCTGACAATGCAGGAAACAGGTTCTATCTCTGGGTCAGGAAGATCCCCTGGAGAAGGAAATGGCAATCCAATATTCTTGCCTGGAGAATCCCATGGACAGAGAAGCCTGGTGGGCTGCAGTCCATAGGGTTGCAAAGAGTCAGACATGACTCAGAGGCTAAACAACAATAAACATAAGAATAACATTCCTGGGGACTTCCCTGGTGGGCCAGTGGTCAAGAATCTGCTTTCCAATGCAGGGGACATGGGTTTGATCCCTGGCTGGGGAACTAACATCCCACATGCCATGGGGCAACCAAGCCCACGTGCCACAACTACTGAGTCCACGTGCTCTAGAGCCCGTGTGCCACAACTAGAGAGTCTGTGCACCACAGCTAGAGAAACCCCTCGAGCTAGAACAAAGAGCCTGCATGCCGCAGTGAAGACCCAGCACAGCCAGAAAAGAGTAACATTCCTCTCGGGACTGCTTGGCCCCAGTCTCCTCTACTCTCTCACGAATCTCAAGACCCCCATCTGCAGTAGCCTCCTGACATGAGCAGTCGCCAGCACTGTCCCGGACCTTTGTCTCCTCCCTTCTTACGTCCTGGCAGTACCACTGCTGACACATCCACAGCTGCTCTGCCCTCTGCTCTGCCTAGGCCCCCTTCCTCCCTTCTCACTGATGTCTCAGCCTCAGACCCATCCCTGACACTTCTCCAATCCTGCCTCCAGCACCATCTTTCAAAACATCTATCTGCCTGTGTCATCCTTTCTGCTGAAACACTTCCTTGCTGCCCACAGCTCTTAGGACTAAGTCCAAACTCTGTGCTGTGGCTGACAGGGCCTTGCGTGGTCTGGCCCCTGCCAAGCTCCTCAGGTTCCCATCAGCTGCCCTCCCAATTTCCATCTTTGAGCCAAGGGGTCTGTGACCGGCCGGCACCCACCCTCCTCCCCACCCCAGGGCCTTTGCACTTGCTATTTCTGCTCATAGGGACACTTTCTCCATACATCACCTTTCCATTTTCTCTTAAAAAAATTTGTAAAATAGCCCACATATAGCAAAGTGTACAAAACATATATGTAGAATTTAACAAACAGTTAAAAGCAAACGCCCACATAACCGCATCAAGATGAAATCAGTTCCCCAGAAGCCGCTTTACCTGCTCCTTCCTCCTTAACCCTCTGCTCCTTGGTAGAAATGACTCCTCCTCAGGGAAATTATCCCTTCCCGCCACCCCACCCACCCCGTTAGATCAGACACCCCTCCAGCCATGCATCACATCCCCTCAGATCCCAGGAGGTTTGCCCTGCAGGCACTCCCCTAGCATAATTCATTCACTGCTTTTGTAATTATTTGCCTGCTGTCTCCCCCAGCACCCTGTTCCAGGAGAGCTAGGGAACCTGTTTGAGGCAGACAGCAGTGCATACACTTGGTGCCTGCTACATGAATGAGCAAGAAGTGCTGGGCTACGAAGGCCCCAGAAGGAGACACAAAGGCAGCCATGGAGTGCTCGTGCCTGCCTGCGGGGAGCCGACTGGGCAGCAGGGTGTCATTCTGGCCCTGCCCCAGGGAATGGACCTATGACAGCAGAAGCATAGAGCTGCCCTGAGCGAGGGGCAGTGTGCAGCCAGCGGCAGTCAGAGGCACATGTGGGCCCCTTGAGCACAGGTGCTCAGCGACCTTCTGGGAAGACAGTGGGAGGGCCAGCGGGGTGAGTGGGACTGCACACCCGCTGTCTGGAACACTCCGCCCTCCTTATTCCCAGGAGCTCAGCCTCTTTTCTCCAGGGAAGCTCCCCCGACAATGTCAGGCCACTCCTCTGGGCTGCCACACCCCGAGGGCTTCCCTCACCCTGGCCTGGCCACTATGGGCTGTCACTGGAGGTGGATGTGCCGCCCACATTGACTGTGAACACTAAGGGCTCTGTCCCTAAATAGATGCTGATGCTCAGGTTGTCAGGACAGAGTCAGGCTTTGAGTTTGTGACAGCCTCAGGGCTTTAGGGACAGTCAGGGCCTCAGATGGACTTTCCAGGTGTCTCAGTGGTAAAGAATCTGCCTGCCAATGCAGGAGACGTGGGTTCAATCCCTGGGTCAGGAAGATTCCCCCTGAAGAAGCGAATGGCTAGCTACTCCAGTATTCCTGCCTGGAGAATCCCATGGATAGAGGAGCCTGGTGAACTATAGTCCATGCGGTCGCAGAGAGTTGGATACGACTTAGCAATTGAGTACGCACTCAGGGTCTTAGGGATAGAATCAGGGCCTTGGTTAGGGACAGCTTCAGGCTATTAGTGAGAGGGTCAAGCTTTAGTTAGGGACAGTTTGGGACATGAGTTAGAAATAGCTCGGGTCCTTAGTTAGGGACAGTGTCAGGACCTTAATGACAGCATCAGGGTCTCAGCTAGGGACATTGACGTGGCCTTAGTTAGGGACAGTGACTAGGCCCCCATTGTACAGATGAGGAAACTGAGGCCCAGAGAGGTTCAGTCATTTGTCCAAAGCCACACAGCCAAGACAAGGCAGAGGCAGGGCTCAAACCCCAGTGGGCTGACTCGAGTCCACACTCTCCTCGACTGTGAATATGTTTATTTCTTTAAATCAATTAATTTTCCTTAACTTGTCCAAGGCAGTATCTGTAAAATCAGGGGATGGGTTGATAACACTTTTCCTAATATCCATTTAAAATAAAACATTTTCCTCCTCGCACCACCCAAATTACCTTGAGCACCCCATTTTGGAAAAGGCTGCTCCACACTAAAGCCTGGTTGCCTAGGAGAAAACTTCAGGAAGCAGCTTTAATGAGTAGATAAGAATGATTTGCAATTAGCATCAATTGTCTGCATGCAAATTAAAGCTCCCAACCACAGGGCCCTCTTTTGAAGCGGTGCCTCTCCCATTTTACTCCCTTCATTTCTGGGTTCAGCAAATCCTTCTCTCAGACACAGGGTAATTTTATACCCACTCCTCCTGCCTCAGCCATGGTCTACTCCCCAGCACCGCTGCTTTTATAGCACACATTTCAAAACCCTTCAGCTACTCAGCTTTACTACTGTAGGCCTGTGCCCAGCAGAGGAGACCTGGGCACACCATGGCAGCGAGTCCCTCTTGGTGGGTGCCCTTAGACGTGTCTCAATGATGACCTGATTCTAATCTGTCTCCCTCAGCAGATGGTGGGTGAGGGGAGGGCAAGGCGTCTCATCTGAATTTGCGTGTTCCTTCTCCTCAGCGCTCAGCCTAGAACCTGGGACGAAACAAGTCCCTGAGAGATATTTGTGAATGAAAAGAATGGGTAGATAAATGAATGAAGGAGCTGTTCAAAAGAGCCCGTGAGCTCAAATGATTCAGATCTATCTATCTAAGGACTTCCCTGGTAGTCCAGCGATTAAGATTCTGCCTTGCAATGCAGGAGACGTGGGTTCGACCCCTGGTCTGGGAACTAAGATCCCACATGTCGAGGAGCAACTAAGCCCGTGTGCCACTACTACTTAGCGCGTTTGCCTCAACTGCCGAGCTCAAGCACTCTGGAGCCCGAGGACCTCAACGAAAGATACTGCGTGCTGTGACTAAGACCTGACACAGCCAGTAAATAAATAAATTAAAAAAAAAAGAGATCTGTCTAGTGAGGCAGACTGTGACAGACTTAAGTCTCCGGGAGACCCTTCTTCTCCACACTCACCTTTCTCCTGGCTCCTGACTCCAGGAGCGCTGAGGCCAGGGTGAGGGACAGCACTGACACGCGAGCACTCCCAAACACGGAGGTTTCCAAATCGGTCAGTGTCAGTAGCCCCTGGGTCTTAGAATCTAGTTATACTTGAATCACTAAGCTCCAGGACCCTCAGACTACGGTATATTTTTCTTTCTAGCCAACGCCAGTCTCTCAAATACTGGCTTTCGAGTGACGAGCAGCAGAACCCGAGTTTGGTAAGACCACTGTGAGGTCATGCGATCCCTGAAGGAGGTAGCGAGCAGCAGTCAAACATTCTGAATGGACTAGACTGGACTAAAGGACTTTGCACCATCACACTAAGGACTTTGAGGAAGATTTTTGCTCTACCTTTTTAAAAAATATATTTTTTTTGACCATGTCTTGTGGCCCATGGGATCTAGTTCCCTGACCAGGGATCCAACCCTTGCATTTGAAGCAGTCTTAACCACTGGACCACCAACGAAATACTGCTTCACCTTTAAAAAAAAAACCCAAACATTTCTACACAGACCAAGACCCGGGTCCAGCGGGGGCTGTGGTCAAGGAGGCCTGAGGCAACTGCCAGGTGCGTGTGTTCTGTGCGGAGATAGGCTCAGGTCTGGGCACTGGCCAATGTGTTAGGAAGCCAAGGGAGATGAAGATCCCTAATGTGGTCCTGGCCCCTGAACAGGTGCGGTCAGGGAAGGGAAGGGAAGGGAGGCGTCCACACTGTGGACCTGGGAAGGTGGACCCGGGAAGGTGGACCCACACACTCAGGGGTCCACACTGGGGGCTGCAGCACTGTACTCACTGCCCGGGGCCGCAGACCTCAGAGGGCCCCTGGATCAGGCTGACTCCTGTGACGCAGAATGACTGTTACGGGAGGCACTTCATCGCTTCCATCAGATTCTCAAAGTGTATGCGGTGCACGGGCTTCCCAGAGGGCGCTAGTGCTATAGCGCCTGCCTGCCAATGCAGGAGACTTAAGAGACACGGGTTGGATCCCTGGGTCGGGAAGATCCCCTGGAGGAGGGCATGACAACCCACTCCAGTATTCTTGCCTGGAGAATCTCATGGACAGAGGAGCCTGGTGGTCACAGAGAGTCAGACACCACTGAAGCTACTAAGCACACACACACCCACATGGTAGACTCCAGGTTGTTGGTTAGTCAACGCCTGCTCGTTCTCATGTACTCCCGCCTGCCTCTCTACCAGTGGTTCTCAAAGCACGGTCTGGGGACCAACAGCATCAGCACCGACACAGAACCCTGTACAAATGCACATTCTCAGGCCCTGCCCAGTAGGTCAGGGGAATGTGTGTTGAACAGCCCTCCAGTGGAGACCATCTGGGGTCCACACTGCCCTTTACTATGGAGGCTGGAAGGCTAAGCCAAGATTCCCCAGACTTCCTTGCAGCTAACATGGCCAGGGGACACTGCCTGTGGAAGCGTTCTGGGAAAGCTTTTGCTTTTTCCACAGTTAGGGAGCAACAAGGATGCTGCCATCCTCCCTCTGTTCTCTGCCCCCAGGCCTCTTAGGGGCACCACAGCCATGTGGAGACCAGGAAGTCACAGCTAGTATGAGGATGACGACGGAGCAGGAAGACACAGGGTGCCAGGCCTCAAGGCCCTCCCTGAGCTGCTGCTGTACCAGCCCAGCTCTGCCCTCCCTGGACTTCCCAACGGGGAACTGTTAAATCTCTATTTGCTCAAGCCTCTGTGGGTCTGGTTTTCTGTTACCTTCAGCCAAATGCACTCCTAATAGAAAGAGTGTGTGACTCCCAGTAGGCATAAAAACTACTGGTCTTGGGAAATAGAAAAAGGAAAGAGACTGAGGATCAGCGTGAACCAGAGACAGAGAGTCAGGGATTTTCCTTCCTCTACTGAGATCCTTAAAGGCCACGGGATGGGTAGCCAGGGGTGGTCCATGGTAAGCAAACTAATGTGTGAGCACACCCATATGTGAGCATACTTCTGGGGAGGGGCGCTCCACCATCAGGACCGTGGGGGATGTGGAAGGTGGTCAGAACCCCTGAAGAACCCAGGCTAGATGTGGAGCCTTACCTGGACTGCCTGGATGGGTCGCGGCTGCCCCCGGCCAGGCCCGTTGGGGTGCTGGAGCCTGAGGAGTACAGCTTCGGTCGGTAGCCCTTGTTCTGTCCAGTGATGCCCGGGGCGGGCGAGACCTCCCGCCGCCGGTCTGCTTGGTGAGACCGCCCGGTGGCCTCGCGCCCACCCCCGCAGAGGCCCATGCTTCCCGGGGGCTTGTGCGGCTTGGCCGGTCGAGGTGTCTTGGCCAGAGACATGCAGCTGGGGCTAGAGGTGTAGAGGGTGGTATCGATGCCACTGTCACTAGAGCCGCCCTTGGAGAGAGGGTCTTGCTCTGGCTCCAGGGGGTCCAGGGGGTCGAACCAACGGTCATCGCTGTGGCTGCTGGAAGCGTTGCTGGAGAGGGTATTGCTGCTGGAATGACTGGAGTACTGGGGCTCCCCCTGGGAAGGAAGGAGAACTGTGTCATTATTCCTAGACCCCAGGTTGGGGGCAACCTACCCTCCCACTGGGGTTTGCCTCACAGCTGAGTGTGAACCCTGGAGCCAGACGGCTTTGAACTCTGGCTCTCTGACTTACTGACCTTGGTACCTCAGGCCACTGATTGAACTTCCCTGTGCCTCAGTTTCTACATCTGTGAAATGGGCTGACAATAACGCTGCTCCATGGGGTGGCTCAGAGGGATAAACAACACTGCCTACGTAACGTGCTGCCAGCACTAAGCTCAGCGTGTCTGGAGCTGAGCTCCTGGCCTTCCCTCCTGAATTCGCCTCTTCCTCGTCTCCTAAGGGCACCTCTGTACTTTCAGCTGTCCTTACCCAAGAGCTGTGGAGGCACTCTGGATCTTGCTTTTGCTCTCACACCCATATCTAGTCCAACAGCAAATCTTGTTGCCTGTGTCTTCAAAACAGATCCAAACCTGCCAGCTTGCCTCCCTTCAAGACTCCACCCTGGTCCTGTCCGCCACTGCTTCCCACTGGACCACGGCAGCGGCCTCCTCCCGTCTGTCTCTCCTCATCCTTGGCCCCCAAGCTGTGCCCTACATGCAGCCAGGGACAGGCTGTGAACACTCATGTCCATTCACATCTGTTCCCTGCTCAGAATCCTCCTCCTCACTCGGGAAAAGCCAGAGTCCTCCCTGTGGCCCCTGGGGCCTGAATGAGCTGGCTCCAGGTTCCAGTCTCTAACTTTATCTCCTTCTCCCTCTCTCTGGATCACTCCGTTCCAGCCACACTGACCTCCTTGCTGTTCTGAGCACACCGGGTGCACTGTTCTCTCAGGGCCTTTGCACTTGCTGTTTCCTCTGCTTGCAACGCACTTCCCTCAGATGATTTTCCTGGGTTGCCTCTTACTTCAAGGTTTTGTTTACAGGTCACCTCCTCGAAGGCCTTCTCTGACCACCTCATCCTAAAGCAGCTGTGCCTGACACTCTCTTCTCCCTTGACTCTTTCTTTTGCAGTAAGAATCAGTTCTCACCACTATATAATGAATCTGTTTCTCTGCTGACTGCTTGTTGCCCACATTGGAAAGTCAACCTTGTGAGCACAGGGGCTCACCTGTCCTCTTCATCCCTGGGGTCCCAGTACTTGGACCATGGTACATGCTCATTATTCACTCACTGAACGAACGGATGTGAAGAGACTGCCAAGTTCTCAGTCTCCTCCCGGGCACACAGGACTACATCCCCCAGCTCCCCTTGCAGTGATGTGTGGCCACGTGACAGCATCCTGGCCAATCGAACATTACAGGAGGACGTCATTTATGCCATTTGTCTAGGTCTGAGCCACAAAACGTCCTCTCTCCCTCACCTGCTGGAAAGAGGCAGGGGCCGGGTAGAGGGCTCTGGTGCCCCGAGGCTACAAGAGGGAGGGAGCCTGGGTTCCTGAATCCCGCAGAAAGCTGCTTGCTGAACACCCACACTGAACCGATACATGAGAGGGGAATAAACTTCTATTATGTGAGGCCACTGGGACCTGGGGACTGTCTGTTATGGCAGTTTGTCGTTTAGTCGTTCAGTCGTGTCCAACTCTCATGACCGCGTGGACTGTAGCCTGTCGGCCTCCCCTGTTCGTGGGATTTTCCAGGAGAGAATATTGGAGTGGGGTGCCACTTCCTCCTCCAGGGGATCTTCCCAATCCAGGGACTGAACTCGTGTTTCCTGCATTGGCAGGAAGATTCTTTACCACTCAGCCACCTGGGAAACAGTTAAACTACTGCTAAAGATTGAACAGTCTGTGTCCCCAACATGCATACACTGAATTCTAATCTCTGATGGGATGGTATTGGGAGGAAGGGCCTTTGGAAAATGATTAGGTTATGAGGGTGGAGCCCTCATGAATGAGATTACAAATCCCTATGTATTTTCATGTATTTATCCTATATATGTTTATACAGTCCTCATGAAGGAGGTTATAAAGTCCATATATATGTGTATTTATATCCTTAAAAAAGATTTCACAGAGAGCTCCTTTCACACATGAGGTGAGGTGAAGGCTGTCCATGAACCAGGAAGCAGGTTCTCATCAGACACCGAATCTGCCTGTGCCTCAACCTGGGACTGTCCAGCCTCCAGAACTAGCAGAAATCAGTAACTGCTGTTTATCAGCCACCCAGTCTGTGGTGTTTTAGTTAGGGCAGCCGAGCTGGTGAAGACTCCCACCATGGCTGATGGAATGAGGAAATCGTGGCTTGAAGGGGTGAGTGATTTGATCAAGATGAGATGGATGGTGGGGGCTGGAGCCAGGATGCACCACTGGCTGGGTCTAATTCCAGACCAGGCATTTAGCCCCTCTGCTGGAGTGGAAGGGGGCAGAGGAGGAGCACACCCAGGTGAAGCTGTGAAGATATCCAGCTGTCGGCAGCCAGGGCGGGCCAGGCAGCTGGCTCCCACGGCCATGGCTCCCCAGGGTTGGCGGGCGGGGCCCAGACTCACCTTGGAATGCCTGTTGGGGGAATCTTTGCCTGCTGTGTCCTGCCTGGAGGCATGCTTGCTCCCGTTGCTTCCAGCCATGGCTGAGAGCCGGGCCTGGGCGGGCACATGCCACAAAGGCTCTGCAGTGCAACAGGAGACGCACCAGTGGTTAGAAGTGACTCAAACATTCACCTGAAGGATCTGGCGCTACATGTGGTTTTGATGGTCCCATTCCTCTGCAGCTTATCTACTTAGCTTGTGACCATGACACTGCCATGACCCCCATCCACTCAGGTCTTGGGGTCTAGCAACACTCATGAACAGAGCATTTACTGAGCACTTACTGAGTGCCAGGCACCATGCTAGTGCTTTACATAGCTTAACTTAGTGAAGCCTTATTATAACAACCCTCAACCCTCAAAGGAGGTTGAGTATATTTTCATCCTTCTCGGCCACCTGGATTTTCTATTTTATAAATTATTTGTCCACATCCTTTATAAATTTTTCTATGGAACTGACCACTTTCTGGTGAGCAGGGTTCTTTTTTCTTTTTCTGTTGGCCACATCGCATGGCATACGGGATCTTAGTTCCCTGATCAGGAACTGAACTGCTCTCCCCACCCCCGTCCCCCACCGCAGTGGTGGTGCAGTCTTAACCACTGGACTACCAGGAAGTCCCTGAACAGGGTTCTTTACATATGCAAGGTACCATTCCTTTGTTGGTTAACCTTGTACAACTTTTTTGGTTAAATGGAAGTAGAATCATAATAAGCGTTGTCTGACAATTTAACTCTCACTTTACAGATAAATACACTGACACTTGCTTTTTGCTGTGTATTGTATCTTCAGGACACACGTTCACATAACTGAACTGGAAGTTATCTTATTTTTAACAGCTGCAGAGTTTTCCATCATTGAATGGACATTAATTATTTAACCAGTTTCCTACTGATGGATATTCAGGTTATTTTCAATTTTTCTTAACATTTTGGTGGCCTTTTCTCTACATTCAACTTTGAGTAAGTGTGGAATTGTGTCTGGGACAGAATTCTCCAAGTGAAATGGCTGGTTAAAGGTGAAACAGGTTTAAAATCATGATGGCTGCTATGGGTGTAAATTAGTCTAAACTCCCAAGGCTGGTCAATGTGCCTGAATGGAGCATCAGATCTTAAAAAAACACACCACCTCTGGGAAGAATGCATACATGCTGAGTCTCTCTGCTGTCCACCTGCGACTATCATATCATCGTTCCTTTTTTACAAAATGACAGTTTTTGGCTGCGCTTCACTGCCGCGCGCAGGCTTTACCCGGCTGCGGCGAGCAGGGCCCACTCTCTAGTCGCGGTGCGTCGGGTTCTCACTGCAGGGGCTTGTCTTATAGAGCACGGGCTCTACAGCGTGGGCTTCAGGAGTTTTGGCACACAGCTTTAGTGACCTCTTGGCACGTGGGATCTTCGCAGATCAGGGATCAAACCCGTGTCTCCTGCACTGGCAGGTGGATTCTTTATCACTGAGCCACCAGGGAAGTCCCTATCACAACACTGTTAATTGGCTATACTCCAACATAAAATAAAAAGTTAAACACACATACAAACACACAATCTAAATGGAGGGCTAATTAATATCTATCAAACTTATAAATGCACAATGCGTTAACAGAGGACCCAAACCCCGGTGGTCTAATCCCAGAGCTCACACTTTTGATCAGTGCTGTAGTTAAAATACTCATAATAATGGTAATTATTACTAAGCACAAGTTCTGTGTCCAGTATTACTATAAGTGCTCTGCCTGCATCACTTGCTAAAACCACCCAGTGATATTATAAGGTGGACATTAGTACCAGTTTAATAGATGAAGGAGAACATCAAGACTCAGAAAGGTTAAATAACTGGTCCAAGGTCACACAGAACTTCAGGCCTATGCTCTCAACTGTGCTTCCCCAGCGACAACGTTATCAACAGTGCAGAGTAAGCGCTCCGGAAGCTGGAGTCGTCATTCTCTTAATGATGGGCTGGGTCCTGTGCTGGGGCTGGACAGGTGTGATCTCACTGGATCCCAAAACCACCCTGCAAGGAGAGACACTTAGGGTGTCCACTGCAGAAGAAGGACCTGAGGCTGGGAGAGATGAGGTCATCACCAAGGTCATACAGCTGACTCAGAACTTCCCACCAGGCCCATCAGAGCCTGAGTTCACCACCATACACACACCACTGTCCCTGTTGCAACCGTAGGGGGCTCTGGGCCCATGTTCCTGCTGGGGAAGGTGGGCGTGGAGGGCCAGGCAGGGCACTCAGGGACACAGAGAGAGCAGCCTGACTGGACACAGTCGAGGGTGTCACTGCCCACTATGTCCATCTGCTTCATCCTCCAGAGATGCTTTTCCTCCTTGGAGGCATCCGAGATGCCCAGGAAGCACTGGTGTGCTGGGAGGAGGGCCGAAAATGCCAGGAGACCACGTTTCTGCAGAGAGCCAAGCCTGTGGCAGTCACACTCAGCTTTTCTACCACCTAGGACACCATGGCTCCCACATTTCTGTCTCTGGCGGGACATCTCCCCACGACTTCAGCCTCGTACATACAGCTGCCCACACACCTCCATGGAGTGTCTACCAGGCACCCCCTACTGGACATGGCCAAAGCCAGCTCCTTATCTTCCCCTAAACCTCCATCTCTCGTCTCCTCTGTCCTTTTGGCTGCTCAGGTCAGAAACCAGTTATCATCCTTGAACCTCAGGAAATCCTAACTTTACTTCCAAAGAACTGTATCCAGAACCTGCCCATCTTTCGCCCTCCACTGGCCCCGCCCCACGCGAATCTGTAGTCAGAGGGACTCTGTGAACACCTAGTCAGATCCCATCCCCCTCTGCTCAGAAGAGCTGAGCCCCATGGTTCTGAGTAAAGGACAAAGTTCCCGCTGTCCCCGCCACCTCCCTGGCCTCATTTCCCACCACTTCTCTAGCCCTTCGGCCTCTTTCTCCAACGCCAGACCCCCTGCCACCCAGGGTTCTTCGCTCAGCAGTTCCCTTTCCCTGGAATGTTCTCCCAGCTGTCTCCCTCACACTCTTCTAGCCTCTCCTGAAATGTGATTTGTTCAGAGACCTCCTCAGACCCCACAAATTACTCTCCAGGCACTGTGCTTGTTTCCAGTTAATACTCAGCTCACACTGTGGGTGAGGGACTATGGTGGTATCTGCAGCAGGCATGGGTCAAGGAGGGTTCTATTATAGAACCAGTAGGTCCTGGTCCAAATTTCAATGCAGCTACTCACCAGCCGGGACCTAAGACAAGGGACGCCCTTTCAGGACCTCACCTTCCTAGTTTCTAAAATGGGGTGGTCACAGCGGCCCCTCTGTTGTGTTCCTGAGATGATTAAACAGAAGGGAGAGTGGAGCACCCGAAACTGCTACTGTTGCTGTGACCACAGTCATCTGACCAGGGCTGGGCACTCCCTGACGTCCATCCCCTCTGCCGGATCCCCCCACCCTGGAGCTTGAATACACTCTGGACTTTATGGTGACTTCTGAGCATAGACCACCCTGATCTGTGAGCGTGCAGGGAAATGTCGGCCAACTTACAAGGCCTCAAGGCAGTAAGAGGGGAATAGGGTTATGGGGGACTGAAGACGGAAGGAAGGAGGGCCCATGGAGAGCTTCTGTGAACCCCCTTATCTGGGGCCCATAGTGAACAGTGAACGCTGGGGAAGTTACCTCCCCACTTACACCCTGGTGTAATGACATCTCCCAGCAACAGGTTTCTCTTTTTCTCAGCTGGGTGGGGAGGAGGAAGCGAACCTGTCTGTGTGGGAGCAGAGATCACAGACCTGCGGGTGGGATCAAGCGTGCTGAGGGGAGGAGCGAGCCGTGTCTGCAGGCCCCGGAGGCAGCGGACATGGGGAGAGTGTAGTTGGGAAGGGGGCAACCTGCTTGGCTGAAGTCCAACTGTTGTCCCTGGTTTAACAGAACCATGGACTGCTGAAGCCCATGTGCTGCAGCTACTGAAGCTTGCGTGTCTAGAGCCTGTGCTCGCAACGAGAGAAGCCACCGCAACGAGAAGCCTGTGCACTGTAATGAAAAGTAGCCCTCGCTCTCCACAACTAGACAGACCACACAGCAACGAAGATTCAGTGCAGCCCAAGACAAAGGAAGGGAGGAGGAAGAAAATTTAAGAAAAAGAGACACATACAGAGGGAGAGAACCATGGCGTGGAGGTGCTGAGGAATTCTCCAGGCTGCCCACCCTGGGGAACAGGGTGCATGTGCCTCTCTCCTTGCCCCACAGCACCTGGGGGGTAGCCAGTGACGTGCAGACATGGTCAACCCCCATGAGAACTGCCTGGATATTCTCACCCACTGTGGGGACATCTCCATCTCCTCCCCCTCCGGGGTTAGCACCTTCTGATTCGTCATTGATTTTCTTTCTTTTGAACCCACCTATCACCTGCTGGTTCTCATAGTTTAAAGAGGCTAAAAGCTTTGTTAGGAGACATCATGTTGAAGATATTCATCCAAGGGGTACATGCCATGATTAATACTTATACACAGGAGAGTACACATATGAGAAGATGTTTAGTCTCACCAGGCATCAGAAAAATGCAAATGAAACACACAGTGTGGCACCACTGTGTGCCCACCAGGAAGGCTGGAACGAGAAAGGCTGGGGAGGCCCGGGCCACTCAGAACTCTCTCTGTCGCTGGTGGGAGTGGGAACTGGTTTGACAATCTCTTAGAAAGTTAAATGCGTAACCCAGCAATTCCACTCTTGGGTATATTCCCTGCAGAAACGTGAGCACATCTTCAGAAAAGGCAGGTACAAGGATATTCCTGGCCGCACTGTTCTAAGCACCCCCAAACTGGTCCAATCCAAATGTCCTTCAAAGCTAGAATGGAGTAAGACATTGGGGTCATTCAGACAGTGGATACACTACTCAGATCTGCACTGCGACAGTCACATGGCTGGCCCTCACCAACACAGTACTGAGCCACAGCAGTCACATACATGTACGCACACACAGTGTGTCCAGTGGGAATCGGTGTTCCATACGCGTGAAGTTTAAAACCAGGCAAGACTAAACCTGGCTGTGAGAAACAGGGTGTGGTGGCCTTTGGGGGTGCTGACTGGGAGGGGCTAGCCATGTCTCTCTCACCCTGGGTGTGGAACAGGGGTGTGTTCACTTTGTGATTATATTATCACACGAGGTGCTCTGGATTTGGGCTCGTGTCTCAGCATCACCATTGAGAAACAGCATCGGAGGCTTTCTGTAATGAGCAGTCAGGACACTGCCGGTTCTGCTTAGCCCCCCACCCCCAGAAGACCACTTTCAGATGTCCCTGGCAGTCCCCTCCTCCGTGTTGCACATCTGTGCTCCAACTCCTGACTGACAGCAATGGCAGACCCCGCCTGCTGATGCCCCGTCTGGACGGACACGGATCCAGCTCACTGGTCCCAGGTACCTTCTCTAACCTTACATGGTACACTTACAGCTTGCTTTCATGTTTTATCCATCACTGACAGGGGGAGGGGCTTCACCCGTCACACTGTGAGTAACGGGTCATGCAGGGTGGGGCCACGGGCACGGCTGGCCTGGGGGTGCCCTACCTGGCTTCTGACGCTCCATGGTGCTCTCCTGGCTGGTCAGGCCACCTGATGAGGAGTCGCCGCTGGATGTCCCGTCGTGGCTGAAGTGGGGATCGAAAGACAGCAGAGGGTGTGGGGCGGCCGTGTACCTGCAGGGGAGCGAGAGCAGGCGGGCACAGGGTGAAAGGCTGGTGTGTCAAAAACCACCTGAGGCCGAGACTTGCTCGCTGGGGGTTTTAAATACCCGGAAGGCTCCTTGAGGCTGGGAGGCTGGATGAGTAAGCCTGGAAACGTGCTATTAACTGCGGGTCAGGAATGAGCTCTGTCCGGGAAGCATGCCAGGGAGCCGGTGGCGGCACGGCGCATGGGGCCAGGTGGGGTCTTCAAGGAAAGGGTGGGGGCAGAAGCCACTCAGGACCCTAGGCTCCTCTAGAGTCCCATTTCTTTTTTCAGCTGCACCACACGGCATGTAGGATCTTAGATCCCTGACCAGGAATTGCCCCCTGTATTGCAAGCACGGAGTCCTAATCGCTGGACTGCCAGGGAAGTCCCCGGGGTTCTGTTTCTTGGCTACAAAACGGGGTGAGCTGCTGTCAGCAGCCCCTACTCCTAGGCTGGTCTTGGGCTCCCTCTCTCTCTGATGGAAGAGGGCAAAACAAGGCAGCCATTTGTAGGTCCAGGAGGCCTGGAAGTGGGCCGCTTGGGGGATCAAACCTCTCCTCGGCCTCCTGCCCAGCCAGGTTCAGTCACTTCCTCGCCCCAACAGTTTCCCAAGCTGTCAAGAGGCAACTGCAGTGTCTTTCCTTGTAGGACTGAACGCGTTCCTGTGTGCCCAGAACTTCTAGCCTGAGGCTGACACGTGATACAGCTGGCTGAGGGGCCGGAACCGAGTCTGTCTGTCTCTCTGCTGGAGGAAGGGGCTGCAGGCGAGAGGTTGAGGGCTCAGGAGTCAGCACGAGGCAGGTCTGGGCCCAATCTTAGCTCCATCCCTCACTAGCTACGTGACCTTGGCTGGGCAAGTGCTTATCAGCTTGAGCTGCGGTTTTCCCACCTGAAAAATGACATTTTCTACTACACAGGGTTGTGGAGGGATGGAATAACAAAGCTGTCTCCTAGAGAGAGATTCTCCTGGAGGCGGGCCCTGAAGACCCACAGGCAAGGCCTGAGATTTAACAGAGGGACTGGCAAAGGTTCTCTGTGGCCTTGGGTCCCAGCGACATTCTCTGTGAACCCGGAGCCTGTTGGCGTCTCCCCAACATCCATTCCACCCTAGATCAGAATCCATCATGGTGGAAACCCTCTCTCTGACTGGGGTTGGTTAGGAAAGACAGAGGACATGTGAGAGGATTTGAGTTATTAAGACTCCCATGAAATACTTCCGATTCTTCACCTGGCAAGCACACGGCAGGACCACTCCGCCAGCCCTTTGAGACTGGCCGGCTGGGGCTGTGTGACGACCAGGGAGTCGTGAGGGAGCCTGGGTCCTAAGAGGTCCACTCGGTGGTGGACCTGAAGTGTAGGCACAAAATAAACCCCTGTTGATTTGTTGTTATTTGTAGTTGCTCAGTCATGTCCGACTCTGCAACCCCATGGACTGTAGCCCGCCAGTCTCTTCAGTCCATGGGATTTCCCAGGCAAGAATACTGGAGTAGGTTGCCATTTCCTTCTCCAGGGGATATTCCTGACCCAGGAATCAAACTCCTTAGCAGGCAGATTCTTTATCGTGGAATCACCTGGGAAACCCCTTCACTGACTTAAGTCACTGCAATTTTCAGGTGTCTGTTAACCAGCATAACCTGACTGAGATAAGGGAAGTCTGCTGAGAGGTTGTGGGGGAAAGTCTCCTTGCTCCAGAGGGAGATGACAAGGAAAGATGCCCTCTCTTCCTCACCAGACGTTGCCGGGTCCAAATGTGACACCACTTGCAGCTGTCGCCCTCTCCCAACCAGTCTGAGAACAAGGCCAACGCTGAGTGTGGAAGAGAGGGGGCAGAAGAGCCACGGGGCCCCTGATAATGTTGTCAGGGTTCTGGATTAACCTCCATGGGAACTGCTCTGCCTCTGAAACTTCTTTTCTGGGAGATAACAAATTCCTACAATGTTTGGTTACTTGCAGCCAGAAGCATTCCACGGACACGAGCCCTGGACTTTGGAGGAGTCACTGAGCTTCCATTAATCAAGCTGATACTGTGATTGCTCACTTGTTTCCTATGCCTGCACTTGCAACTTGAGAGGGTAATAAACTGGAATCCCTCCCCCAAAATCCAAAAGAAGAGTTAACTGACTTCTCTGGGGTCCCCCTGCCAGTCCAAAGCCAGGGCTGACTCTGCAAAGACCAACTCTGAGCTCCTGGCTTTCATGTACACAGGCAGCAGAGTGCCGCAGAGGCGCACTGGACTTTCTGAAATCTCATCTTTCCTCACCTGCCAGGAAAACACATATTATCCCCACTTCTCCAGGCCCTGAACTCTAATGCCTCCAGGAAAAAAAGACACCATTGACAGGTGAATGGATAAAGATGTGGTGTATCTATACGTGTGCGTGAAAGAGACCAAAACTGGGTTGTCTGTAGTGATGCAACTGATGTAAAGTCTGTCATACAGAGTGAAGTGAGAAAGAGAAAGACAAATACCATATATTAATGCACATACATGGAATCTAGACAAAGAATACTGATGAACCTGTTTACAGGGAAGGAATGGAGACACAGATGTAGAGAACGGCTTTGTGGACATGGGGGTGGTGGGAGAAGAGGGTGGGACGACTTGACAGAACAGTACTGAGATGTGTACCCTACTGTGCGCAGAGCAGACAGCCAGTGGGAAGCTGCCTATAGCATAGGTGGCTCAGCGTGGTGCTCTGCGATGACCCAGAGAGGTGGGGTTGGGGGTGGGGTGTGAGGCAGACTCAAAAGGGAGGAGATAAAATGTATACATATGGCTGATGCAAGCTGCAGAACAGCAGAAACTAACACAACACTGTAAAGCAATTATACACTATTTAAGAACAAAAAAGCATAGGGAGTCTTCACCTTACTGGCTGACTTAGCAGCCAGCCAACCTCCTGGTAAAATGTGACTCCAGTATTGCTGGAAGTTGAAGTGTTGATGTGTTTATTCCATTTTCTCAAAATGCCTGAATCAAATCCTTAGTGCTAAAGGAAAATGGTCAGCAGTTGCTAGGTTTGTAAGAGGCAGACACAGCAGGTATTTCCCTCAATGTCTATTCTCTGCTTCCACTGTGGTAGCAGAATCCAAACTGTACTGCTGGCAGCAACGCGATGGGTTAACAAACTACATTTCCCAGACTCCCTTGCAGTTCCGGCCAATGAAATTAAAAGCACTGCATGCGACTCTCAGACAATTTCTGGCAGCATGCTGTGGGATCTTAGTTCCCCAATCAGGGATTGAACTTAGGCCCTGGCAGTGAAAGAACAGAGTCCTAACCTCTGGATTACTGGGGAATTCCTCGATGGACTATCTTTAGCTGAACAAATGTTTTCAGCTTCATCTCTCAGCTAACTGTCCTCTATCAAGAAAACCTGTACTTTGTTCACTCATGTAATTCTTTCACTAAAAAGCCTTCTTCCCATCCCAACGCAAACTGACTGGCCTACACTGACCATTTTTTAGGTGCTGAATATGTCCCATTTGGGGCCATCGGTATCACTGCCAAATCCTGGTCAAACTGATGAAACTAGGACATTCCAGCATCTCACCATGCACAGCTCTGGGCAAAACTCCCCAGAAGCAGGCCTGGGCTGCCAGGATCTTTGCTTTGAACTCCCTACTCTGCCACGTAGGAAAGTACCAAGACAGATGTGGAGTCCTGAGGGCAGGGCTCCAGCGTGCTCTGTCAGTCTCCTACACTGATGGGTGGAGCTGGGGATGGGTGCATTATAGGATGGCTGGGTAAAGGGTGGACACACGACACAGCCATGGTTGGCTGCCACTCCAGGAGGCGCCACCTTCTTAGTCCCTGCTGGTGGAGTCCGGATGCTGCTCTGGCAGCCAACCCTCGCCCACATGACTTGAGCAAATTCTGAGGGTTTGAGCTTCCCTGGTGGCTCAAACGGTAAAAAATCCGCTTGCAATGTGAGAAACCTGGGTTCAGTCCCTGGGTTGGGAAGATCCTCTGGAAGAGGACATGTCAACTCACTCCAGTATTCTTGCCTGGACAATCCCCATGGACAGAGGAGCCTGGTGTGGCTACAGTCCATAGGGTTACAAAGAGTTGGACATGACTGAGCGACTAAGCACACAAGACAATCGTGGGGGTCCCATGTGACCTCACCAGGGCTTAGTTCAGGGGTGGGTAAGTGACCGAGTTCCTTCATCCTTAGAAACAGAGAGCAGTTCTTCCCTCTTCTCCTGCAGGGCACTGGTTCTGCCTAGGGCCACAGCAGCCCTTGTGGGTCATGAGTGGAGTTAGGTCCCTGAGGAAGAACCCACACAACTGACCAGCCCGAGAGCCACCTGCCTCTGGAATTATTACGTGATGATAAATCCCCTTAATGCTCATGCCTTCTTGAGTTAGGTTTTCTGTCTAAAGTCAAATGTTTCAACTTTCCTGGTGGTCCAGTGTACAACAATCTGCCTGCCAACACAGGGGACACAGTTTCTATCCCTGGTCCAGGAACTAAGATCCCATATGCTGTGGGACAACTAAGCCCGTGCCTTGCAACTACTTAGTCCACATACAGGAACCAAGAACCTGCGCCAAGAACCAAGAACCATAATGAAGATTCAGAGTAGCAACCCCTCCACCACCCCCTTCATATGTCAAATGCTTCCTAACTGACGGACCACTCTTTATGGAACTGGCAGAGAAAAACAAATGGGGTCCAGGCCAGCCCTGCCGGGTGCTGAGCTGGGTACACAATTCTGTCTTAGCTCTGGGCTGAGCCTGGACTTTGCTCATCTTGCACACGACAGTGGCAAACTCCTGAGGATGAGGATGGCATCTGCAGTTGCTGGCATAACCATGCTTGTGGCAGTGACAGTCAGGACCCTCACGGAGCACTTCCTGTGTGCTGGGCTCAATTCTGAGTGTTTGCAAGAGTTTCCCTCCTTGAATGTTCTCAATGCTGCTCAGGGGCAGACTTTGTGATGGCGTCTCTCATTGCGGGGCACGGGCTCTAGAATGAGTAGGCTTCCATAGTTGCGACATATGAGCTTGGTGGTTGCGGCTCCCGGGTTCTAAGCCACAGGCTCAGTAGATGTGGCACACAGGCCTAGGTGCTCTGCCGCTGTGGGATCCTCCTGGACCAGGGATCAAACCCGTGTCTCTTGCACTGGACATTGGCAGGTGGACTCCTTATCACTGAGCCACCAGGGAAGCCTTAAGAGTTTTTTATTAAACAGCTAATTTTTTTCTTTTGGGGGCTGTGCTATGCAACATGCAGGATCCTAGTTCCCTGAGTGGGGATTGAACCTGTGCCCCCTTGCAGTGGAATTGTGGAGCCTGGACACTGGACTGCCAGGGAAGTCCCTGAGGCAGACGTCTTACATGTGAGCAAACCTAGGGGCAGAGAGGTGAAGCCCCTGGCCCACACCACAAGGCTGATAAAGTGCAGGCCCTCTTGTCTCCCAGTAAATCTAAGATGGGCTGCAGGACAGGTTCAGTCTATGAGGGTCTCTGAGTTCCTGGAAACCTGATGAATCTGGCAGGTCAAGGCCTGCAGGAGAAGACAGCAGGAGCCAGAGGAGTCCCGAAGGGGGAAATGTCTGTGGCTGGGCTGGAATGCCTGGCTTGGGTCCCACAGGCTCCAGGATGTCAACTGCGCGACAGGAAACCGGGAAAGGAGCTGAGGCCAAAGGCCACTGGGGCAGCCCAACCTGCTCCAGGGCCTCCTAAGGCTGGCTGGTGACCAGCCATGAGAAACGCTGGCGGGGTTCAGGGGCTGAGGTATGCTAGGAACTTTTGGCAGAACTTGGAACCTGGCTGGCTGTCAGAGATGAACAATACTGAGACCAGTGCCACAGAAAGCAGCATCAGGGAGCCTAGGGAGAGAGGGGTGGGCTGGGAGGAGCTGGAATCTGAGGGGGAAGTGAGAGTTTTCCACTTGCCAATGCCAGAGAGCCTGAAACACAGAATCACAGCCACCTAGCATCACTGTGGGGGTGGGGACTCCTGAAGGGACCATTCCTGTGGACAGGCAGGACAGCTCTGGGTCAGAGTTGGTCCCTCGGAATCACATTGGCCCAGGTTCCTGGGAAAGTGATCCCGCCCAAGCGGATCCACTTTGTTGAGCCTTAGTTTTCCTTCTCCCTCCATACAATGGGACATGCTACCCAACTCGTGGAATTGCTAGAAACAGCTCACTGAGCTCATGTATATAGCTCAATGGGACAGTCCAGAGAACAAAGAAATAGACCCCCACAAATGTGCCCAGCTGATTTCCCCTTCCAATGAGCTTTTGCTTTAAGGAGCAAAGCAGGAGAGTGGAGGAGAAGGAGCCTTTTCAATAAATGGTGCTGGACACTGGCAGGCAAAAAAAGGAATCTCAACCTAAACCTTTCACCCTATGAAAAAACTAGCTTTAAAAAATTAACTCAATGTCAACCAGGGACTTAAATGCAAAATATAAAACAATAAAAATTTCTTAGGAGGGGAATTCCCTGGTGATTCAGTGGTGCAGATTCTGTGCTTCCACTGCAAGGGGCATGGGTTTGATCTCTGGTTGGGGAACTAGGATCCCAACGTGCCAAGCGGTGCAGCTTTAAAAAAAAAAAAAAAAGGAAAAAAGTCTTCAGGACTCAGGACTAGGAAAGGGTTCTAAGATTTAACATCAAAAGCAGGATCCATAAAGGGAAAACAATTGTAATTTGCATCTCACCAAAATTAAAAACTTTTGTTTTATGAAAGACTCTGTTAACAAGATGAAAAGACAAACTAATGACTGGTGGGAGGAAGTATTTGCAAACCGCAGAGCTGACAAAGGACTTGTGTCTAGAATATACAAACACTGAAACACAGAGATGTTCAACATCGTTAGCCACTGGAGAAATGCAAATTTAAACCACGATGAGCTATCATCACACCTATGAGAATAGCTAAAGTGAAAAGTGGCGATGACACCAGATAGCGATGAGGATGTGGAGAAACCGGATGACTCACAGCTTGCCAGTGGGAACGTACAATGGTACAACCACTCTGGAAAATAGTTTGGCAGTTCTTTTTAAAACTAAAAATGGACTTACCACACACTATGCAACCGTATTCTTTTCTTTTTTTCCTAAACACTTTTCTACACACAGTACTGAATGGTCAGCACACTCTTTCACTGTAATAATGCTCTCAACTTGTTGAGTAAGTGGCACTTGGAGAAACATCTCACACACCCCCGAGGTTTACTGAGGTGTAAGTGACACATAAAATCATAATATACTTAAAGTTGTACAATGTAATGATTTGATATATGTATACACTGTAAAATGATGACCACAATTACCATATTTAACATCTCAAATAGTTATCTTTTTTTGGGATGAGAATGTTTAAGATCTACCCACTTAGCAGATCTTAAGTGTATAATATAGAATTAACTACAGCCACCATGTGACACGTGAAATCCTCAGAACTTACTCATCTTATAACTCAGAGTTTGTGCCCCTTTGACCAACATTGTCCCATTTCCCCCACCCCCAAGTAACTACCATTCTATCTACTCTGTTTCTTTGACTTTTTTTTCATTCCACATGTGGTACTGCACAGTATTTGTCTTTCTGCTTTATTTCACTGAACATAAATGCCTTTAAGGTTCATCCACGTTATTGTAAACGGCAGGATTTCCTCTTTTTATGGTTGAATAATATTCCATTGTGTATATTACACCATGTTTCCTTTATCCATTCATCTGTCAACAGCCATTTAGGTTGTTTCTATATTTTGGCAAGCAACTGCATTCTTCGGCATTTATCGCAGAGAAGTGAAAACTTATTTTCACGCATGTTCAGAGCATGAATATTTGCATAGCCCAAACCCAGAAACTACCTGAATATTCATCAATGGTACCACACCAGCGAATATAACTCAGCAATAATAAGGATTTGACTACAGATACAGGCAAAAATGTGGAAGATTCTCAACTGAGAGAAAAAGAATCTCAAAAGGGCACATACTGTGTGATTCCTTTTATATAGCATTCATGAAGTAAGAGACCCAGAAAAGATTACTGGTTGCCAGAGGGCTAGGGGAGGGGATGGGTGTGGCTATATAGGGGTAGCCGAGGGAGTTTCATGGTGATGGCACAGTTGAGTCTTAACTGTGGACAAAATTCCATACAGCTACATACACACAGGTAATTGGTGTATTCTGAATAAGCACTGTGGATTGTACCAATGTCAACTGCTTTGATATTGTATCAGTTATGAAAGACGTTAAATTTGGAGAGGCTGGGTGAAGGATTCAAGGAGGGCTTTATCTGTTTCTTTTAAACTTTTTGTGAATCTATAATTATTCAAATAGTTTAAAAGCAGTAAGATAGGAGGGGGGACACCAGGACTTTGGGGGGGAAAAAGCTCCTTGGAATTACCAAAAGCATCATCCCCACCACCTCTATTCTTGGCTGATGGCTCCACGCCAACTGCCACTTCCAGCCTCAGCCACTGTTACCACCCTGGTGCCCCCATACCTCAGACTCCTCTCCATTCCACACCATTCTGCTTACTGATGTCTGTGGCCTCTGCTCTGTTTGGAATGACTTTCTCCCTCTTTTCTGCAGCAAACTCCTATTCATCTCTCAAAGCCCTATTCAAATACCACCTGCTCTGGGCAGCCAGCTTAGACCTGGGGTTGGGCTGAGCTCCCTCCTCCAAGGCCTGAGACTATCAGAGCTCTTGGCAGTGTGTGCATCCCTTCTGAGATCTTCTCTCACCACAGCAGGTGCTGATAACAGGAACCCCTGGGTAAGTATCTCAAATATTTCTCCTGGCACCTGGAACACAGAGGGCTCTTGGGACCCACTGCAGTTGAGAGCTGAATGGTGGCTACCAGAAGATGAGAGAGTATGTTTCCCCAAGTTTTACAACAGAGGCTTAGAATCAAGCAGTGGTAAGGTGTAGAAGCTCTCGAAGTGTGTTCCCTGGGCTGGCAGCCTTGGAATCACATGGCCTACCCTAGTCCTACTAAGCTGGAAACTCGAGGGTGAGGCCCAGTTATCGGTATTTTAACAAGCCCTCCCTCTGGGTGATTCTGAGGCATGCTACTTAAACAAACTCACTCACTCACTCCATCCTTTCATCAAATATATACCAAGGATCTACCAGACCCTGAGCTGTGTGATGGTGATCATAAGAAAAAAAGTGTTATATACTGGAAAGCAGCAGGCATGTTCATGCACACATGCATGAATATGCATGCACACACACTTCTTGGGCTAACAGGATGGAGACGACTCAAGGTGGTCGGCAGGAAAAGACAAACAGAAGTGAAGGGCACGGGGGGCAACACGTCACTGTGTGGGAGGTGGGGGTACAGGGAAGGCTTCCTGGAGGAGCATCAGCACTCACACTGGAAGAGTGGGGTCTGGGGAGTCTGTAGGGGTGAAGATCATGAAGAACTTCTGGGTGGACAGAAGAACACGGGGAGGATTCTGAAAAGCACACAGCCTGCCTAGGAGATTAGAAGTGGCTGGGGTCTACGGCCATACCACCCTGAACTCGTCCCATCTTGTCTGATGTCGGAAGCTAAGCAGGGTCGGGCCTGGTCAGCACTTGGATGGGAGAAGGGGCTGGGGAGGCTGATGTGCAGGGCACTGCACGAGGCTGGAGAGGCAGGGGAGGGGGAGGGGTCCCCGGTGGCCACAGTGAAGCGCAGAGGTTGTGTCATGAGAGCTCTGGGACACGTGGGGGTGGGGTTTGGAGCAGGAGATAGACATGGCCACCAGACAAAGACCCCCTGGCTACTGAGTGGGGGTGGACTAGAGGAGGTGGCACAGAGGCTGGGGGCTCAGGGAGGTGGCCAGGGCAGGGCACTGGGGAAAGGAGGAGGGGGCGGGGCAGAGATGCTCAGGAGGCTGAAGAGATGGGCCGCGGGCATCCAGGATGAGGCGTGTGGCTCTGCCCGAGGACAGGGGAGTGGTGTGGCCACCCCTCAGATAGGCACCCCAGGGGAGAAGGAAGGTTCCAGGGCACTGGAGTGGAAGGTTGCTGGAGAGTAAGCTAGAGAAACTGTGTTTATTCTGAGGGCACAGGGAGCCAGGCAGGAGTTGGGAAGATCCCCTAGGCTGCCAGACTGGGGAAGGGGACAGGACTGAAGCCTGACTGGCCCTGAAAACTGGGTAATGTTGGGTGGGGGCCTGGTGTGGGGGGAGCGTGGGCTGGAGGCAGATAACAGCTGTGTTGCAAGGGGCGTGCTCAGACAAGTGATTCAGGCATTGAGAAAAATGGCAACTGAAACGCTGATGTGAGGACCGGCAGGGCCCGTCCTGGCCAGGCTGGCTTGGCCCCACATCCTAACTAACACACTCAGCCCTCTATCCCAGTGGGCCTCTGAGGACCCTGGGGAATCCAAGAGCCCCATAAAATGGCAAATAAACCTGTATGTCGGGTAAGTGCATCTCCCGAGGAAGACGGCTGCTGGCTTTCATCAGATTCCTTAACGGGAAAGAGAGAAGAGAGTCTGACCTTTCTGGGGATGGCTTGTATCTCGCGTAGGTGGCTGAGCCGGGGGTGGAGAAGCTCCCAGAAGGCTGTCGGTAGGGAGGGACTTTGTCGACCCCTGCTGGTGACGCTGTGTAAGGGGTTTCTGGGAAGCTGACGGGCCTGGAACAGAGATTCGAGAGAGGAAGGGGGTGGGGGTGAGCGAGGAGGAGAGCCTGGCCCAGTCCTGCGACCCAGCCACACCCGTGGGCTTCACCTGCTCTCCTCTGTGGGGATGGAGGCAGGGCTGCTGAGCGAAGGGCTGGGGAGGCCAGGACACCCTTTCCCTCCTTCCCACCACAGCTGAGCCCACCCCTCAGCGTCTGCAGCCTGACAGAGGCTGGACGGGCCACCCACACCTGGGACGAGACTCTCCTCTGCAAGTTGGATTCCCTCATTTCTTAGAAAATTTTCTTTATCTTTTAATACATAATGTATTCAGAAGTGCCTATCTTTTGATAAGCGGTATATGCCATCATAATAAAACAAACTACCTGAACTTACCACCCGACCAGAGGGCTAGACCTGGGGCCATGTGTACCCACGGGCGGGCTCCTCCCCGCCCCACCTCCCTGTCTCCCCCAGAAGTAATCACTCTCCTAAATTGTGTGCTTATCAGTCCCTTGACCTTTAAAACAAATATATGGTTTTAATCACACATGGTAGGGTGGATTTCCAACCGCAGGCGCTGAGTGCCCCAGCTCTGTGTCCACGCTCCAGAGGCTCATAAGGCAAGTTTAAGGCGAGGAGGAAGGGAGGGGCATGAGAATGAGAAGGCAAGGGAGAGGAGGAGGCTGGACAACAGGCGGAGGAGAGAGAGTGAAAGGCAGAGGGCGGCAGGGGGCAAGGGGAGGTGGGGGCTGGGTGGCACCCCTGGGCAGGGGTGGGGGGGTCCTTACCTCTTGCTGTGCAGGGGCTGGGACTCCCGGAAGGGGACCATGGGGGTCTGCTTCGGGGGCCGGCTCAGGGACTGGGCGTGTCCGGGGGTGGCGGGGGCGGCCCACTTGGAGGCCGGGAGAGAGTTGTGGGATGCAGGCCCACTCCACTGCCAGGGAGCATTGCTGCGGTAGGGGGGCCGGCCCCCCGGGGCCAGGCCCTCCGGCTCGGTCTTGGGCTCCGAGGTATTCATATCATAGGTTTCTGGCCACCCCCTGGGAAGGAAAACGTCGTTACTCGGAAAAGGCCCCGGCCCACCAGCGCGCAGGGCTGCTGCTTTGCAGCCCAGATCTGAACAGTCTTCTATTTTAAAGGCCGAGTGGGGACGCTTCAAACTTGTCTGAAATGGAGCAGCTCTGTGTCCTCAACCCAGACAGGGTCCAACACAGTGGCCCCGACTGCGGGGCACACTCTACTTCATCTCCCCGTCCCCTCCTCTTCCTCTCTCCCGGTCTCTCCCTTCACCCTGACCCAGGCCTCCAGTTGGCCAGTGTCCTCCTCAGGCTGGCGCGGCGCCCCCACCCTCCCTTGGCAGTACTCAGGGCCAGAAAGGCGGATGCCCTCAGCATCAAAGGACAGTATCTGCCTTGTTCCAAAGAAGCTCAAAGGCAGCTGGAAGAGGAGCAGGTGACCTACTTTGCAGGGTGGTTAGAAAAAAAAAAAAAAGCCACGAAAAATCCAGAACCTTGAAATAGATGCAGAACGGCCTGTGACTCCCCCTAGACCAGGCTGGCTCACGCACCGCAATGTTCCTGGCTCAGGGCGGGGGGCTCCGCAGGCTGGGCTGGCGTCCTCCGCCTCCGCTGCAGTGCAGCGTGGGAGGGGGCTCTGAGCCCGAGCAGGGGGCCGTGCTCACAAAACACACCTCCCAGCGGCTGTGGGAGCCGAGCTGGTAGGAGCCCTGGGCCTGGAAGCTGTCAGGCCCACACTGAGCCAACCCTCTGTGGTTCTCCTGAGCCCCCTGGAGCCTGGGGCACTTTCAGGGTCACCCGGCAAAAGATCTGGTGGTTGTGGTGGCTGTGGACCCAGGTCATGTCTGCTGAGGAGGCATCAAAAAATGACCCAGGAATGTTCTCTGGCACCTGGGCCAGACACACAGTGCCCTCGGCAGCACTGGAGCTGGAGCTGATATTCAGAAGCGCCTTCCAGCAGCTTCTCTGGATCAGTAGGTGCCCACGCCTCACCAGGTGCCCGGTGAGGAACGAAAGCATACAAACGCCTAACAGGACCTGCAGATCTGCCAGGCCCAGGTGGACGTGGTACCACCGTGGACCCAGGCAGTGCGTACCCGCTGCTCCTGCCTGCCTGGCTTCTACACCCCCTTCTCCTGAGAACAGGTCTGTGTGCTCTGGGTGGGGTGGATCCCACTTCCTGGCTCCAGGTATGAGCATGTGACCCAGGCCAGCCAATCAGAAGCGCTTCTTTGAGATGACAGGCACAGGATTGTCAGGTGCCCCAAGCTGAGCCAATCAAAGACAGTGAGGATCAACTCGAACTGCTGCAAGGGGGGTGGACAAGGTGGGGGGTAGGTGGTAAGAAAAAGATCTGTTTCACTGGGCTGCTGAGCTGGGGAGACCTAAGCTGGAGCTGCGATGAGGAAGAGGTGGTTTGAGAATGATAGCAACGCAGAAAATGAGACAGGTGAGATTCTTGATGAAGACGTCCAAGACCCTGCATAAAGCTACATTTCAATCTTGCCCTATCTCCCGGTCTTCTTAGGTGCATTAGCCAGTAAAGTCTCTCTTTTGCTGCTTCACCTCTGTTGCTGGTTATTATCAGTAGATACACTGAAGAGAGAAGCAAATCGAGGCACAGAGAAGTTAAGTAACCTATCCAAGGTCACACAGCCAGCAAGAGGCAGAAACTGAATTGATTGATTTATCCTTTTTTTGGCTGTGCCATGGGGCTTATAGAATTTTAGTTCCCTGACCAGGGATTGAACCCACGCCCTGGCAGTGAAAGCACTGGATTACCAGGGAATTTCCAGAAACTGGATTTAAAGATAGTAAGCTGACTTGAAAGGCCACAACTTTAACCACCATACACACTGGCTCACTGGGACAGTGTGGGAGCCAGTGGGTAGATTCCACGGGCCTGTGACTTCTGCCCCTGTTACTGACAGCTCCACCTTTGGCCAAGAGTCCCTGGTCATGACCTCAAAGAGGGAAAACAATCATTGGAGGGCAGCACAGAGTGACAGACAGCCAGGGCGCCACAGGCAGACAGCTGGTTCGGATCACAGCTCTGCTGCTTATGGCCCATGTAGTCTTGGGTGAAGGAGTTTCCTTCTCAGAGCCTCAGTTTCCTCATCTGCAAAATGGGGGTGGTGGCGAACATCAGCAAAAAGTCTGGTGCATGCCAAGTGCTTAACATATATCTCCAGCCGATTCTGTGGACTCTGCCTGCCATTCCCACAAGCTCAGAAGCAGAAGCCTTCTTTCCATTTTCTGAAGTCCAGCCACACCCACCTGGGGGCTCTGGAACAAATTCATTCCCCGTGATCTGAGATCCATCAGCATCTAGATCACCCTGAGCGCTCAGTAAAGGAAAGCAGATGCCTGGGCCCATCTCAGCTCCTCTGAATCACAGTCCTCTTTGAGGCGGGGCCCAGGAAGCTGCATTTTACCAAGCTGCCAGGGATGATGCTGACATGAGAAAGTTTAAGAAGCTCCTTTCACTGATCCAGTTTTAGGATTGTTTTTAAAAATTAAAGTGTTATTAGACGGCATCTCTGTCCACCAGTTACACCCACCAGAAGCACCCACAGCTGCCAGGTTTTTATATATTCTTGACTCACTGCATTTTCTGTAAACAATCAATTACTACTCCATCACACGGATGACCTGGGATTTACTTAGCCAGTCTCCTGTGGCTGGACATCTAGTTTCTTCTAGTCTTTTGCTTGACCAACAATGCTGCACTAAAGATTCCCTCTCCAACCTCTCAGCCGTGTGCGGAAGACGCCTGGTGATGGATGCCCAGGTTCGCAAACCACTTTTCCTATCTGCCTCCTTCTCTTTGATTCCCAACAGCCTAGTTTCTGGAGGCCATGGGGACTCCTTTCTCTCTCTCCAACTCACTCACTTGTGGGGTTTCAATTCCCCTTCTCAGGGAGGAGCACCCCGTCCCCCTTCAGATATCTTGAATCCAAATGAGGAACCAAAGGCGTCCTGGATCAGCTTCCCCATCAGGCAGGACAGACACAGTGAGATGAGCCTGTACAAACATGCCAGATCACCATGACACACCGCACTGGGGGCTCTGGGATGTCCCTTCTGGCTACCTGGTCCATCTGGGAAGGGCTCACTTGAGAACCCCAGCCTCATGGTCTGGGGGTGTGAGTACGACCCCCTGTATTCTATGCAGTGTCTGAAGAGCCTGGGGTCCAGACCCAGGCCCTACAAAGCCTGGCCGGTGGCAGGGATCATGACAACCAGGCTAGGAGGCCAGGGTCATAGCAACAGGTTGGAGGAACCGCAAAGCTAGGATATCAGCTCTGTTAAACGAGATCAGCCAGACCCCTCTGTGCTTGAAGAGCCACACACACCACGCAAGTCCCAACCCACACCTCTCCTGTTTCGGTGGCTGCCTTGTAAAGGGAGCCAGATGATAGCTTTCCTCATAAACAGGGTGGGGAGTGGAACCCGTCTGTCTGGTCACGCCCTCCTCGGCCTCATCTCCCCAGAGCTAGAGAAGGGAGCCTGCAGATGCTGCCTTTCACTCAGCTGGTCCCTACCTGCAGGTCCAAGGACCTTTGTGTGGCCTCTGGCGCTTCCAAGCTTTGGAGAGTCATCCAACAGGCGGGCTGCTACTGTGTGTGTGTCTATGTGTGTTTGCGTGTGTATGCAATGAGGCAGAAGGGTTACCTCAGCTTGACTTGCCCCTGCAGAGCTCGGCACGGGTGTGGCCTGGCCTTGGCCCCATGCAGGGGTGGAGGAAGCCCCGGAAGAGGGCTGGGAGAAGGGGATGCCTGGGGCCTGACTGGAGTCCCAAGGCTAGGGGACTGGAACCTGGGTGGCCAAGCCCTGGGTTGTGGCAGGGTTGAACCCTGCCCAGAACTGTCCCCCACCAAGTTCAGAGCAAGCAAGACTCAAGAAGGTGGGAGGGTGCAGCCAGGACTCACACGCCCACAGCTCGAGACTGCTATGACAGGAAGCAGAATACACGGAGATGGGAAACGTGGATTGAGTTTTGCTCTGCCACTTAGTAGCCGTGCAACTCTGCACAAGACTGTGGTCCACCCCGGGTGTCAGTTTTCTTATCTGTAAACCAGGGATCACACCAGCCCTGGGAGACCACGTGTGTAAGCTCTCAGTGTCCCCTCATCGCGTGCCTTTCTCTTGGCTCACCCTGTTCCAGCCACGTGACCCTCCATTCTGGTCCGTCAACAACCCAAGAGCCTCTTGTTCTTACCCTCCCCCCCCCACAGGGCCTGTCTCTTGGTTCCTTCTCACCCGCAGGCCTTCCCTGACCACCCAGTCTGATGTCAGGTCGGGCCTAGTGTTCCTCACACCCAGGACCTCACGGCCGGTGTCTTCTGAGTGCCTCTTACAGGCCAAGTCCTGTGCTGTGTGCTCTGCGGGCCTCCCCTCCTCCCACCTTACAGCCACTTTTGGGCAAAAGCTCCATTAACGTCCCTATTTTATAAATGAGGAAACAGGCACAGAGTGGTGGGGACATTTGCCAAGGTCAAAGTTAATAAGAAGAGGAGCCTGGACTCAAACGCAGGCAGCCTCCCTGCAGGTCTGCCTTCCCGCTACGCCCAGTGATTTCCGCCTGGACTGTGTGAACCATCTCACTGGCTCACTTTCTTATTGGTTGTCTTCTCCAGTCCATCCATCGGGGCTGTGAGGGCCGGGACCGGACTGTCCTCTGTGCAGCTGTGCTTCCGGCCTCGGGATGTAGTGATTCTAGAACCACTGTTTCCAAGTCATCGCTGGAGGTTGCTAGGGTACCAATTCATTCTTCTCAGAATCACATCTATCCTGCCTTCTCTGTACAAATTATACCTCAGAGGAATCAAATGGTTGCTGAAGGAATGTTCTTTTTGGAAGAATTCCAGCCAATAAATGAAGAAAGGATTTCCTTGGTGGTGGGCCGGTGGTTAAGAATCCGCCTGCCAACGCAGGGGACACAAGGTTCAATCCCTGGTCTGAGAAGATCCGACATGCCGAGGGGCAACTAAGCCCATGAGCCTCAACTACGGAGCCTGTGCTCTAGAGCCCGGAGCAGCAACTACTGAGGCTCCGTGCCCTAGAGCCCGTGCTCTGCGACGAGAGCAGCCACTGCAATGAGAAGCCTGTGCACTGCAGCTAGAGAACAGCCCCGCTCACGGCAACTGGAGAAACCTGGTGGGCAGCAACAAAGACGCAGCACAAAGAACTTTTTAAAAATAAAGAAGGAAGGCTAGAACTGAGGACATCACTTGAGTGTGACCCGTCATGACACAGGGGATCCAGACAAGGATCACAAACGGCTGCTGAGAGCCGAGGGGAAACGTACAACGTTTAGGGTCAGGCTGCCACCCTAGGAACCCTCTGACTGCCCTTCGTATCACTCCCACAGGGACAGCCAGACATGTGGCGCCTCCTGATGGATGCACACCTGGGAAGTGCTGTGACCAAAGGAAATTCAGGGACCTCCCTGGCAGTTAAGACTTCGCTTTCCAAGCCAGGGAACGTGGGTTCGATCCCTGGTCGGAAAACTAAGATCCCACATGCCTCACAGCCAAGGAACCGAAACAAACCAAAAGTAATATTGTAACAAGTCCAATGAAGTCTTTAAAATGGTCCACATCAAAAAAAATCTTCAGAAAAACAAAAGGAAATTCAACTAGAATCTGATCAAGCTTTTATGCTGAACTCCAGTTTGTGGGAAATACACGCGTTAGAAGAACAGGTTAAAGGACATCAGCAGGATGCAAGCAGCTAAACCCAGGAAGCAGGAAACTGAAAAACAAGAGATCCGGTTTCCTCCCAAAACAAAAGGTAAGAAAAAAATAAGATTTTTTAAAAAGAGATTCATCAACCAAATGCCACAGGAAGAGCCTGTGGTACAAAAGAAGTTAAAGATGGACAGGGGAGTTGAGGCAGTCTGCTAAATTTTTTTAAGGTCCTGACTGGGTAGAGATACAGTCGAAGGAGTGAGACTGCTTCAAATAATCTAAGGTGGACAGGTATGGGATTAAAAACAAACAAAAACAAAATAAGAACTGGCCACATGTTGACAAATGTTGGAACAGGGGACTTAGCATGCTTTTAATATGCTTGAAATACGGGACTTCCCTGGTGGTCCAGGGGTTAAGAATCCACCTTCCAAGGCAGGGGATGCAGGTTCGATTTCTGGTTGGGGAACTAAGATTCCATAAGCCATGGAGCGCCTAAGCCCATGCGCCAACCACAAACATGCCACGTGCAGCAACTAAGACCTGATGCAGACAAATAAATAAATCATAGAGAAAAATGTCTGAAACAGTCCATTAAAACAAAACAAAAAGAAACAAATCCTGCACTGGCTTCCCAGTGAACAAAACCCAAGCTTGGCATTGTGTCCAGGAAGGGCCCCCAGTCTGCCCCCACGCCCAGGCCCTCTCTTCCATCTCAGCCTTGCTCAGTGTGCTCCACACCACACTCCCTGTGCTGCAGGAACCCTCCCCCTCCATACGCTGACACTCTGGAGACCCTGCCCTGGCCTGTCCATGGCCTGGGTTCTGCTGGCCTGGAAAATCCCACTGCAGCCTCCACCAGGGAGCCTCCCCTGACCACCTGTTAGCCCCTTCTATGACCCTGCTCTTCTCCTCGGATCTCTTCACTGCCTGGTCCTGTGTTACACACCTGTTTAATGACTGCCTGTCAGGACACAAACTCCAAGGGAATGGGTGCTTTTATTTTGTTCACTGCTAAATCCTACTCAAGACTTCAAATGGAGTGTATACACAGTAGGGGCTCAGTAAATGTGTGCTGAACAAATGATGAGGCACATTGTACCTTCAGGCAAGGTCTTTTTTCCCACTATTTTTTGGCTACGCCTCGAGGTATGTGGGATCTCAGTTCCCCAGCTAGGGATCAAACCCACGCCCCCTGCAGTGGAAACGCTGTCTTAACCACTGGACCGCTAGGGAACTCTCAGGCAAGGACTGGAACGCTGTGTGCGACTAAGGAGGGTGCCCACCTCATGGGGCTGTGGTGGGGGCCGGAGGGGACAGCATGCGTGTGCAGAGCTTAGACCATGACCACCTGCGGGAGGGGTTCCACAGATGCTGACTTGGACCCTGACACCATTATCACCACCTGTTGAGGAAGGGCCCCAAGGGCCAGCACCCGGGGAGCTGCTGACCTCTCCGGGGGGACAGACTTACCTCCGGGGTGTGCCGTCGTCGAAAGGCGGGATGATGACCACCTTGACGGTGACGGAGGTGCGTAGCAGGTCGATCATCTGGTCGTGGGTCAGTGTGACCACAGCCACCTTGCAGATCTCCACCAGCCGGCTGCCCTGCCGCAGGCCGGCCTGCCAGGCAAACCCGTAATCCTCCACCTCGGCCACCGTCCCGTCGTACTTCACGTGGAAGCCCAGCTGCCCCAGCCCGTTCCGCCGCAGGGTCATGTCCACTGTCTCCCAGCCGTTGGTCATCACCTGTGGGCCACACGCAGGGTCCAGTTTCACAAGCTGCTCGGGGGCAGCGGGGGAAGCTCCTGGGGCAGATTCTGCCCTTTTGAGGCCAAAGACCCCCTCCCCCCCATTCTCCCAGGTGATGTCATGGTACAGGCGTGCAGACACCCACCTCGTCCCAGCCTGGGCTCCTGACTCCTGGAGAAACATGGACACCTCATACAGAGGTGGCGGTCATGAGTCGTGTTCTCCGCATGCCCCCTCCCACCCTCTCTGTGGCTGGTGGTCTCTGGAACTGGTTTTGGGCTTTCCAGGTGGCACTAGTGATAAAGAACCTCCCGCCAATGCAACAGACATAAGAGATTCGGGTTTGATCCCTGGGTTGGGCAGATCCCCTGGAGGAGGAAATAGTAACCCACTCCAGTATTCTTGCCTGCAGAATCCCAAGGACAGAGGAGCCTGGAGGGCTATAGTCCATGGGGTCACAAAGAGTCAGACACAACTGAAGCAACTTAGCATGCCTGCACAAGACTTGTTTTGGCCAATGAGCTGTGAATGGGAATGGCATACTGTCTGGGCTGGGGCATTTCATCGCCAATTTGAGACCCTCTTCAGGCCTTTCCCCTCTGCCACGGCCACTAGGATTATTCCAGAGAGTGCCTGTTTGGTCAGCTAGGGTCTGTGAGTTCAGACTCCAGCCCAACCTGAGATGGACACGTGGCATGAGTGAGATAAACCTTTGTTGTCTGAAGCCCTGATGGATACGGTGACTGTAACCAGAGTAAGCTGGAGAAGCCAGAGACCAGAGACCCTGTGAGTTTGTCTAGGCTGGGGGCTCGGCGCCACATTCTTTACTCCAGGACCTCATTCTGCAAGGCAAAAACCCCTTTCGAACCTCCGTCTCAGGCTGTCCCCCATCCTGAAGCCAACCAGACCACACACGGAGGGCCTTCTCTCTGATTTATTCCCCGCTTCACTTGTGGGAGACTTTCGCCATGCTAACATATGACCATAGATAGGAGAAGCCACTGAACAGAACACCTAGAGCTTCAGCATATCCTTAGGGATTCCCTCCTCTTCTTGGAATAAAAAGATTAACTTGATAAGCTGGAGCTGTTAACCAAGTTACAGCAAGATCTGCCTCCTTAAAAACTGCCTTAAGGAAAGCGGCTGTGTAATGGTTGACATCTCCCGTGAGAAGTCATTCCCTGGTTAGAAATGATGCTATCTGATGTACTTATTAGAGCTGCACAGTAAGAATCTCATATCACGAGCCACGCTGTGCATTCATACATTTACACATGTATCCACATACACAAAAATATTCTTTGCAATCCACACAGATGTTCCCGAGTATGGGCAGCAAGAAACGAGTGTGGACGGTGAAGGACTTACCTGAAGATGTGAACACATCTGTTCCAGGCTAGTCTGGACAGTGAGAATTTGGGAGGTGAGGAAACATGTGAAACTGGAACAAAGCTCCATGAGACCAAGTGCCTCCTCAGTGCACCAATCTTTTCTACCCTGTCCTTGAAAACTGCCTACTGAGATCCAGTAACTGATTTCACGGCCCAACTTGTTTACATGTCACTAAGGAATTACTATTCATTTTTTTAATATAGAATAGGCAAAATAGTTATTTTTCAGAAGCCGTATGTTTTAGAGGTAAATCTTGACACATTTACTGATGAAGTGGCAGGATGTCTAGGATTTGTTTCAAAATTATCAGGGGAAGGGAAGGGAGAGAGGGAAGGGAGAAACAAGATGGGCCGCAGGCTGATAACTACAGAAGCTGGTGATAAGTCTAGGGGATCAGTGGGCGAGTTTCTCTACTTTTGTGTCTGTTTGAAATTTCCCATGATTAAAAAGTTAAAACAAACTTGTTTGAAAGGAGAGCCTACAGTTTAGTGCCTCAAAAGAGAAACTCATGACTAGCTTCATCCCAGACCATGGCCTCTGCTTTGGGAGTCAAAACGCTTCTTCCCTTTGAAGTCATCGCCCTTGTGTCCCGTGAATTGAGTTAATAACAGTATCTCCCTCATTGGGTTTTGGGAAGAAATGCAAGATTGTGCAAGGCTGCAAGGAGTCAGATGGTTGGCCCCCTGTGAACGGCCACTTTTGCTGTCACTACAGACAGCACGTGTGTGTGCATTCAGTCCATGGTCACTGAGTGTCTGCTGCACACCAGACACTGGCCCAGGTGCTGAGGACGCAGCACATATGTAAAAAGACACATCAAATGGTGGTGGGTGCTACTGTGACAATTAAAGCAGGGAAAGTGGGTGGAACAAGCTCAAGGCCAGGTTGTGGAGGGGGTTTTTACAATTTTGGATAACAAGGCCTCACCGATAGGTGACCTTTGAAAAAATGTATGTAGAAGGAGAAGGAGGCATGTGGGGATGAAGAAGGTGTTCCACAGAGAGGGCACAGGTAGTGCAAAGGCCCTGAGGCTGACTACCCAACGAGCCCACTCTAGACACAGAAGTCTGTGTTCTTGGAGCAGAGAGAGAGTAATAAGGAGACAAGAGCGACAGGCATCCAGGCCATGTAGGGCCTCTCAGGCCACCATAAGGAACTGGGCTTTTACCTGGAGTGGGCTGAGGGGTTTGAGCAGAGCAGGGACATGATCAAGATCCCTCTGACAACCTTCCTGAGAACAGACCCCAGGGAAGCAAACAAGGAGGCAAAGGAGACCAGCAAGGAGGCTACTGGACAGGCGAGGAGGGGCTGCAGAAGGGGCAGGAGCAGCAGAGTCTGCCTCCGGGGGGTGGAGCTGACAGACTGGACGTCGGTATGAGACAGAGGAGTGAGGCTGGTGCTGAGGCTTACGATTCCACTCGTGTGGTGGGCTTGTTCTCTGGAGACAGAACCCCGGGAGGCCAGGGGAACGAAATCAGGAGCTTGCTCTTAGACGTGCTGACTTCCACAGGCTGAGTAGGCAGTTAGTCATTAGTCTCAAGTTTGGGCACAAACAGGTTTTGGAGTCAGAAAAATCTGGATTCAGATCCCAGTCTGCCACCTACTGGCTGTGTGACCTCTCTGAGCTGCATGCTACTCACCGGTCCAATGGGGATAAAAACAGTGCCTACACTCCACGAGGCCGGTGGAGGGCTGTGAGATCATCGGTCATGAGCACACAATCAGGGTCAATCATCTTATTCAGCTGATCGACTAATCAGCATTTAATAAACACCTACTATGTGCCAGCCCTGATCTACACAAATAAGATAAGCAAGTGAGCAAAACAGAGGCCCTTGTTCACGGACCTCACATCCTAATGGGAAATCTACACACTAGCTGTTGCTGTAGTTTAAGGCAGGGCAGGAAGTTTGGAGTCAGGGAATCTGAAAGCTGGTCTTTACCAATCCCACCTGAACTCAAGGAACGAGTGCAAAAGCCTAGAAGGGTGAAGAGGGCTGGCTGTGATACTGGCCTCTGGAGATCACAGCCTCTTAAGTCAGGCCAGCTTCCTGGGCAACATAACTCATCCAGTCCTTAAAACTTCCACATGATATGGGATGATCACTGTTCCCATTTTTCAGCTGGGAAAACTGAGTCACCCAGTGGTTAAGGAACATGGTGAGGTGACACAGCTGGTAAGTGGCAGTGCTGGGACTTGAAGCCAAGCCTTCTGACTTGAGAACTTGTGTTGTTAACTCCTGTGATATACTGCCTTCTCTATTTCATGCTTGACATTCTGTTAAACCCACTGAGAGCCAATCACTGACCACATTCCCTCACCTGGGGCTCTGAGGTAGCCTTAGTACTTCTTAGCCCAATGCTTCCAACGACCATTACCAACTAAACTGTCATCTGACTTGAAACCAATCTGCTACCTTTGATTTGGCAGCTGTCTGAGCCTAAGCTGCCAAGAGATTAGGGTAAGATTTTTTAATCTAGACTGTGAGTCTCTGTTCTTTAATAAAGAATGTTAAATCACTTACATTTATTGTGATTACTGATGTGGAATTATTCCTGCCACATAATTTTGTTTTCTTATGCTTTTTTACACCCCCACCCCCAATATCCTGCTTCCACCCCTATATTTTAAAGGTCTGGAAGTCTTTCATTCTGTTGAGTTGGCCAAAAAGTTCATCTGGTGTTTTGTTAAGAAGGTACAGAAAAACCCACACGAACTTTTTGGCCAATCCAACATTTTAATTCTTCTGGAAAGTATCCTTACATTTTTAACATGAGTTTAAACATCTAGAGTGAGTAAATAAGCCTTCTGTCCTCTCAAGGCGATGACATGGAGAGCCTCAGATCTTTGGCCCAAGCCTTCCCCAGGGAGAACCCAGGCTGCAGAGCCCACTAGACCCCTGGTGTGTAAAGTGACAATTCTGATTCTCTTGGGGCCGACGAGCGTTCTGGGCCAACTGACTGGGCTCAGGGAGGCACTTCAGTGGTTCCTAAGGCCTCTGTCAGACCACAGAACTGCTGCACCTTGAGGGGCTCTCTCCCTTACCTTCAGTCTCTGGACAATTTCTCTTATGTCCTCCACAGAACCCTCAGAGGCCTTGAGGAAGATATGGTCCCCTCGCCCGTAGAAAATTTTGATTGTCGAGGAGTCTGGGGTCCAGCCGATGACATCCCCGCAGTAGCAGTTGAACACCACTTCCTTAGTGCGTAGGTCTAGGAGCACCACAAACTCGTTGGAAATTCCCAAAATGCAGTCTATCTCTACCCCCTGCGCGTAGTCCTCAGCCGCCACCCTCCAGGCGATGGCCCCGGTGCTGTGCTGCTCGGCGCCCGCCCGGGCTTTTGTCTTCTCCTTCTTCTTGGAGGTCAGGGAAATGAGGTTGAACTTGCCGGTGGAGTCAATGGGTGTGCTGGAGAC
>NW_011494852.1:5972720-5979637 GCF_000754665.1 Bison bison bison | reverse complement strand
GTTTTCCGCCAGGTCCTTGAGGTACTCCTGGCGGGTCCTGGTGGCCATGGTGTGGAACTTGTCAGACTTGTGTGCAGCGTTCTCGGCATTAATCACCTTGGCCAGTAAGAAGTCTCTGAAGACGTCAGATTTTCGGAATGTGGTTCCACTGGGGATCGGGGGGCCAAAAGGAGGAGCGTCTTTGGATCGGGTCACTGCCATACTGAGGAGGGAGAAATTATTTAGATGGCAGAAAGAAAGGCACTTGAGAGTCCCTTTAGAAAGAAAATACACGATCAAAAAGAGGAGTTTCCTTTCTAAGAAAGGAAGTCTACATCTAATTAGTAAGTTGCCAGCCGACTAGACTGGAAACTGGAGAAGGTCTTAGGGCACACATATGCGTTTTTACTTCCTATGCAGCAGATGTTAGAACATCCACTGATATTTAAGGATAATTTTCCTAGCACCGTTCAACTTCAGTTACTCTTATTTTACATACATACAGCCTTGTGGTAAATTATAGTTTTGCAAAGACTCAGCCCTTCCTCTCTACCTTTATGGACAGGTACATTCCCGCCCTGTTCACCCTAAGCTTGGTCATGAGATTTGATTTGGCTAATGGCATTCGAGCAAAGGCACAAATGGGCATGTGGGCCAGGCTTGCCTCCTATGTACCCGCCCTCGCCATGAGGTGAACATGCTCTGGGTCTACTGGTCCGGGAGAACGAGGGTGCCTGGAGCAGACACGCAGCCAAGGCCAGCCAGGTCTCAGCCAACCTGCAGGGGAGTGAGCCAAGAAGAAATGATGATGTTTGTGAGCCTCTGACTTTCGGGGTGGCTCGTTAAGCAGTGTTACTAAAGGAAAATCAGACCGATATGGAACATTCTGTGATTTACTTCTTTCAGACACTTGGGTAACACGAACATGCTTTGTAAATCATCTCTACAAAGGTTATTTTGAAAATTCACTACAAGGGGAAGTTAGGATGGAACTCTTCCTACTTTGGTTTTTTTTTAAAGATTTTTTTGATGTGAACCATTTAAGAAATCTGTATTAAATTTGCTACAATATTGCTTCTGTTTTATGTCTTGGTCTTTTGGCTGTGAAGCATGTGAGATCTTAGCTCCCCAACCAGGGGGTCGAACCCACACCTCCTGCACTGGAAGGCAAAGTCTTAACCACGGGACCGCCAGGGAAGTCCCCTACTTTGGTTTTAACTGAGCTGCCATTAGGACAGAAATCATACAGCAACTGAATGAGAAGGTATAAAAGCAATGATCTAAAACCTTATCCCCCAAATTCCTGAACTTCCTCCCCCATTATGCAAACTAGAGAGGGAGAATCTTACTGGGAGGAAAATCCACGGAAAAAGTGGGCCCGTCATCTCCATTCCCTCCCTGAATAGGGGCCTCCTCAGTGACCCTTACATTTGGAAGGAGACTGGGGGCTGCTCCTGCCTGGGAGCTCTGGAAGGAGGGTCAGGAGCCCCCGAAGAGCCCAGAGTCTGGAAATTACTTAGCTAGTAGAAAGAAAGGCACTCTCGAGTCCCTGCAGCTGCTGTCACCACAGCTCCAGTGATAATTTCCTGCTTCCTGTTTCCTCTTTGTGCTCCCTCCCTGGACAGGTCAGAGACTGGCAGTGAGCCCGGGGGAGGGGAAGTGCAAGGCGGAGAAACAGAGGAGAGGGATGCAGGCTCCCCATCCACCGAGGCTCCCAGGTGGAGGCAGCCTTGAGCTGGGAGGCAGGAGACTGGCTGCTAAGTCAGGTTCAGATCTGATGAATCTCAGTTACGATGCTGCAATGACCAACTCGAGACTCAGTGGCTACAGGGCCACTGAGTGATCTTTGATGACTTCAAAGATCAGGCAGAAAGGCTATCGCACCTGCCAGAGTGAGCACCCAGGGAGCAGGGGAAGACATTTAATTTAAAGGGGCTCCAGGGACTTCTCTGGCAGTCCAGGGGTCAATCCATGGTCGGGGAACTAAGATTTCACATGCTGCGTCATGTAGCCAATTAAGGGGAAAAAAAAAAGCCTCCAGGGATACCATGAGTGAGTTATGCTGTTTACACAATGACAATTAAAAAACAGTATGAGGTACTAAAAAGAAGGTTTTTTTCTTAAAGAGTACTGCATTCACCTTCTATAAAAATGTCAGCTTGTGCTTATGGTGTTGGGGAGAGACTACATACTGTAAGACAATTTTTAAAGTAATGAGATTCTTGATTAAAACCTATTTCATGAAACCTAACCATAGTGTAAGGCTTGTTTGACTCCTGACCCTCCACCCAACTTGACCAGGGCATGTGTCTGACCAGCACTTCCAGGATGGCCCCCCTCCTTGGACCCCGGGGAGTCAGTGCTCTGGGTGTGACGCTATGAGGAAGAGAAATTAAGCTGGGATCTGAGGCTGAGTAGGAGCCAAAGGAAGAGCAGAGGGGAGGGTGCTGCAGGCAATGGGCATGGGAGGTGGAAGACCCAACAGGAAAGAGCACGCGCAGGGTGAGATGCGGCCAGTGCACCAGAGCCCAGAGAGTAAAGGGTGGGAGGCTGGTGAGGTCACCAGGGACCAGGCCAGGCAGGGCCTTGACAGTGAGCAAGCATCCTGTATCCTGATTGGGAAAACAAGCACCCATTCGACCATCTGGACCAGCTATTCACCGTCTGCATCCCCAGATCCAGTCTCTGCCATTTTCTGCCCCGTCCAGCGCCCCAGAAGGTGGGTTTCCACAGGCTGTGTCAGCTTCACCCGGTTCCCCCGGCCAGGATAAGGGGAGGGGAGAGGAGAGAGGGTGCAGTCTTTATTTCTCTTCATTGCCTGCCTGTCGAGCTAGGACAGTGGCCGTAGTCCTTGGTCCTTTGCTCAACAGCCACAGCTTCTGAGGGGTGGCCCCTCTCCCAGAGCCATACTTCTCCCTGGTTTCCAGAAATGTCTCCCATCCCCTGTGACCTCATCCCTCATGGTGGGTAATGGCTCCTTGCTATTGCTGGTTCCTGGATGCCTCACTTTCCTATATTGGTGCCTTTAACCTACCCACACCTATTAGTGAAAGCTGCTCAGTCTTGTCAGACACTTTGTGACCCCACTGAGCATAGCCTGTCATAGACTCTTCCGTGTATGGGATTCTCCAGGTAAGAACGGAGTGAGTTGCCATGCCCTCCTCCAGGGGATCTTCCTGACCCAAGGATCGAACCCCTGCATTGCAAGCAGATTCTTTACCCTCTGAGCCACCAGGGAAGCCCTACCCACACCTATCAGCCTGTCCATTAATCCCTCAGTTAAAACCCTGAGTGGGGGACTTCCCTTGTGGTCCACTGCTTAAGAATACATCTTACAATGCAGGGGACACAAGTTTGATCCCTGGTCAGGGAACTAAGATCCCACAACCATGGAGCAACTAAGCCTGTCACTACTGAGCCCGTGTACCACAACTAGAGACTTCGTGCACTGTAACGAAAGATGCCGTGTGCTGCAACTAAGCCCTGACACAGCCAAATAAATTAAAATAAAACCAAAAAACCCTGGGTGGGGGGCGCCTGCTTCCTGTGGGTCCCTGATGAACACAGGTGCCAGATGGACCATCTGCAGGGATCACCGTGGCTGCCCCATGAAGAAAGGCCAGGAAGGGGCCAGAGAGGGTGCAGAGACTGTGGAGGGAGCTCCTACAGACCCAGGAGGGCCAGACCCCGTGCTCCCTAGCTCCACGGCCACATCCTGGGAATGTGTGAAGGCAGGTGCCACCCTGGGCTTCGTGCATGCCCCAGGGCTGGCCCAGGTGTTCAGTACTGATTATAGTCATGATTTAGACTTGAACGGACAGACCGAAAAGAAACAGGTTCCTGCCAATGTGTAGGTCTGACAGAAAAAGGCATTTCCTGGGGGAGAGGTGCTTCAAGGCTGCACAAACCAGGCAGGTTTTCTCCTGTGGGAAACCCTGCGGGGGGCCTGCCTCCAGGCCAGGGGACGTGAGATGGCCTTGCCAGTCTCTCCACTCTGATTAATGCTGCCTTCAGACTGGGCTTTGCAGCTGTGACTAGCTGTGCAACTTCTTCATTCAGGACTTGACTGCTCATAGTGACAGATTCTGGCTTCTCCCACAGTCCTGACTCATGCTTTTAAGAATCGTGGAACTGCAAGCTACTGAAGGTTTCTGGACAATCAGAATGGCTGGTCCCTCATTTCCCCAGCAGGAGGAATGGGGTGTTCACAGCCCACAGGCTGTGGGGGTGCTGGCGTGCCATTCAGTACCGTGTTATACAGCCAGGAGATGGTGTGACCACCGTGTCACCTGGTCACTGGAGCTCAGCATTTCTAGAACACTCACAATCATTTCTTCAACAGCTATTTTCCCAGGACCTACAATGTTTGGGTCAGGCATCTGCCTAGTTGCCAAGGCAGCTCTGGGGTCCTTTACATAACAAGGCTGCCCAGCACAGATGTATGAAGGCGAGTGTGACATGGTGTGACCCCTGAGGGAGGCAACAGCCACATCAACAGTTTGTTCCTGGGGCTTCCCTGGTGGTCCAGTGGTTACGAATCCGCCTTGCAATGCAGGGGACACTGGTTCAATCCCTGGTCTGGGAAGATCTCTCTTAGTTGCCCTGGAGCAACTAAGCCTGTGTGCCACAACTACTGAGCCAGTGTTCTAGAGCCCGAAAGCTGCAACTACTGAAGCCCATGCCCTCGGAGCCCATGTTCTGCAACGAGAAGCCACAACAACGAGAAGCCCGTGCACTGCAGCTAGAGAGTAGCTCCTGCTCACCAGTTAGAGAAAGCTAGTGTGTAGTAACAAAGATCCACCTCAGCCAAAAATAAAACAAATAAATCTTAAAAAAAAAACACAACTTAGTTCTTACAGTGTGACAAGTTCTATGACAGAAATGTGTCTAGGGTCATGGGGAGAAGAGGGGACAGGGGAAGGCCTGTCCAGAGAACAGCTGTGTGTGCAGGAGGGGAGAAAAGGGGTTGTGGGAGGGGGCAGTTTGGTTGCATCTCTAACATTTTCTTTCTTCAAAATTAAAGCGAGAGCTGAAGCAAAGACGGCAAAATGTTAACATCTGTGAGATCTGGTGGTGGGCACATGGGTGTCTGTTATTCTCTGTACTTTTCAGAACGTTTGAAATGTTGCATAATGAAAATATTCTGAATTGCAAAAAAAAAAAAAAAAAAACAAGAAAGCTTGGTGCGTCAGAACAAAAAGAAACCCTCTGGAAACTGCATGAAGGCTGGCCCAGAAAGCGCGGAGGTCAGCCGCAGGCTCCTGTGATAAGCCAGGTAGGAGAGGGGAGCTCACGGTTAGAAAGGGGAGAAGGGCTCACCCAGCAGCCTCCTGCCTCTGATGTGCTATGAGGGTGTGTGCACGCATGTGTGCGCGTGTTCAAGAACAACTCTATCTTTGTAACCTCAGGCCTACAGGGAGCCTGGAGGCACAAGCCCGCTGAGCTGGAGCTCTGTCCTGGGAACAAGCGATGGGTGGGGGAAGGGGCCGCAGGCCCTCCACCTGGTGTGCTGGCTCCCAGCGGCAACACACCCAGCCTGGTGGTCCACAACACTTCCTGCACACTGGAATCCCCTGCCTTCTCTCACATATCTGGCCCAGAGAAGAAACCGGTCAGTTCAGTTCAGTCGTGTCTGACTCTGCGACCCCATGGACTGCAGTACACCAAGTCTCCCTTCAGCAATTCCCAGAGTTTACTCAAACTCATGTCCATTGAGTCGGTGATGCCATTCAGCCATCTAGTCCTCTGTCGTCCCCTTCTCCTTCTGCCTTCAATCTTTCTCAGTATCAGGGTCTTTTCAAGTGAGTCAAATGAGAAGAAACTGGTAGGCTCTTGGCAATTCCATCGCATCTACCCCGGGCACCTGTGCACATACCGTTTGGCCCAGTAACTCCACGCTGAGGACCTGACCTATCCCAGCTGTCTGCCACGAGAGTCTCAACCAGGTTATAGGGAGTTCCTGGGTGGTCCACTGGTTAAGACTCAGTGCTTTTACTACCGAGGGCCTGGGTTCAATCCTTGGCCAGGGAACTAAGATCTCACAAGCAGCACATCATGGCCAAAAACAAACAACTGCCCCTCCCTCACAAAACTACGTGGAGGGAATGTGTTAATAATAGCACTGCAAGGTGGACTGTGGTAACAGGTGACAGGAAACAACCCCGATACCTGTCACTAAGGCATAGGGGGAGATTCTTAGACATCTATGTAATGGAATAATATGCAGTCATAAAGAAGGGAAAAACGCTTTATAGACTGGTGTGCAAAGTTCTCAAATTCTGCTGAGTGAAAAAATACAGGATGCAGAACAAACAGTGTGTGGGATATGATACCACCTGTATTAAAAAGGTGGAAAAGGAATACTTCCACACATTTGCCTGTATGGGCCTCGGTTATCAGGAAATGGCTAACAGCGGTTGCCTCTGTGAGGGCAATGGGATGGTGAGGACTTAAGAGATGAAAGGTGGAAAAAAAAAAAAAAAAGAGATGAAAGGTGAATTTTAATCTTTAACTTAAAAAAATTTTACCTTTTGTATCTAATTTCAAACTTTTTTTTCCCCCTTTAAATGTAAACTAACATTACTTTGCCAACAAAGGTCCATCTAGTCAAGGTTATGGTTTTTCCAGTGGTCATGTATGGATATAAGAGTTGGAGTATAAAGAAGGCTGAGAGCCAAAGAATTGATACTTATGAACTGTGGTGTTGGAGAAGACTCTTGAGAGTCCCTTGGACTGCAAGGAAATCCAACCAGTCCATCCTAAAGCAGATCAGTTCTGGGAGTTCATTGGAAGGACTGATGTTGAAGCTGAAACTCCAATACTTTGGCCACCTGATGTGAAGAGCTGACTCATTTGAAAAGACCCTGATGCTGGGAAAGATTGAGGGCAGGAGGAGAAGGGGACGACAGAGGATGAGATGGTTGGATGGCATCACCAAC
>NW_011494852.1:5971171-5972620 GCF_000754665.1 Bison bison bison | reverse complement strand
AGACCCTGATGCTGGGAAAGATTGAGGGCAGGAGGAGAAGGGGACGACAGAGGATGAGATGGTTGGATGGCATCACCAACTCGATGGACATGGGTTTGGGTGGACTCCGGGAGTTGGTGATGGACAGGGAGGCCTGGAGTGCTGTGGTTCATGAGGTCGCAAAGAGTCGGACACAACTGAGCAACTGAACTGAATCGAACACTCCCAAGCCGAGGCCCCGGTGTCTGCGATGCTGACCAGGGACCAATGCAGACCTTGGCCCGGGCCCAGGTTATTGATGGGCTGGTTTTCAAGAACCACAGCACTCTCCTCACTCCACATCCAGGGCACTTTCCATCTGTCCTGTGGGGGCTGGCCATGTTCTCCGATGAGACTGGTGCTTGGGGAGGACACTGAACAGGACTGAAGCTTGTAACACAGTACTATTTAATATATTTATTTATTTGCTGCACTGGGTCTTTGCTGTGGTATGAGGGACCTAGTTCCCTGACCAGGGATTGAACCCGGGCCCCCAGCACTGGGAACGTGGAACCTTAGCCACTGGACCACCGGGGAAGTCCCTTGTGTCACTTACTGATCTTCAAATTAAGAACCCTCAGCTCTGTCTCCCCAGGGGCTGTCCCTGTCTGCCCTGCCTCCATCCTTGCATCCTCCGGTCTTCCTTTGGGCCACACTCTGGTGCCTCTCAGGCACACGCCCCATGCCCAGCACAGCTGCTAGTCTTGCTCTGGGATGGGCACATGACCCCACGTGGGTCAATGAGCCTCAGTTCTGGGGCTTCTTTTCCTGGGAAAAGCAGGCTCTCTTTCTGCTGGGTCTGCAGCTGGCAAGATGCTAAGCTTGGCGCTGCCAGCAAATGAAATGATGTACAGGGAAGTGGAACACCTCCAGGTGGGCCTGAATGTGTGATTTATGAGAGCCAGCATGTAAGACTGCCTCTTCATTTATTTATTCATGTTCTTTTCGTGCACCATGAGGCATGTGAGATCCTAGTTCCCCGACCAGGGATCGAACGTGTGCCCTCTGCACTGGAACAGCACAGTCTTAACCACTGGACTGCCAGGGAAGCCCTGTGACTGCCTTTTTGAGGTGGGTTTTCTGTCACTTGCAACCGAAAAGACTCCAGGCAAAAACAAATTCCTGGTGGTTTCTTTGTCGAAACTGGGATGACACGGCCATTTCTGGTTAAGAACCACTTTCTCAGGAGGTGTGGGAATGAATGAGTAGAGCTCCCCTACTGAAGCACGGACAAGAAACGTGGGCGGCTGCCTGCCTGGGCCAGCCGTGCCCTCGCTCCCCCGACCCCCACGCTCTCCGGCTGCTGGAAGCCAGCTTTCCTGACTTCCTGTGCGTGCAGGGGGCGGGCGGGGCATGTACCTGTAGCAGACGTTATCAGTGCAGGGGTTGTGGGCCCGGACAATGATGAAGACATGCTGAAAGTGGGAGCGG
>NW_011494852.1:5965456-5971007 GCF_000754665.1 Bison bison bison | reverse complement strand
CACCTCTCTGCTGGCTCCTGCCACACTCCCTCTCTGCCCCAGCCACACCAGCCTCCTGCTAATCCTTGAATGAATCAGAAACCTTTCCTTTCCTGAGGCTCCCGAGGACCATCCTGAGGCCTGGAACTTCTTCCCCCAGATCCTCACATGGCTTGCTCCTGCCTGCCCTCCTTCAGGTCTGGGCTGAAATGTCACCCTCCCATGAGGCCTTGACTGTCTTACCCATGATGTCACCCCCTCCGCTTTTCTGCCCGTTACTCGAGTAACAGTGTGTTACTCGTCCACACTCATCTTAACAAGCAGCTGCCCCTCTTCCTTTTGTTTCTGTCTTTTCCCACTAACGTGGCAACTCCTGGAGAACAAGGATTTTGTCTGCTTTGTTCACTGCCAGGTGCTTTATCCTCAGTGCCTAGAGCAGGGCCTGGCACACAGCAGGTGCTCAAGAAACGTCAGCTGGAGGACAGCATGGTCTGGCAGCTTTTGACTTGCTCAAGGTCACATTCATGGACACTGGTAGAGGCAGCCTCAAGACTGCTGGCAGGGCCCATCTCTGGCTACCTGAGTTGAGAAGGCTGGGGTGATAGCCTCAGATCAGCCCACAGGAACCCCATCATTTCCCCCCTGCCTGTCATGGCCTCTGAGAAAAACTGTCATCTTTAAAGGTGATGATGTACTCTTACATTTTACTTCCTTGCTAAAATTACATTGTTCTTTTTTTTTTGGCCAGACCGTGTGGGCATGTGGGATTTAGCTTCCCAGCCAGGGATCGAACCCACGCCCCCTGCAGTGGAAGTGCAGAGTCTCAATCACTGGATGTCCAGGGAAGCCCACATTGTTCTTAGGTACAGAAGTTTAGCCTTCATGTAACCGTTAGAATTCCCGCTGACGGGGGAGTTGCATGCAACTCTACGTGAGGTGGCCGGGAGTTTGAAATCTGGTCACACTCAGCGGCACAATACATGCTGCTGAACCGCTGGCCCTCTGTGTGTTTTACACAGGATTAAACTAAACTGCTTAAGTACCCATTTATTGTGACCAGCCCTGAACCAGGCGTCTTACACCCACATATGAAAGCTGTAACCTCATTTCATCTTTACAACAAGTCCTGTGAGGGATTAATTCATCAGACCTCCTTTTGTTGATGAGAAAAGTTAGGTTCATGGGGGTTAAACGTCTTGCCCTCAGTCCAGAGTCATGGAGGGAGGAGCTGTGACCTGAACCCACTTCTGCTTGGCCCCACAACCCAGGCTTGCCCCACCACGCCTCCAGGAGCATGTTCAGCTGCTTCCCACGTGCCTCCTGTGCCGGGCCCTGCCATGAGCTCTGTTTTCACACACAAGGGCAGGGTCCCTTCCCCACGACCCTGAGATATGGGTGCTATCGTTCTGCCCATTTCGGAGCAGGGACCCGAGGCCTAGGGAGGTGAGATGACACAGTGAGGAAGTGGCAGACGGAGAACGCCAACTGGGGCTCAATGAGAGCAATGCTCTTACGGCTGCTACTAGTGAACTTTCTAGACATCACTGACGTTTGACCATTTTGGCCGGCAGAATGCACACTGCCACCTGCGGTGGTGTGGTGTGTGCGCTCAGCTGTGTCCGACTCTGTGACCCCATGGACTGCAGCCCGCCAAACTCCTCTGTCCATGGGATTCTTCAGGCAAGAATACTGGAGTGGGCTGTACTTCTTACTCCAGACCATCTTCCTGACCCAGGAATCGAACCTAGGTTTCCTGCAGGTGTATTCTTTACCACTGAGTCACCTGGGAAACCCCGTACCAACAGGAAAAAATACGTACACTTCCTAAACCATCAAAAGCCTGTGGGGTTTCTGTTCTTGAGAAACAGCTCCTGGACACACATGGCATGTCCAGGAGAGGAGGCCCTGGCAGCACATAGCAACTGTTGTGCCCACCTAGCACCTCCTCCTCCTCCAGGCAGCCGTGTCCATCCCCTTTGGGAAAGCACCTCCCACTGGCCCTCTCTAGGGGTGGGCACATGCTTCACGTTTGGCCAATCAGTCTATTCTATCCCTGCCCTGGGCCTGGCAAGTGGGTGGTGCAATGAGATTCAGCCCGGAAACATTTTTGGGACACTTGCAAGGCAGAGCTCTCTTTCTCCTGAGGGAGCTAAGCTGGTGGGATGTAAGGTGAGGGCTGCCACTCCTTGGGAAGATCTGTGAATATAACCACTAAGAATAAAAGCAGAGGTGAGAAATGGGAAGAACTCCTGACACTGTCTGAGCCCCTGGATCCAGCCATACCTAAAGCTAGCCCTCTCCCAGTACTTGACAGTTGTTCAGTGGCTCAGTCGTGTCTGACTCTTTGCGACCCCATGTACTGCAGCATGCCCAGGCCTCCCTGTCCTTCACCATCTCCGGAGCTTGCTCAAACTCATGTCCATTGAGTCAGTGATGCCATCCAACCATCTCATCCCATCTCATCCTCTGTCACTCCCTTCTCCTCCTGCCCTCGGTCTTTCCCAGAATCAGGGTGTTTTCAATGAGTCAGCTCTTGGAATCAGGTAGCCAAAGTATTGGAATTATACTTGAGAATTATATAACTCGGTAAATCTCATTTTTTGCTTTTACTCAATTCGATTTGTACTCTGTCACTTGCAGTCAAAATAATGTTGACTGATCCACTTGGGTCTTCTCCACAGGACTCCTGATGACTCAAGAGACCCTTGAGAGGAGCTGGGGTAGCCGGGTGGCCAAGGAATAGCCAGAACAAAAGAGTGACATCAAATGACACCTGATCTAGTCCCCAAGCCCCAGGTGATGAGACCGTGGTGGAGAGGGCCTGCAGGGCTGAAGGCCTCCACCTGCTGCATGAGTCGGCACCAGGACAGCTGGTGCCGGACCGGCAGCCAGCCAGAGGCTGTCGGGAGGGAAGCTGCCTTGGGTTCCCTGTGCATCAACCAGAAGTCACTTGGAGCCCCCACCCTGGGCCCCACTGACCTGCTGCCTGTTGTTGGGGGTGTACGGGAGCAGGGTGGAGACGTGGAACATGATCTCGTAGTCCTGGTACGTTGTGTAGAGGGAGTGGGTTCCCGTGGAGTCAGCTGAAACAGAAACACCAGTTAAGCACCACGTCTCCAAAGCCTCTGGGCTCCTGCCATGTCCCACATGCCATCTGTGTTAGTTTTTAAGTTGATGTTTTCATTTAACTTCACCCTTTAAAGCTCAGTAAATTTAGAGATGTGCCTGGTGGTCCGGTAGTTAAGACTCTCGTCTTTCCAATGCAGGGCATGTGGGTTTGATTCCTGGTTGGGGAACTAAGATCCCACATGTCACACAGCCGCAATAACAACAACAGCAACAACAATAAAATTTCAGTACATTCAGATAAAAAGGAAATCTTATATTAAGCACCCACCAGACTGGTAAACATTTCAAAGTCTGACAATGCCAACGGCTGGTGAGGGTGTGGAGCAACCAGAACGCTTTGTGCAGCTGGTGAGGTGTGTAAATTGGTACGGTCACTTCGGAAAACCTGAGTAATAGTTACTGAACCTGAAGACGGGCTTCACTGATGACCCAAGCACTTTATCTCCTAGGATCACAGCCTAGAGAAATCATACATGAGTGCCCCAGGATACGGGTACAACTATTCTCAATATGTCAATCCCAGGGATATACAATTCACACTGTGGAAAAACACACAGCCATGAAAATGAATGAGTCACAGCCACCACGTGGGCAAACCCTACAAATGCAATGCTGAACGAAAGATGCCAGACACAAAGGAGCACAAACTGTGTAATTCCATTCACTTTATATCCCCAAAGAAGCAAAATGGATTGTATTATTCAGAGATGCATATACAGATTGCCAAACTATGAAGGAGGAAATGATAATCCTGAGTGTCAAGACACGTTCTTCTCTAACGGCAGGGTGTTATGACTGGGGAGAAACCCACCTGATTGTGGACTCCAAGGGGGAAACTGAGGCACACGGATGGAGTGACTCACCCCATGGCTTACACACTGCAGTGAGTGGTGGGGGCTTGAACTGGAACTCAGACTTTCTGACTCCAGAGTGTTTTCTTTTTTAAAAAATTCTGGACACGCCACGCGTCGTTCTTCTTTGTTGTTTTCTGGGCCACTTGGCGTGTGGGATCCTAGTTCCCCGACCAGGGATTGAACCTGTGCCCCCTGCACTGGAAGTGTGGAGTCTTAGACAGTGAACCGTGAGGGAAGTTTCCTGAATGTTTTCTTAATAGTATTCAATGCTGCCTCTTATAAGTTTCAAAATTCTTATAGGAAGGAGACCCAAATCACTAATCTTTAGCAGTGAAGGTCCTGCACGTGAGGCCCCTGCCGGCCTCCCTCAGTTCGTCCTTCCCATTTATTCCCTGAAGCCTTCAGACCTCAGAGCTTTCACATGTGCTGTTTCTTTTTCTTGGAACGCATTTCTTGTTCCTTGTCTATTTTATTCCAACTCACCCCTCTCAGGTCACACTGTTGTCCAGGCCTGGGCCCAATACAAGCTTAGGTTCCCCATATTTCCTTCTATCACCTTGAGTCGCTCCTTCCTGTCCAGGCAGGACACCAGGAGCTGGTTCCTGCTGCACGTCTCAGGGAACCCCAGGCCGTGCTGCGACTGACTCCAGGGTGTCACACTCACCTCGGAGGCCTCTGCCTCAGCCCCTTAGGACCCCAGCTTTACTTACTTGTAGGTGCGAGGGAAGAAGCAATAGAACAGACTGAGGAATGCCTGTTCTTGTGGGCTGACATCCCAGGGGATAAGCTGTGACAGGTGAGGTCACTGAAGCCATGGTTGGCCAGCACCAGGGCCAGGTGACCTCCAGGTGGCTGTCATCTGGGAGACTGGCCAGGAGCACTGTGTTTCCTGGGGTCCTTGGGCACAGTGGGCACCAAGCAGGTATCTGTGGCTGTGACCCCCTCAGGACCCCTCTGGGCACGCACGTGCTCGGGATCTCAGAGCACGTGTCTGGGAATGCAGGTGCTGAGACACAGCAGGACAATCTTCAGGCTTTACTAGAATACGCAACACTCTTATCCAGAGTGCCTGCACCACCCACACTGTCACCAGCCAAGTCCTCGAACGCCCGCTGCCCTGCGTCCTCCCCAGAGTACCACCAGGCCTTTGGACCGTAGGCCTGTGGGATAAGTGGGCTGGTCAGGGCTCCTCCCGCCAGGCCACCCACTGTGGCCACTTACTCTTGACGTCCAGCTGGGCAGCGTACTTGGTGAAGCCCTTCAGGCAGACCTTCTCCCCGATGAGGGAGAGGAACTCTTCGAAGGCTGGGCCGGCCTCCTCGTTGTTGTACATCTCCTCCTCCGAGCTCTGGCCGGCCTTGCAGTAGAGGATGCCCACTTTGTGCTTCCGGCAGAGCTGCAGAGGCGAGAGCGGTGTCAGGGAGGCAGGCCAGGCAGAGATGGAAGAGGGCGTGGGATAGAGGGGGCTCTCCCTGGCTGCTGGGGTTACGTGGGGGTTCAGTGCCGCAGTCAGAGAAGAAAAGAGGTGTGGGGGCATGTTCCGGCCGTCTCTCTCCCTCTCCGGGTTTCCAGAGGGGCGCTGCAAGGGG
>NW_011494852.1:5948657-5965356 GCF_000754665.1 Bison bison bison | reverse complement strand
AGGGGCACCGCCACCACACCCAGGCTTTCTACAGGGTGGAGGGTGGCGCTCTCTCGAGGGAAAGATGGTCACCCTGGCCGGCTTCCCACAGTAGGTGGGCTGGAACTGGCTAGGGTTCTGCAAAAGGCCGTTCTGGAGGACTCAGTGGGTTCGACGTTATTTCTTGGGGGGAGAGCCCTGATAGCCATGTTTGTTTCATGTGTCCCTGATGCCCTGGTCACTGGACCACAGACAGTCACGTGACCTAAGCGTGGGGTTGGGAGAGGCTCTTCTGGGACTGAGGGTCAGCTAGCCGGGGCCTGTACAAGGCTCTCATCCTAATAGCACCTCTGGGAGCTGTGGGAGGCAGTATGCAGCGAGGGAGCGGAAGCACTGACACACACGGGGACCCAGTGGCTGCCTCAGTCCTAGACTATCTCCCCTGGGAGCCCCAGCAGTCACGTGCTGGCTCCTGGCAGCCCTAGAACTTGATAGAAGGTCCCTCCTCTTACTGGAACTAGCCTGAGTGGGTTTCTGTTCTTTGGAGGAAAAAAAAAAAGTGAGACGGAAGAGGGTCGGGCAGTGGGGCTGCAGGCTGCTGCCCCTGCGCCCCCACCCCTGCGGGCCCCGGCTCACCCCTTGCTCGTCGAGCTTCAGCAGCTGCTCCGTCACCTTGGGAGTGTTGAGAGCCAGGCGCAGGCAGTGGATGTTGAGCTCGGGGATGACGTACTCCAGGGCGTCCCGCAGGGGCAGGCCCCGCCCGGTCCCGTGCTTCATGGCGGTGGGTGTGGCGTCCTCCAGGATGGAGCCCCGCAAGGTGGTGAGCTGCTCCAGGGAGAAGGGGGAGACGAGGCTCTCAGGACGCGGGAAGGAACGAGAGAGGGCCCACGAGGCTGTTCTTTTCTCACAGCAGCATGTGTGATGGTCAGAAGCTTGGACTCTGGGGCCGGAAAGCACTGGGTCTGAATGAACTTGAACTTGCTGCCCTTGGCTGTGACATCTTGACCAAGTGACTCCCTATTGCTACACCTCAGCTTCCAGGGAGTGTTGGGACAATGGATGGAACAGCCTTTATTTGTTCAACAAATACTGTCCCAGCGCCATCTTTAGTGTGGTGAAAAAACAAAGACCCCTGTCTTCCTGGAGCTGATACGCAGGTGGGGAGGTGGATTGTGTTCAGGTAATAAAAGGTTTAGTGAATAAAATAGGCACTACAATGTGGGCCCGCTGACAAACACTTTTACTGTTGTTATCACAATGACACATGTACATGTATTACCATAATGTGTACTTAGTTGCTTACTCATGCCCAACTCTTTGAGACACCATGGACTGGAGCCCACCAGGTTCCTCTGTCTATGGAATTCTCCAGGCAAGAAAACTGGAGTTGGTAGCCATTCCCTTCTCCAGGGGATCTTCCTGACCCAGGGATCGAACCCGAGTCTCCTGCATTGCAGGCGGATTCTTTACCGTCTGAGCCACCAGGGAAGTCTATTACCACACACTCTTAGGTAAGACACCTGCCTGCCCCAGACACCAGCACCATTGTGGGTCTTGAACTGAAGCACTGGTTTCCTGTCAAAACCACCACCAATGGCCCTGATTCAGCTGGTTGGTGGTGAGGCCCAGGCTTGTGTGTATGTATGCATATATGTGTGCAGTATACACACACTTACGTAACTGTATATTTACATACCTATTCTCTTTTAGTACTTCTCAGGAAATTCTGATGTGCAGTCAGATTTTAAAACCTTTAGTCAGTGGAAAAGGAAATGGCAACCCACTCCAGTATCCTTGCCTGGGAAATCCCATGGACAGAGAGGAGCCTGGTAGGCTACAATCTGTGGGATCACAAAAGAGTCAGGTATGCCTCTGCAACTAAACAACGTTAATTTTTTAAAAAAGCTGAAAACACCCTATACAATAAAAGAGCAATACCACAGAGAGAAATATGTTAGTGTTGTTTTAGCAGGTTGCAGAACTGAACTGATATTTAGCAGATTGCAATTTACACTGCAGTTGAATTATATGAGAACCCTACATGGTCTTCACTACCTTTATCTTTCTAGTAGAAGCAACATGACACAGAGGTTAAGAGCGTGGACTGAGGACTCCAACTGCCCAGGCTCAGATTCTAGCACGAGGCATGCACTCAACCTCTCCGTGCCTCAGTTCCCTTTTCCATAAAAAGGAAGTGATAATAACAGTGTGTTAGGATTGCTCTGAGGTGTACATGAGTTAATATTTTTGAAGTCCTTAGAATAAGTGTTTGAGACGCAGGAAGAGCTCTATGTTAGATCCTATCATCATTATAATTTGTGTTTTTTGAACTGTGCTGCAAAATGAATAAATAAAAGGCTGGCTACCAGCATTCACCCCTCACTTCACTGCTGCAGTGCCTTGCTTTGGTTGGGGTGTACGCTTCCACAGGTGATTTGGATCGGGTCCACTGCCTGCAATATTTTACATTTCTAAATGGTTGAAAAAATTAATATCGTGTGATGTAAAAAGAATATGATATTCAAACTTAAGTGTCTATAAAGTCAAGTTTTATTAGAACACTAATAAAAAAACACTCATTTGTTTTACCTGTGGCTGCCTGCACACTACATTAGCAGAGTTCAATAGTCTGAAGAAGACCACGTGCCCCACAGAACCTAAGGCAGTTACTATCTGGCACTTGACAAACTTAAGTTTTCCTAGAGCTGAAAGCATCGTGGCCAATACAGAGGTGTTTCAGAAATGATGAATATAGCAATTTCTGGGTTGTTGCTGTTGTTCAGTCACTCAGTCGTGTCTGACTCTGTGACCCCATGGACTGCAGCATGCCCAGGCTCCCCTGTCTTCCACCATCTCCCGGAGTTTGCTCCAACTCATGTCTACTGAGTCCATGTTGCCATCCAACTATCTCATCCTCTGTCACCCTCTTCTCCTGCCCTCAGCCTTTCCCAGCATCAGGGTCTTTTCCAATTTGTGGGTGGGTGGAAGTTTCTTGCTATATCTTTGTTACGTGCATTATATTTATATGTTATGAAACTAAGCATTTGAAGCTTTTTTCCAAAGATACATGTTTTAGCTGCTGGACTGTCATAACAAACATCCTGATGGAATGTAACAGTAAATTGTGAAATACACATTGTCTAAATTGCTTAACAAAACAAAACCTTTAGTCGAGGCAATCACAGCCATCGCATTCCCCTTCCCCAGAAGCTGCTTTCCAAGTTTCTCCTACAGGTAGCCACGTGACTAGATCCAGACCACGAAATGAGAAGGAAATTCAGCTTGGGAAAGACATCTGTGGCAGATTCTCTTTCCTGGTGAAAGATTTTCTTCCCTGGTTAAAAAAGCCCCTTCCCACCTGCTCATTTTTTTCTAAGGGCGCTGGTATGAGGATAAGACGTCTGGAGCTGCGACAGCCACCCTGGGATCATTAGGAACGAGACAACAACAACAAAATCACATAGAAGCCAGTCCCTGCCACTTCCTACCTCCAGATTTCCTGTTAGATAATTAAAATAACCCTGTATTTGTTTTAGCTATAGTCATGTTTTCTGTTACTTTGCAGACAAAGTAATTTCTAACAGATATATCTTAATAACAAGTCACATTTATGAAAGCACAGTTCAATTGCACTGTATTTGGCCATGAGAGTAGTTATAACTACCAGTATATGTACAGGTCTGTTGGGGAGGGGAACGTTACTATCTCCCTTTTACTGATAAGAAAACTGAAGCTCTAAGAGGCTGGGTGCCTTATCCAAGGTCACCACAGCTAAGTGGCTGAACCAGGATTCCACCCTAGGTGTGACGTCTCTAGAGCTCATGATTTTTCTCTTTGAGTAATTTTTCCCTCTGAAATATAATGTACTCCAGAAGAGTACACCAGACGTGTAAGTACAGCTCAAGGAATTAACACAGAGTGAGTATCTAAGTAATCACCACCCAGATGAAGAAACACATTACCAGTCTCCAAAAAACTCTTTTGTGTCAAAAGCAACCCTAAGGCTTCCCTAGTGGCTCAGTGGGAAAGACTTCACCTGCCAGTGAGCCAGACGCGGGTTCGATCCCTGGGTCAGGAAGATCCCCTGGAGAAGGCAACGGCAACCACCCCAGCATTCTTGCCTGGAGAAATGCATGGACAAAGGAGTCTGGCTTTGTGCTATAGTGCATGCATGGGGCTGCAAAGAGTCAGGGACCACTCAGTGACTAAACAAGAACAAGAGCAATCCTATCCTAATTCTTCACACCATGATTTATTTCTGCCTGTTTCTGAGCTTCATATGTTTGTATTCATTTCTATCTGGCCTCTTTCTCACAATGCCACAGCTATGAGATGGGACTAGGTTGCTGCAAGAGGCTGCCGTTTCTACCACGATGGATTTAATCCATCCTACTGCTGATGAGCGTGGAAGCTGCTTCCAGTGTTTGACAACTGCGAACAGTGTTGTTAGGAACATTCACAGAAGCACCTCTCAGAGCACATGAACACATTTGCGTCTGGGTTTATACCTAGGAGAGGAATTGCTGAGTCACCAGGCATGTTAATTTTCACTTTTATGGAACTGCCAAGCAGTTTTCCAAGTGGCTGTGCCCATTTACACACGCCAGCCCCGTCTGAGTGCGTCCTTACTGACTCTAGCTCAGGCTCCTGTCCACAGAGCACTGCTGGCCGCCGGGCTACGCCATGTCCTGGGCGAGGCACCGCAGCTCTAGCGTCACTGCAAGATGACTCCCTGGTCTACAGCAGGGCAGGGAAAAAAATCCTCCCCCAAGGGGACTGCCATGAGCACCTGAAACACACGTGGGCTACAGTTTAAAAGACTGAGGCGGCTCAGCGTTAACTGGAAAAACACGCTCACCCTAAGTCAACAGACGCGAGAGACAGCAAAAAGAACATGTCACAACACTGCCTCTAAACACACAGCCTGCCCTTGCCAAACAGGACCTGGGCAAGAGGCATGCGTGGAAAGGAGGAGATGATCTCATGGTTGGGAGTTCCCAGTAATAAACAAACAACTCTCTCTTATCACAGGCAGGATAGTCTTGAAATAGATCATGAAAAGCTATGATATGGATGCTTTCTCTGTCAATCTGGGTGGCCCTGGGATTGTGAATTTCCACTCATGGACCCACAGGATCAGTGCCTTTGAATCCTGCGGACACTGTCCCACAGCGCCCTCTGCTGGAGACAAGAGACAGAGTGGCTCAGAAGTCCTTGTTTTCTTCCGCCCTGGAGACAGGTGGTCTACGTTCACATTTTTGGCTCTGAAGACTTGACCAAAAGCCACCAGTTGAAAAGCTCCCAGATTGTACTTCTCTGCTAGGGATAATAAGTAGGGCATTGGCAGGCTGCAACGTGCGGCCACCTCCGCCCTCCACCTGGTCCTGTCCTACCTGGATTGTGACAGCAGCCTTCTCCTGGTCTCCCTGCGCCCGCTCTGCCACCACCTGACTCCAGTCCATTCTTCCCAGAGCAGCTTGAGTCAGATCATGTCTCTCCTCTACACAGAAGGCGCTGACGGCAGTCCATCTCTCTCCCAATAAAATCTACACCCACCACTCGGCCTGCAAGACCCTTGATGACACCTGGCATCATCTCACTGAGCTGTTAAAGGGCCTCAGGGCCACGCCAGCAAGGAGGTTCCCACCCGCGCAGGCTGTTCTCCACCAGCCTCCAACTCAGAAGCGCCCCTGCCCTCCTCCGAGCTGTTCCACTCTCCCGGCGTTCTTTCTGGGAGGTGCCTTGGGAATCGGTCCGCCTCAGTTCAAATCCTGGCTCTCCCCCTTTTCCAGTTGTGTGACTCTGGCAAGCTGCTGAATTTCTCTGTGCCTTTTACCGACAAAGTGGGGAGTAACAGTGCCTGCCAAAAAGGGTTGTAAAGATTCAATACAAAGGGCTTCGCTGGTGGCTCAGTGGTAAGAATTCGCCTGCCAATGCAGGAGACGTGGGTTCAATCTCTGATCCCAGAGGCTCCCATATGCCTCAGACCGACTGAGCCCGTGTGCCACAACTACTGAGCCCGTGCTCTAGAGCCCAGGAACCGCAACAAGAGAAGCCATCACAATGAGAAGCCCGTGCACCATAACCAAGAGTAGCCCTGATTCCCACAACTAGAGAAAGCCTGAAAGCCCCAGTGAAGACCCAGCACAGTCAAAAAAATAAATTCAGTAAGAAAAATGTATACAGTGCTTATTACCACTCTATCTGCACCAAGTGAGCACTCAATACACTAGCTGTTGTCACAGTACACAAATGCATTTACACAAAGCCACATGTGTTGTTAAAAACGTAAAGAAAATTTAACCTTATTAGAAGGCTACAGTTTGTTTTTTCCCCTCACTTAACAGTATGTTCTGGAGATTACATCTCACCAACGGAGGTACCCCCTGAACACAAGTGAGGTCCCAAATGAGGTTCACTACTCCCCTTGTTTTCTGCACTCAATACAAGATTCTTCCTTTTCTACTGTGTATTCATTTAAATTCTTAATGAGTGACTTACTTTTTTCAATAAAGAAAGAAAAAGAATCCAAACCTCTAACCCTAACAAAACTAAGGCTGTCAAAAAGTCATGTTTGGGAGCCAAAGGGAACCCACTGGGCCAGGGAGCCCCTGGCTGCTGGCAGTTCCTGTATCCTGCCAGGGGCTCAGGGGAGGGCTGCCCTGGCCTGGAGCTTGTCCTTTCCAAGCTCAGGGTGGGTGAGGCTGACGTTCTGGTGTGCAGTACCAAAGCCCAGCTCCGGTCTGTTCCCGCCCTGGCGGGAAGCTTGGCGCTGCCAACGCTCCCGTCCCATCTGCTGGGAGACGTGGGCCCACTCTGTCTCCCTGGTGGCTGGGGGTGGCCATCTGGGGCAGGGCAGCCAGCTGGCTTGGAAAACAGCCTGGGCCCCAAGCTCTGGTCCCCAAGACACGAGTGCATGACAGGAGGACAGAACTCTGTCCGTGAGCTTGACCTTCACTCCCCAGCATGGCCCTCTGATCTCTTGGCAAAGAGTGACAGCCACGACCTCAGCATCATCACAGCACCTCCCGCTCAGAGATACTCGCTGCCCTGCAGCCGTGTGCTATCAGCTCGCATGTGCCAGTCCAGGGGAGCCTTCCCGCCTTTCCTGGAGACAGCGCGCAGACAATACAGGTCTATCTCACAGATGAAGTAATGGAGGCGTGAAGCCATCTGCCTAAGGCCACAAGGCTGGTGAGTGGCAGAGCTCAACTGAACCCCAGGCTGTCTGGTCACGGGGCCAGGATTCAAACTCAGCCCTAGAGTGAGTGGCTAGAGGTTAAAAGCATGGGCTGGAGACGCAGGCAGTCTGGGTTCCTACCCTGGCTCTGCCACTGTGGACCCCGACAAGCAGTTATCTCCCTAGGCCCCGAGAATCTTCATCTGTAGAATGGGGATCATGGAATCCACATCAAGGGCCTACTGAGAGGCTGTGAAAGGTCAATGAATATAAAACACTTGGAACAGCACATGTCAGGAAAATGTGCTGAAAGTGTTAACTATTCTTATTACTATTGTCCTTACTACTTTTGGGCTGTGTGACTCCTCTGCTGCCACGGCAGGAAGGGCCTTTGCTTGTTTTTTTAAATTAAAAAATATATTTATTTGGCTGTGTTGGCTCTTAGTTGTGGCATGTGGGACCTAGTTCCCTGACCAGGGATCGAACCCAGGCTCCCTGCACTGGGAGTGTGGAGTCTTCGCCACTGGACCACCAGGGAAGTCCCAGGAAGGGCCTTTGGAAGGAGCAAGGCAAACCTTGCTGGCCTCTGCCCCTTCCTCCAGATGATAAGGTCCTCAGGCCTGAGTGTCCAACAGGCAGCTCTGTGAGGGGCTGGGCCCAGGACTGAATACCCATGCGGCCTGCACATGTGTGAGGTCAGAGAAAGGCCCATCTGTGGCTGTGAACCTCACGCTGGGCCAAAATTAACAGGGCTGACTGGAATGTGACAAAGGGACGGGAAACTGAGACCCCTGCCAAAGGCTAACTGTGGGCTCTCCCCAAGGGCCAGGCCCAGCACTGCCCACTTTATATGGGCAGCCTCACCAAGCCTACGCCACAGTCCTGAGAGACTGGGATCCCACGGAGGGAACGGAAGCTCTGAGAGAAGTCATCCAAGGTTTCACGACCACTAAGTGACTGTACCAGGCACTTTCCTGCCTCAGGACTTCTGCACAGGTTGTTCCCTTCCCCTGGAACATTCTTCCACACGTCCCCATGGCTCCTTCTCTCATCTTCTTTAGGCCCTTTACTCAAATGTTCTGAGCGACACCGCCCTTGACTATCTGGTCTAAGCATCTCACCACGCCCACACGTATCTCTTCCTCGCTTTCTGTTCCACCTTGTCATCATGTACCATAGTGCACAATCTGCTAGGCCATCTATGTACTGTCTGCCTTCCCCACGGTCCCACGGGCCTCTCTGCTGTATTTACTGCAGTTCCTCAGTGCCTAGGGCAGGGCTGGCTGGTGGTGGTGCTGAGGGAATCTCTGTCAAGTGGAGGAACTCCACATCTGTGTCCTGAGCTCCAAGGACCCTATGTCCAGCCTGGGGTGGCTCAGAGACTAGTTTTGATGGGTACTGGGGCTGGGAAGTGTGTGGAAGTAAGGCAGTGCCAGTAAAGGCACCAAGTCGGTTTCAAACCTACTGAGTAGAAGCACAGAAATATATTACACCCTGACCTAGCATCTCCACGACTCTCCGTGTGCACAACAAATTCTGGGGGAATTCCCTGGTGGTCCAGTGGTTAGGCTTCTGTGCTTTCACTACTAAGGCCTGGGTTCGATCCCTGGTCAGAGAACTAAGATCCTGCAAGCCACAGAGCATGGCCAAAAAATGCCAAAAAACAAAACAAAAGAACAAACAAAAACAGCAAAGTCTGGTATGTTTAAAAAAAAAATCATTCCACATGTTCTGTCTTTATGAAAAAAAAAAAACAAAAAACCAAACACAATAAAACGCTAGCATGAAACTGCGGTCATAACTCGTGAATGGGTCCGACGTACATACAGCCTGAGCTGAGTCAGAGGAACCCCAGAGGCGGCCGAGGGGTGGCCGGGGCATGAGCCGATACCTTGGCCTGTCACCCACGGAGGGTGCTCTGGGCAAGTCCCCTCCCCTGACTGTGTCTGCTTCATCATTACCATGAGAAGGATTGTAGTGCCTTCACTGTAGAACTGCCATGACACTTGAGTGAGTGAATGCATGTAACAAGTATAGAACATGCCTGACACGCAGTGTGACGTGAACCTGCAATATAACAGCAGCCGCAATGTCATTTATTAGTACACGATTGCCGCTGTCACCTCACCTGGCCGCTCCCCACATGTCAAACGCTGACGCAGTGCGAGCTGTCACCTCACATTCTGCCCTGGCGCTCATCTGGCCAGAGAGGCAGGGCAGGGGGCGGTGCTAGGGAGACAGAGGGGATGGTGACCACCTGCGGGATGGATGCCAAGTTTTGGGGGCTGCCTCCCCTGCGCTGCCACAAAGCCTCTGTGTCCTCTCGTTCCCCCTCAGCGGGAAGGTCTTCGTGAGGGGATGGGGCCACGGCCCTCGGTGCAGCATCTGCTGTCTGGATGAGGTCCAGGTTTGGCCAGCCCCACAGCCAAACTCCCTGGCAGCGGCTGCCTGCTGGTCCCCATGTCTGCCAGGAGCAAGGGGGATGGGGTAATGCATGCAGGAAGGGAGATCAACTTTGGGGGTCTGCCCAGCTGATGTGCGTGCTAAGTCGCTTCAGTCATGTCTGACTCTTTGCAACCCCACGGACTGTAGCCCGCCAGGCTCCTCTGTCCATGGGATTCTCCAGGCAAGAATACTAGAGTGGGCTGCCCCGCCTTCCTCCGGGGGATCTTTCTGACTCCAGGGATAGAATCTGTGTCTCCCACATCTCCTGCATTGGCAGGCAGATTCTTTACCACTAGCGCTACCTGGGAAGCCCAGCTGATGATGGCCTCTTTTCTGGGAAGTCTTCCTTTTGGTTTTTTGGAAGTCTCATCGTTTCTGCTGGCCTAGCTCCCTGTCCTTTTGCTGAGGAACTGCGTCTCGAGCACTGCCAGGTGGCTCTGACAGAACCACCAGTCACAGTGCCCTGCCTGGCCCTGGACCCAGGGTGGAGCATTCCTCTATCATCCCTGATGACAGTGACTGGCCCGGGGCATGGGCATGTGATCCATGCAGAGCCGATGAGAGTCCTTCCCAGAGCTCCAGAAGGCAAGAATGTGGAGGAGAAAGTATAAAGATGTAGAAGACTTGAGCAGCTGGTCTGTTTGCAGAAGAGAATGACAACCCACAATGCAAAAAGTGGCAGAGCCAGCTGAGTGGAAGAGACAGGAAGACAGGGCTCTGGTGACGTCATTTGAGTGCCTGGATCCAGCTATGCCTGAAGCCAGTCCTACCCCTGGACTTGCAGTTTCATGAGCCAAAGAATTCTACTTCTGGCTTAAAGCAGGCAGAAACTGGGACTAAGACTCAGCCCTCCTAATGCTGGGGGCCTGGGTTTCATTCCTGGTTAGGGAATCAGATCCCACATGCTGTAACTAAGAGTTCACATGCCACAAGTAAAGATCTCGCAAGCTCCAACGAGCCTGGCAGGCTCCTCTGTCTATGGGAGCCAAACTAATAAAAAACAAACAAACAAAAAACCCCAGACAGAAGTAGATTATCTGCCACTTAAAACTTAAAGAGACCTAATCACAAGGGTGCCCCGAACAGGCCTCGTTCCTTAGCCACAGCTGACCTTTATTCCAGGGGAAGACTTGGACCAAGCCGGGACAAGGGGCTCCTCTATTCTGAATGGAAGGAGCAGGGCTGGGATGTTTTGAGCCCATCAACAGCACTGCCCACTCCTGAGTCCCCAGTTCCTACCCTGCCTGAGACCTGTGGCCTTCACTTGCCTTTCCACTCTGCAGGACACCTCACGATCCTGAAAGAACTGCCTACAGTTCTGCCTTTATTTTTTATGCTCACCACCTTCAACCTTCTGCAAATGTCAGAATCTGGGGCTCTGCGGTCAGACCCACCGGATTCCAATGTTGGCCACTGATTTATACATGTCTCGGAGTCTTAGTCTTCTCATCTGTAAAATGGGGGGACTGACGGGATGGCTCTTGTGAGGCTGTGGGAAGGATTACCGGAGTTGAAGCAGGGGCAGCGCTTGCTCACAGAACCAGGTACCAAGTAGGGGCTCAGCGATGTGAGTGGCTGTGACGTACGTCACGGTAACGTGAGTGACTGCACCTACCTCTCGGGTCCGGAAGATGATCCTGTACTGGTACTGAGGCCCGTGGTCCTTGTGGTCCTCCAGCTTCTCTCGCTTGATGCTCACAGCCACTGGCCCTAGCTTCTCGTCCACCCCGAAGTAATTGGCATGCTCTGAAAAGGAAGAGCAAGAAGTTCAGAGCCAGCTCTCTGGGGAGGAGGGGTGATGTCCCACGGCAGGCCTGCTGAGGGGACAGCTGGGGAAGGCTCTTGTGTGCCCTGTGGGGCCCTGGTCACACGAACCTCATGCCTGGTCGCAGCCACGCTCGATGGAGAGACCATGAGAGGTCAAGCCCACCTTACTGCACCTTCTTGCAGTCACAGATGTTTCCTGAGTCTCCATGCTTTCATCTAGGAAAAAGGGGGCCCTAGTGCTACTCGCAATTCGTAAGAGGTGATGTGAGAGTGAACTGAAGCTACAAATAAAAAAACGCTTAGTGCGGTGCCTGCCTTGTAATAAACTTAGTCTCTTGTTGTGATTATCTCGTATTTGCAAATCTTCAGCGGCTTAGCTGCCAATTAGCCCTCGTGAAGCAGTTACAATTCTAGTCTAAAAAAAAAAAAAGATTATAGACTAAAGAGTCTTCTGCTTGGCTGAAATCCGGGCCCCGGACTCATTAGATGTGGCCCACGTCACTTGACAGCATTCTCATTAGTACAACGGGATCAGGAAGGATGGATTCACATCTCAGCATGACTGTGAGGATTTAGGTTAGTAAGTGTGGAGCACAGAGCCAGGCACAGAGGGAGCAAGTGAGATGTGTTGGCTATTACTACCTGCAGGGCATGAAGTTCATCACAGAACAGGACCATAACTCAAGTCCCTAAGCATCACCTGTATCTAGCCATGCTCCCATAGATGCAGGAAACTTCAATACTACTCTTTTTTTCCTTATGGTGGCTGAGCCTTTAACGAGTCATGGAGGAAGTCATTTGTTCTCTCTCCGAAATGACAGCTGTCTCTGCTTAAAAAAAAAAAAAAAAAAAAGCTGCTGTCTTACAACCTTTCCAGGCAAACAGTTCTTCCTGGTATCTAACCCAAGTATTTCCTGCTTCTGGTGCATGCCCACCAGCAGTCTGTCTCAACTTCAGTCCATGAAGCTGGCATCTACACACTGCCAGAAATTTCTTCCCACTCCAGTGCTTTCCATGTTTAAAAGAGGGTTCCTAGTCTCCTGGGATGCTCTTGGTGAATTAAAGGCTTATCTAAAGCTCAAATAACTCCCTGGTGGCTCAGAGGTTAAAGCGTCTGCCTGGAATTCGGGAGACCCGGGTTCGATCCCTGGGTCGGGAAGATCCCCTGGAGAAGGAAATGGCAACCCACTCCAGTACTGCTGCCTGGAGAATCCCATGGAGGGAGGAGCCTGGTAGGCTACAGTCCATGGGGTCGCAAAGAGTCAGACACAACTGAGTGGCTTCACTTTCAATGGTCCCAATCAGAACAGCACCTGCAGTGGGTTAGACAATCTCCCTCACTGGTCAGAGAACAGGATAAATGTGCTCCACAGGTATCAATCTATCCCCGAAACATTGGCAGGAGCTATTCTGTTTTCCACCAATGCATACCCAGTACCCTTGAGGTCCTAGAATATACTAGGCACTCAATAAACACTGACCAATGACTAACATTTCTGAGCTTCCAGAGCTACAAATAAATTATTTTTTGAAAGAAAACAGCTTCTTTTTAAAGCTCCATGATAAGTACTTACTATCTGCCTGATGAAGAACTGAGTGTTTTGATATACAATCTTCTTTGATCCTTACCACAGTCTTACCATGTAAGTATTTCTATGCACTAAATGAAAAGAATGTATACTCTGCTGGTTAGGTAGAATATTAATATAAATGCAAAACCAGATTTTTCAAATCCCCTCAGCCGAATATTCTGGCCACTAGGTTTGTAAATTTCAAAGACGGACCCTGTCAACTTCTCCCATGGGTTGTGGATTTGTTCGTGTCCTCCTGTAGCCATATTAGTTTTTTATTTATATACCCCTCAACCAGGTTACCGGGTACACAGCTATTAGAGTTTCTTGGTAAATTTTCAAAAATTCTACATGAAACGGTCCTTTTGGTTCTTCTAACAAATGCTGTTAGCCTTGAAGTCTATTTCATGTGATACTGATGTTGCCTCACTGGCTGTCTCTTGATTAGCACTGTCTGAACTTCTTTTTTCATCCTTTAATTTCCAATCTCTGTCTCACTTTTTTTCTGGACACGTGATGCTGCTATAGTCATCTCTGTTCCTCACACAAGGACACAGAGTACAAGGGGTAAAATGTGTCATGTAGCTAATAAGCTATGAAACATACACCCCAAGCCCAAGGCTGTCTGACTCCAATGCTGGTGGAGCGCCAGAGACTGTACTCTGGACAGAGGGATGACCCAGAGGGATGACATCAGTTGCGTTTGACTAGGACACTGCTTTACAAAAAATTTTAAATTAGCTGTGGAGTACTAACTGCCTATTCATTACCTATTCTTCCCTTCTTCTTAAGAGAAAACCTCTGTTCTTGGAGGAAGAAAAGAGAGAGGCTCTGTCTTACCAACATTTCCCAGCTTGCCTTGCAGACTGGAGTGACCCATAAACAAAAGCAATTGGCTAGGACTTCTGAGAACGCTCCTCTTAAAAGGGGCTGACTTAATAAAAAGGTAGGGGAGGGGTGCTGACTTGACAGGAAATCTGTTATTCTGTCTGAATCCTTTCCTCCTTCTCTGTGCCTGGAAACATGGATGTGATGGCTGGAACTCAGGCAGCCATCTTGAGCATCAGAAGATCACTCTGAGGGCTCAGAAGCTAATGCACTAAGGCTGGCATTCCACGATGCTGAGGAGTAACCATACTAGCCCTGAGGTGCACATCTCTAGACTTTTTTATGTGGAGAAAAACAATCTATGTTGTTTAAGCCTGTTACTGGCAGTTACAAGCAATTCTAAATTGACATAGGAGAATCCATATTCAAAAAATCTGAATTTCAGGAGAATCTAGAGAATTAGAAAGGATGGCAACACTGGGTTTGTCTACACCTCCTGGATGACAACAGTGAACAGGAGTTTCCCTCTGCACAGCCCCTGCCTGGTCTGCCCCCCTCTATTGTCTCCTGCCTGGCCTCTGTGGCTGCCTGGATTTGTGGTCTTTGCATTATGCTCTGTAGCCTCTGAGGATTGCCTCATCAGCATCAATGAGTTTCACCATGTGTGATTCCCATGTTAACATGCTCCAAACATCAGCAGCTCCACCTTCTGAGGGGATCCAGAACCTGCCTGCTTCCTCCTCACTCCTGGGCTCCCATCCTAGACTTGCCCATCACCATTTCCTGCCTGGACTATTGCAGCAGACTCTTCCTGGGTCTCCCTGATTCTCTGCCCCTACCGCTTCCTTCCCCAGAGGGAAGCCGTGAACACCTGAGTCAGATCAAGGCTCAGAATCTTCCTGTGGCTCCATTTCACTTAAGTTAAAAATGAGAGTCCTCACCATGGCTCACAAAATCCCAAGTGATCTTGTCTCCTTTCACCCTCTGTCACGCACTCTGTCCCAGCAACACTGGCCTCTATCTTATTCCCCCAATGTTCCAGGACTTTCGTACTTGTTTCCTGTGCCAGGAACACTGTCTCCAATCTCCGCAAGGTTCCCTCCCTCACCTTCTTCAGTTCAGTACTCAAAGGAGACCCACCTAGAAAGTCCTCCCTGACCATTCCTTATTGAAAACGCAACACCCCAACACTAACACTGTTTTCCCGCCTCCCTATTTTACTTTTCTCCACCGCACTTCCCACCTCATGACACCTTTTGCTTGTCTTACCCCACTAAAACACTGTACGCTAGGAAGACAAAATTTTTGCTTTAAGCTGGTCAATACTGTATACCTTGAGTCTAGAAAGTGCCTAACACGTAGCTGAAGGCAGCACATATTTGCTAAATGCCTATCTATTGTCTCCTGCAGTGCAAAGTGTGAGGCATGTGTCATGAGACGGGGCTCACTGTGTCCCCCAACCCCTCTGCGGGAGGTCTTGCCTCTTTCTGCATCCTCCGTGCCAGGGCAGGAAGAACACAGAGAATGAATGAGCAATGCCCCCCCCCCGCCCGTCCGCCCCCCACATCACCTTTGCCCACGAAGTAGTCCTGATAGTAGCGGGCGCCCAGGTCTACGTGCTCAATGCTGTACTGCCGCGGGCGACTCTGCGTCCTCTGCTGCTCCTTGGGCACCTCCAGCACCGAGATGCTGGCGTTGGTGCGGTAGGCGCTCAGGGTGGGCTGATTTGGGCGGACCTCGCCGCTGCCCCCACCTCCGCCTGGGGAGCCGGCGGCTGCCCGCGAAAAGCTCACGTTGCGCTCGCACTCGCCGCCGATCTCATTGCGGAAGTGCGGGCAGCTGAGCAGCAGGTCGTTGCTGGTGTCGTCGCCCAGGTCTTGCTCCAGGTTCTCCTTGCAGTTCAGGTCCTCCGTGCTGGTGAAGGCGGGGTCCAGGCCACCGAGGCTGTGGGCCCGCGACGCCGTCAGGGACGCCATGGCCGAGGCGGCCGAGGCCCCGGTGGTCGTGTTCCGCCGCTGGGCCGTGGACGCCCGGTTGGCTGCTGCCTCGTTGAGGTCGAACAGCATGCTCTGCACGTCGAAGTGGGCGAAACTTTTCTGGCAGACCCACGGCCGACTGGCCTCCGGGGGGCTCCGGCCGTCCTCGGCCTCCCCGGAGCACCGGGCCGCTTCCCCTTCGGCTCTGCTGCTCCGCAGCTTCCGGAAAATGGACGAGTCCACCTGGTCCCCCCCGCCCAGGCCCCGCAAGGGCTTCTTGCGGGCCTTCTCCTTCTCTTTCAGGGGCTGCAGCGGCAGCAGGCTGTCCTTGGTGGGCTGCCCGTTGCGGGCCTCCCCCTTGGCTGCGCCGCCACTGCCCCCCGAGACGTGGGGACCGGGATCGGCCCGCAGGAGCTCGGTGAGGCTCGGGGTGCGCCGGGCCTCGGGCTGCTCGCTGCGGAACTCGTTGAGGATGTCGAAGAAGCTCTGCTCGGGCACGCCCTGCACGTCGATGGAGGACGTGCTTCCGTACTCGCGGAAGAGCGGCAGCGCCCCCGTGTGGCGGGCCGCCCGGGGCTCCGCCGTGTCCTCCACGTCGCACTCGCTGAGGGTGATCTCACTGCTGCTGCGGTTCCGCAGCGGGAGAAAGGCCCGGCCGGGGGACCGGGGCCACCCATCCTGGAACTCCACATCCTTAGACCGCCTCCTGGCGAGTCGGTGCAAGGCTTTGGACCCTGAGGAAGCCGGGGTAGGGGTACCGGCCGGGGGCTGTCCGTTCTGTTGTATGCTTCTCATGGCATGGGCCGCCTTTGTGGCCTTCGTGCCATCTGCGTCCAGGGAGGGGCTGGGGTTGTTCTGTTCTCTCAGGGCCTCCCGCTTGGGCGGCCAGTCGGCCACGCGGGCGCGCACGCCCATCTTGGGCATGGCGGGGGTGGTGGGGCTGGGGCGGGTGG
>NW_011494852.1:5932982-5948530 GCF_000754665.1 Bison bison bison | reverse complement strand
TTGGGGCACGCTGCCGTTCTGCACCCAGAATCCCAAGGGAGCGTAGTCCCCTGTGTGCGGCCCGGGCAGGACATCGGCCGCCCTGGCCCCACAGCCGGCTGCCAGGTCCACACCATCACTGGGGATGGGCCGATAGGTGGTCATAGTCCACGGGCGCTGGAGTGCTGCTGGCCCCTGAAAGTTGTAGACTAACTTTATGGGGTCCCCTGGCCCTCAGCCATTGTTCAGGGCCACCAGTCCTAGGATGAAGGATGCTGGCCCCTGAAGCCTGATGGGAAGGTTGTGAGCCTGTGGAGTCCAATTCTCCACCATCGCTGTGGACAGCAGTGCCTAGACAACTTCTCAAGGCAGGTGCTGTCCTGTGGCCTCCAGACTGAGTGGGTCAGCGGGGTAGAGCGAGCAGCAGTTGTGTGTGAAGGCTGGTGGGCTGCAGGGCTGCCTTCCCTGCCATGCTGAAAAGGGAGAAAAGACAGAAGTGAGATGTGAAGTTCCTGCTGCCACAGAATGACTTATTTTTTCAACTTTACTTATTAAAAAAAAACAAAAACAACTTTTATTATGGAAATTTTCAAAGGTACCCAGAAGCAGAGAGAAGAGCATGATGAGCCACCCTACTAGCTTCAACACCATTATTTCTAATTCCTTCCATCTGTTCCCCCATTCCTCCATGGTGTTTTTGACAGGACTGCTCTTGTTTACTCACTCAACTGTGTCTGATTCTTTGCGACCCCACTGACTGTAGCCCGTCAGGCTCCTCTGTCCATGGTATTTCCCAGTCAACAATACTGGATTGGGTTGACATTTCCTTCCAGAGGATCTTCCCAACCCAGGGACTGAACCTGAGTCTCCTGCATTGGCAGGTGAATTCTTTACCACTGAGCCACCAGGGAAGCCCTTTGACAGGATATTTTAGAGTAAATCCCAGACATCAGGCCATGTCACCTATAAATACTTTAGCTTATATCTCTAGATGATAAGGGCTTCAAAAAAAATAACCACGATACCTTTATCATAGGGGCTTCTCTGGTAGCTCAGATGGTAAAGAATCTGCCTTCAATGCAGGATAACTGGGTTTGATCCCTGGGTCGGGAAGATTCCCTGGAGAAGGGAATGGCTACTCACTTCAATACTCTTGCTTGCGAAATCCCATGGACAGAGGAGCCTGGCAGGCTACAGTCCATAGGGCTGCAAAAGAGTTGTACATGACTGAGCGACTAACACTTTCACTTTTTCACTTTCACCTTTATCACACCCATCTAGATAAATAAGAATTCTTTAAGGTCAGGTAATAACCCAACTGAATTACATTCCCCCCCGCATCGTCTCAGAAGTGTCTTTTGAGAGGTGGTTTGCTCAAATCAGGATCCAAACAATATCTTGCTCTGCTCTGGCAGATTATATTTCTCAGGTCTCTGCTACTCTACACCTCCCCCTCCCCATCTTGATGATATTTACTTCTGGAAGGAATAGGGTCACTCGTCTCAGAGAGTTTCCCACTTTCAGGATCTGGCTGGCTATTCTCTGTAGTGTCCAAGCATGTTCCCCCGCGCCCCCTCTGCCCTGAGTCCTGACTACTGGTGGCTGTATGCAGAGGCTGCCCTGTTGTCTGTTTTCCAGTCCACCTGACCATTCACCCACCAGAAAGGAAGTGAAAAAGATGGAGGAATCACCATGAGCACTGGTGGATTTTGCGAAGGGACTGTCTCTGGAAATCTACGTGACTGTTAGATACTATGAGAGCCAGTAGATCAATTCCCATCACTACTTCACTGAGATCTCCCCAGTAGCCTCTAATTTATTAGAATAAAATGTAAATTGCTCCTGCTTGCTCACCAGCCCCAGAGGACTGGCCAGCCTCTCTGATGCCTCTCCCTAGCCCTAAGATCCCATCACACTGGTCTTCTTGTCTGTTCTTCTAACACATCCAGCCCCATTCGGGATATGTGGGGAATCCTTCCTCGGTTTTTCACCAGGCTGGTTCCCTCACTTGACATTCACTCTTTAATGAAGCCTTCCAAAACCACCCTCAAGGCCTTTCTCTGTCACTCTTTCTTCTTTTTCCTCGGCAGTTACCACTAGCTGAAATTACTTTGCTCATTATCTATTTACTGACCATCTCCGCCACTAAATGATCTGTTCCAGAATGGCAGGGGTGTCTCTGTTGTTCACTGATGTAGCTCCAGTTCCCAGAACAGTGTCCGGGACCCTCATTCACTCTTTTAGTGTACGAACGAGTGAACAGGGAGCTTCTATCTAACTTGATGTGTATATGCATCCTGACTTGCAGACCTCTGGGGAAGGGAAATTCATCCTTCTTCTGCCCGGCAACATAAAGTCCTCTGCAGGATCACTTTCGTTTGTCTCCACTTTGAGCTTCTGGAAGATGAAACCCTCAGTGGGGAAGGAAGGGGAAAGTGGATCATGGCCTGTGGCAAAACCTGCTGCTTGGCCCAGCAGCTGTGCCCTTTCCTCCTGCCAACCAAACTGATTCTCTACAGGGCGGCAGAGTGCTGGGTCAGCGTCTGACTCAACGGGACCGCAACTTTTCTGTCCCTTAGAATGTGGAGCTGGACACAGCCACTGTGGTCGGTGACTGTGCATGCTTTCTGAGTGAGGAAGTCAAAGGCCTCCTGTGAGAGTATGAGTGTGTGTGTGTGCGCACATGCACACACACGTGCAGGAAGCATTTCACAACTCCTGCCCAGAGGTATGGAGTTAGTTGGCAGAGAGGGAGTGAGCGGGAAGCATGAAGCAGATTCATGGAGCAAAACAGAGAGGAAAGCCTAAGTGTGCTAAGTCGCTCCAGTCGTGTCAGACTCTTGGTGACCCCCATAGACTGTAGTCCGCCAGGCTCCTCTGTCCATGGAATTCTCCAGGCAAGAATACTGGAGTGGGTTGCCATGCCCTCCTCCAGGGGGTCTTCCCAACCCAAGGATTGAACCCGCATCTCTTAATGTCTCCTGCATTGACTGGCGGGTTCTTTACCACTGCTCCACCTGGGAAGACTCCTGAGGGGAGTCTGTAACCTCTGAGAAAATGAGAACTAGGTGAGGGGAGAGATGTGAGGTAGGGAGCAAAAGGGGACCCTCTTCCTGGTTCCCCAACAGCACGAGAGCATTCCTGAAGAAGTTGCAGGGAGGCACACAGAGGAGTGGGTGGAGAAGGGGCAAAAAAGTGGAAAGTCCCCAGGGCTGGGCTGGTTAAGGGAGATGGAGGCCAGGTGAAGCTGTGGTGACTTGGCCAGCAGAAGTGTCTTCTGAAGAGGCAGGTGGGCCTCAGCTCCTGCAACTGAGCCTTGCAGGAATGTGAATGCCTGATCATGGGGTTTTTCAAGACAAACTGGAAGTCTGGAACTGTATGCAACATCTCCCAGTTTGAAAAAACAAAATCAGCAGTTATCACAGCAACAAATTTATATGCAGAGATGACCTCTAAAAGGATTTTCAAGAAACCGCTCATGGTGATTGCCTCTGGGGAGGGAAATTGGGTATCTTTTCCCTCCACTCCCAGTCCCCTCCCTCCCCTCCTTAGTGTATTTTCCTTAGTATATATTTCTCTGATTTATCCCTCGTCTCCCTCCCCAAAAGAATGTGAGCTACTGTGTATCCCCATGCTCAGTCATGTCTGACTCTTTGTGACTCCATGGACTGTAGCCCACCAGGCTCCTCTGTCCATGGGATTTCCCAGGCAAGCATACCAGAGTGGGTTGGCATTTCCTTCTCCAGGGGATCTTCCTGACCCAGAAATCGAACCCCTGTCTCCTGCATTGGCAGGTGGATTCTTTACCACTGTGCCACCTGGGGAGCCCATGTATCGCCATGATCTGTGTTTTTGAAGAAGGGGTGGGAAGGAGCCTTAATTTTCCCTGCACACTGCTGGCGACTGTTTGGATTACTTGCATGTATTTCTAGTCAACAGAATACCTCTCAACAGTATTACAACACGTATCACCAGGAAGGCCGACAGAGTCAGCATGTGGGCCAGATTCAAGCAGAGGCCGCTGGTTTGTGACTTTATGTGACTGGTCTTCAGCTTTGCCCGCAATGAGGGCTTGAAGGCAGCCCCATACTCTGCTAGGCCCCAGGTCCCAGGCCAGGCTGGGGGTACAGGCCAGCAGCACTCAGCAGCTTGCCTGTGTCCTGGGGTCAGCCTGGCAGGGTTCAGAGGCTCAGTCTTCAGAAGCCCCGTTTGGGCTGGTTGGGGAAAAAAAAAAGTGGCCACAAAGCAACCCTGATTTACTTATGCAAACACGTCTGACAGATGGGCTTTGCTGATGGCATTTTGTTCCCGCTCAGTCAGAAACCCCCAATTCGCTTTGCTCTGTGAAAACACACAGATGTTCTCGAGGCCTCAGCCTCTCTGCACAAATCCCTCCCCGAGCAGGTGCCACTGCATCTCCCCGTGACGTTCCCAGACTGAGTGTGTGATACCTGCAGCCCCCCTGGGGCTCAGGGACCAGTACACATGGGTCCCTTTCCAGCTGCCTCTGTTGAGCTCCCTCTGCCTAAAAGCCCTCTGATCATCCTGATGGAGATGCTCACGATATGAGAGCCAGCCTGTCTGGGTTCAGACACTGCTGTGCCATGGACTAGTCACTGAAACCACGACTCAGTTTTAATCTGTAAACTGGGGATAATACCCTCTAGCTCAGGGTCCCTGCTATTATCACCCTTCCTTCTCGTCTCTTTGGCAGGAGCTCTTCCCCCTCCCCCAGTGACAGAAGTGCATGGGGGGGTGGGTTGGGTTGGGTTGGGGTGGGGGTGGGTACAGGACCTCAGCAGAGCATGAAAGGCTGGAGGGTGTCCTGCAGTGACAGGGAATATGGATCTGGCTTTTCCTACATGTGACTTGCAAGGGACGCTTGGGTTCTTTTCTTTCTTTCTTTTTTAAAAATATGTACTTGTTTACTTGGCTGTGCCAAGTCTTAGTTGTGGCACAAAGGATCTTCGATCTTCACTGAGGCATGCAGCGTCTTTCAGTTCAGCATATGGGATCTAGTTCCCTGACCAGGAATTTACACCCAGGCCCCTGGCACTGGGAGCATGGAGTCTTGCCCCTGGACCACCAAGGAGTCCCTGGGTTTCTTCCAGGGTTGCTTGGCTCCTGCCTGCTTTTTACGATTGCCCCTCTGGCCCCCTTTTGATTCTTTTTTTTCCCCCCTTTTGATTCTATGAGGCACTGATAAATCTGCTTCTGCCCAAGACTGTCAAGTCAGGCTTCTGCTGCTGGCATCCAAGGACCCTGACGAATACGCAGTGCTGTGAGCAAAGAAGGCAGCTATGAGTGGCAGAGGAGATCAAACGGGGTCCAGGCAGTGGCACAAGGAGAAGCAAGTGACAATGGGGGGCATTTGGCTGCAAGTAATGGTATCACCCAATGGTGTCTTGGGCAATGAAGACATTTCATCGTCTCATGGAAGAAGGAGGCCAGATATGGCGGCTTCAGGCTTGGGCCAGGTGAATGATGTCAGGCACTTTTCTCTTTCTCCCCAACCGCTGTCCTGCAGTGCGCAGCTGGCTTGCATCTTTGACTGCGGCCTCATGGTCACAAGCTGGCAGCTATAGTCATGCTTCTCGCTGCACTATTGGCAAGGGCTAAAGAAAAGATGATGTAAGACCATTCTTCTTACCTATCTGCTCTGATCAGGAATGAGGACATTTGCCAGAACACTGCCCCTACCTCCACAGACTTTCTTTTATGTCTCATTGGCCAGAATGTGGTCACTATGGCCACTCCATTTGCCAGAGAAGCTGGTGAAGCAAGATCTGTGACCATTCTGATTGCCCTTGGGCCAGGGAGGACTTACATCTGGGGCTGGCCACACTGGTTCCCTGAAAACATCAGGGTCTGTTAGAAGAGCAAGCAACTTATGGTATATCTGTGTAAAGGCTCTCTGACTGTCATTTGTGAGATGCTGGGAACTAACTTGGAGCTGAGAAGACACTTCCTTATCTGGTCCCCAAAGCCTGGAGGCTAGAACAGCAGACCAACAGGCTAGCTTCATGGCCCCAGCTTGGCTCTGAAGGGCCCTGCTCTGCAGGGCCACAATGTCTACCAGAACCTCACAGGGCAGAGCAGAAGGGACAAACACAAGTCTTTCCAGTGTTAAGACATTCGTAGTTTGCTCCATGACTTCTTTTTCTAACAACAGCCCAGATTTCCCTTTGAGAACCTGCCTCCTCTAATCTCCATTCAATGGGCTACAGAAGGGCTTCTTCTCGAGGTCAGGAACAAATCATGTGACCCAATCAGAACCACAGACTCAGTGATGGCTTTGCTAGAAGTGCCGGGGCTGAAGACTGTGCTTTTTCCTCTTACCCTAAGTAGGAGAGGATGTGAAGGATGGAATCATTGCAGCCATCTTGTGATCACGAGGGGAGAATCGTTTGTGAAAAGTGAAAGAAAGTGAAGTCACTCAGTCGTGTCTGACTCTTTGTGACCCCATGGACTGTAGCCTACCAGGTTCCTCCATCCATGGGATTTTCAAGGCAACAGTGCTGGAGTGGGTTGCTATTTCCTTCTGCAGGGGATCTTCCTGACCCAGGGATCGAACCCAGGTCTCCCGCGTTGTAGGCAGATGCTTTACCATCTGGGCCACCAGCGAAGTCCGTTTGTGAAAGGGGCTGAGGTTTCAGACAATCTGGGGGCTTACAGTCACTATGTGAGTCTCAACATCAGGCCTGAACCTGAAGCCAACCCAATTCTACCTTTGGACATTTTAGTTAGATGACGAAACAACAACAAAACAGATATAACAACTGGTGATTCAGCCATTTCTGGCATATACAAGTCATTCATTTAACCAGTAAGAACTAGTTGGTTCTTAAAACTTATTCATTCATTCACTCACACAACAAATATCTACCACATTCTTAACGCACTAAAAACTTACTCACTGTGGAGAAAAGGGAATCCTCTTACACTGTTGTTGAGAATGTAAATTGGTGCAGCCACTATGCAGAACAGTATGGAGGTTCCTTAAGAAACTAAAAACGGAATTACCATACGATCCAGTAGCCCACTCCTGGACATATACCTGGACGAAAACATGGTTCAGAAGGATACATGCACTCCAACGTTCATTGCAGGGCTGTTTACAATAGCCAAGACATGGACACAACCTAAATGTCCATCGACAGAAGAATGGATGAAGAGGATGTGGTACACACTAATATATAAGATGGAATACTACTTAGCCACTAAAAAGAATGAAATAAGGCCAGTGCCATAACATGGATGAACTGGAGATCATCATACTAAGTAAGTATGTTAGACAAAGACCTAGAAGTAGAATCTAAAACATGATACAAATGAACTTATTCACAAAACAGAAACCTACTCACAGACTTAGAAAATGAAGTTATGGTTAGGAAGGGGAAAGGGTGGGGAGCAGAGTGAGTTGGGGAGTTTGGGACTGACATGCACACACTGCTGCATTTAAAACAGATAACCAATGAGGATCTACTGTACAGCACAGGGAACTCTGTGATCAACACTCTGTAATAACCTAAACGGGAAAATTTGTAAAAGAATAGATACATGTTTATGTAAAAGTGAATCACTTCGCTGTACACCTGAAACTAACATAACATTGTTAATCAACTATATTCCAGTATCAAATACAAATTTAAAAAACATTCACTCATTCAACATTTACTAGGCATGTATAGCTCATTCATTCCACAAACACTTCAAATCTGTTATTCAGTAAATTTTTTAAAGCATCTACTATTATGTGCTACTGTTGCAGGAAGTGAAGATAGAGAATGGACCATGTCTTCTTTTAAGAATGTACATCCGGTAGAAGGAAGCCAGAGGAATGAGTAAACAGAGACAGAAAACAAGGGACCTTCAAAGGGCAGTCAGTCATATAAAGGAGTCAATGCTGTGACAGGATGGGAGGAGGTCCTACCCTGAAGGCTCAGTGAGGGGGTGCCTTCTGATGGGGGTCAGGACTAAGAGAGGGTGCCTGCTGTGTTCCAGGTGGGCTGATGAGCAAGACTGACGTGTCCAGGCAGGAAAGCTGGGAGAGGCCGTGTACAAGGAGTTGTCCGAGGCCATGGTTCTCTCCCCCAGCTGTCCATTAGAGGCACCAGGGGAGCTTTGTAAAAATACAGGTGTTCCCATTCCTTCCTCAGAGTGTCTGAATCACCTGGCTGGCGGTGGGGCCCAGGCATGAATGTCTTTTAAGAGCTCTGCAGCTGACTCCAATACGCAGCCAGGGCTGAGGACAGAGGGAGAAATGGAGACAGCAAAGAGAGGAGGGTCTGACGTCAAGCCTCGAGAGGCCGCAAATGCCAGAGGGAGCGAGCACACCAGTCCCAGGGGGCTCAGGCCGAGGGTCAGGAGGGCAAGTGTGACACAGGAGGGCCTGGAGGGGGATGTGGTCTGGGGAGGATCAGGGGGTCCACAGGGCTGGATGCTGCCAAGAGGATCACCTTTGGTGGTGATTACTGGTCTGAAGAGGGTATCCCTGGTGGCTTCAATGGTAAAGAATCAGCCTGCCAATGCAGGAGACACGGGTTCAATCCCTGGGTTGGAAGATCCTCTGGAGGAGGAAATGGCAACCCACCCCAGGATTCTTGCCTCAGAAAGGCCATGGACAGAGGAGCCCGATGGGCTCCAGTACATGGGGTCGAAAAGAGACACAACTGAGCAACTGAGCACATGCAGCATTGGTCTGAAGCGCACTGGTGATGACTGGAGGAGGTATTTTGGAGGACTGCCACTCCAGGGAGCCTAGTTCACACCCCTCAGCCCCAGTGTTGCTGGCCCACACGCTTTCCTTCCATCAGCTCTTCCACAATCCAGGCAGGCTTCACCTCTGTCCTCCCCTGGCTGAGCTCTCGGGGCTCTGGGCTGCATACACACTCACCTACAAGAGTTAGCCCACTGGATTTAAAAAAAATATATTTTCTTTATTTGGCTGTGCTGGGTTTTAGTTGTGGCACGTGGAATCTAGTTCCCTGACCAGGGTGGAACCTGGGCCCTCTGCATTGGGAAGGTGGAATCTTAGACACTGAACCACCAGGGAAGTCCCAAGTGCACTCTGAATATCTTTTGTTCTCCTCAGGCCTTGAACAGCCCCAAGTCTGTGGTGGACTGGAATCTAACATATGTGTTCTTGCTACGTGGGTTGGGAAGAGGGGAAGGATAATATGGTGGTGATGTTTGTAACAATAAGGCTAATACTACGAGTTCTGATGGATCACATGTGGAGCTACCCTCGTGGGGTGTATTAACTTGTGTGCTATCATTATCCTATTAAGTAGGGACCCTAGCATGCCCATGTTACAGATGAGGCAAGGGTAACACGGCCAAGTCACAAGCTGGCAAGTGGGGCAGCTGGGATGCAAACCTCGACAGTCTGGCTCCCATACCTTCCCTGCTCCACTCTCAATAAAAGATACAGCAGGTCCCATGGGTGTGCTGTATGAATACATGAGTGACACATGTATCTTTGGAATCAATTCATAAGGACAAAGCTCTAGAATGTCAGCAACAGCTCAACAGATTTCAGATTAGGAGTTTGTTTTCTTCCTCCTATATCTTTCCTCACTTTATTGGAAATCTGAGCAAACGCAGGACCGCTTTAGAGCTCCCCTAGGAAATGAGATGGATGGGAATCTCAGAAATCTCATTAGAAACTTATCACGGCAGAGACTCTGCTCCATCAGCCCAAAGAACAAGGAGCAGGGCCTTGACCACGGCCATACACTACTGCGATGTGTTCTATACTCTCAACAGTTCTGACACCAAATGTGTGGGTTTTCCATACCAAGCAACTCTTCAACTGGATGTCCTGCAATTTAGCTCAGTCCTCAGACTAACTACCTGGAGTTAGCACAGACCCCAGAGGTGAAGGGCTTATTCCGATAAGACTCCCCACCTCAGACCCCAAGAGCAAGAAGCAGGTCCCCAGGTTCCCTGCACTTCTGTCCGACTTGGCTACAAATCAGGGGCTCCCAAGAGCCTTTCCTCAAGCTCCATCATGTGTGGTAACAGCTCACAGAACTCAGGGAAACACTACTTCCTTTTTTTAAAGATTCTTTTCCCATTTAGGTTATTGCAGAGTGCTGACTAGAGCTCCCTGGGCTATACAGTGGCATAGTGTCAGTTGCTCAGTCGTGTCCGACTCTTTGTGACCCCACGGACTGCAGCCCAGCAGGCTCCTCTGTCCATGGGATTCTCCAGGCAAGAATCCTGGAGCGGGTTGCCATTCCCTTCTCTAGGGGATCTTCCCGACTCAGGGATGGAACCCAGGTCTCCAGCATTGCAGGCAGATTCTTTACTGTCTGGGCCACCAATGCTATACAGTCAGTCCTCATTAGTTATCTATTTTATATATAGTAGTATGATTTACTATTACTGGCTTATTAAAAAGGATACACATGAACAGTCAGATACACAGAATGCAGCCCAGAAAGGTCCCAAGTGCAGAAGCTTCTGTTACCATGGAGTTTGAAGTGCGGTGCCCTCCCAATGCATGGATGAGCTCATCAACCTAGAAGCTCTCTGAACCCTCCTTTTTGGGGTTTCATGGAGATTCCGTGATGAAGGCGGGGTTGATTGGATCACTGGCCACTGGTGATTAACTCAACCTGCAGCCTGTCTCCCTTTCCCAGAGGTCAGGGGGTGGGACAGAAAGGCCCAACCCTCTAAGCACATGATTGGTTCCTCTGGCAACCCTGATGCTATTCAGGGGTTCACCAAGAGTCACCCCTTCAGCATAAACTCAAGTAATGGTTGAAAGGAGCTTATCTTGAATAAGAAAAAGACCGTATCACCCACATCTCTCAAGAGTTTTAGAAGCTCTTGTGCCAGGAACCTGAATGAAGACCAAAATATTTTTCTTACTATATCACAGTATCACATGGTGACAACCTGTAATTTAATATTTAATTTCAAAGAGCCCCGTGAATGGGTGTTTTTAACTAAATGTTCCCAGGCATCCAGGAAGGGTCCATGCTCCTACCTAGGAGTTAAGGGCAGCCCCCACATGGGCACAGGCAGCCATATAGAACTATTTCACTCAAACAGGTCAGAGTTCCCAAGTGGCTCATCCTGCTTCTAACGACATAAATCGGTTAATGGTCTTTTCCTCCTGAAAGAATAGGAAGAAAATTGGAATTATACACTGAAATTTTAGGTATGCATATTGGTTGTTGCTTGTTTGTTTTAATATTTACTTATTTAGTTGGCTGCAGCATGTGACTTCCGGTCTAGTTCCCTGACCAGGGAATGAACCCAGGCCCCCTGCATTGGAAGCATGGGGCATTAGCCACTGAACCACCAGGGAAGTCCTCACATTGCTTTATTTGAATCCAGCAATTCCCCTTCTAGGAACTTCTCCCTGAGGTGTTCACCCCAATGCACCTTGACAGATAGGCTCAAGGTGGTTCAATCACAGGTGCGCTCACACTGCCCCACTGCTGTGATACGGGAGCGCTGCAACTGCCCCAGTGCCCAGGAGCAGATGATGGGTTAAGTGTGTCTGGCTGCCTTTACTCCAGGGAAGGTGCTGCTGCTGTGATAAACAGTGAGGGAGCGCTGTGTCGTGTAAAGGAATCGTCTCCACGGCCTGAAGTGAATGAGCTTGGCTCCTACTTATGGAGAGCTTACTGTGCCCCAGGTGAAATGCTTACACACATGTACCCATTTCATCCTCGTGACTGGCCTGTGAGGGAGGAACTAACTGAGGGACCTTTAAAGATATTTAAAGACAATGCATGGACCTCCCTGGTGGTCCAGTGGCTGACTCCTCGCTTCCAATGCAGGGCTGGGTTTGATCCCTGGTCAGGGAACTAGATCCCACATGCTGTAACAAGGATCAAAGATGCTGAGTGCTGCGACTAAGACCTGGCACGGCCAAATAAATAAATATTAAAAATAAATAAATAAAGCCAATGCAACTGAGTCCAGAGAGGCTTAGTAACTTGCCTAGGTCACTCAGCTAGAAAGCATGGTTTGTTTGTTTTTTTATTTGGCCATGCTGCACCTTTGCTGCAGCGCTCAAACTCTCTAGTTGAGGTGCACGGGCTGTACAGCGTGCGGGCTCAGTAGCTGTGGCGCACGGGCTTAGCTGCCCTGAGGCATGTGGGATCTTCTTAGACCAGGGATTGAACCTGCATCCCCTGCACTGGAAGGTGGATTCTTCACCACTGGACCACCAGGGAAGTCCCCCTAGGCCCATTAGGTTTAAATGAAAGGGGGGCAGATTTTGTTAGTGTGAGTGTGTATGTACATAAATCCTATAAAATATGAAAGAAAGTGTCTAGGAAGACATCCGTCAAACTGTTAAGCAGTTACTTCTAAGGAGTAAAGTGGAATGGAGATAAAGGAAAACTTAAAAAAACAAAATATTCTCCCTGGGTATATTATAAACTTTTACAAGCATGCAAGTTCAAGGCCCTCTTCAAGACTCCTATGAGGCTCTGTCTCAAATCCAAATCCTAGAAAGAATGGGTCTTGCATGTCTTCTTCCAGACCTTTTGCTGAGAGTCTATAAGGAAATGCTCACAACTGCATAGCTTGAGGGGCGACTCAGGCTGGGGTTAGGTTTTCAGTTTTAAAAGTGGAGCCTGGGAAGGGAAACATGGGTGGAGCGAAAGCCACACCACAAACACCCTGATGGATGTGGTCAGAATGGAAGAGCCACCCCGCTCCCTGGATTGAGCACAAGTCCCCACTTCAGGCCTTTGGTCACCTGATGCGAAGAGCTGACTCACTGGAAAAGATCCTGATGCTGGAAAGACTGAGGGGAGGAGAAGGGGACGACAGAGGATGAGATGGTCGGATGGCATAACCAACTCAATGGACATGAGTTTGAACAAGCTCCAGGAGATGGTGGTGGACAGGGAAGCCTGGCATGCTGCAAGTCCATGCGGTTGCAGAGTCAGACATAACTGAGTGCTGAACAACAACAACCTCGCCTCTAGCACCATGGAGTCTGAAAAATACACATCTTTCCAAGTGGAGATTCCTCTGTGATCTGACAGGATGCTTGCCCCTAGACCCCCTGAGGGAAGGAAGCGGCACCCATGTGGGGGCTCATGTATTCCCCAGAGAAATGGAAACAGCACTTACCCAAAATGCTTAAACTGGAATAAGTGCTTATACCCTGAGATGAATCTTTTTTTAAATATATGAGTTAACAGCTCCATGGTTGCTTTTCTTACTTATTACCAGATATCAGAGATGTTTCCTGATGTGACAGCAGTAGCATAGTGGTTAGAAGGAAAGACCACTCAGGTTCAATTCCCACCTCTACCACTTAGTTAGACCCTGGGCGGGTGACTTAGATGCCTGATACCTCAGTTTTTCCATCTGTAAAATGGAGATAATAATAGGGCATAACTCTTGGAGATGTTATAAACTAATGAATGTAGAGAACTAATGAATGTAGAGAGAACCCTGGCATACAGTGATATATAAATATTAGCAGGTGGCTCAGTGGGAAAGAATTCACCTGTCAATGCAGGAGACGTGGGTTTGATTTCCTGGGTCGGGAAGATCCCCTGGAAGAGGAAATGGCAACCCATTCCAGCATTCTTGCCTGGGAAATCCCATGGACAGAGGAGCCTGGCAGGCAGTTGATGGGGTCACAAAAGAGTCAGACACAACTGAGCGACTAAACAACAACGAAAATTACCATTTTCATTTATGTGATAATAATATCTCAAGCAAACAAATAGGACCAAACATGGCCTTGGAATGAACTCTGGTTCCTCTGGGCTCAGAAGCTTATGGCTGGCCAACCTTGAACAAGCCCCTCCTTCCTAGTGGTCCCAAAGCCAGGAGGGCACCCGCTGCCGAGTCCCTGGGGGGTCGGGTGGGTCGGTTCAGGGTGTTACTACCTCCCTGAAGCACATGTGGATTGAGCATCTTGTTCCAATTCTGGGTGCAGTCCTGCTCACTTCAAATGAGACTTTGAAATGTACAATTAAAAAAGGATGCTTCCTGGAGTCCGGGCACACGTGCCAGGCCCACCCAGGAGCCGCGGCCATGGCTCGAGGAGCGATAGAGCCAGGCTGGGGGCCTCTGTGGTCAAGGGGAAACCCTTCTGGGGAGACTTAATCAGGGGCACAAGCCCCTTTCCAGGAGTCAGACATCCCTCAAAGGATCACCCCACTTGTACATCCAGTAGTCACGCCACAGGCATTGGTGTGGTCGTCCATTTATTTATTTGGCTGTGCTGGGACTTAGTTACGGCATGTGGGATCTAGTTCCCTGACCAAGGATCAAAACTGGGCCCCCTGCATTGGGAGTGTGAAGTCTTAGCCACTGGACCGCCAGGGAAGTCCCTGTGGTGTTTATTTTGATATTGAAGCTTTTCTGTCAGTGGCTGCTGCCTTGAACCCCAAGTGTTCCCACAATCACAGTTTCGGACAATGCTGGGCCCACAGGGGCTTCAAAGACCCTGCTTCTGAGTCTGCTCTCGTGGCTGCTGCTGGTCGGACTGCTGGTTAAATACCAGTCTGTCCCCCTCTCCCAGGGCTCACCCCTGTGGCCAGGTCAGGCTGCCTTTGGAAGATGATGTCTTGTCAGCGTGGAGCCCGACTTGCTAACTAATCCCAGCTAATTGCCACTGCTAAGATCACATCTGCTGGGCCTGGAGATTAAATCAATATTTGACAATCTTGATTAAACAGAGCCAGGGAATCCTCATCAACGAACATCTGTTAAAGCCCTGTTCTTTCCAGCCTGCTCCTGGAGGGCCGGGCTCCGCTTGTCCTCATCTGAGGACGGCTCTGCGGTGGGGGTGGTTGGTAGGCAGTAGAGCCCCCCCGGAACACCAGGAAGCCTCCCCATGGTGAGAGGGACACACAGAGCTGAGCCCTGATTTCCTGGGTGGTGCCCAGCTGCCAACAGTAACCACCCCTCCCCCATCCAGAGTGCAGGCTCCCTGCAGAACACTTGTCACAAAACTCTGAACTTAAATTTCCTAACGACCCTCGGAGGCAGTGTTCTCAGTACCTCCACTTCAAAATGGGGAAGGCAAGATTCCGAGAGGGGACATTACTTGCCCACTGTCAGAGGAGCAGGGTTCTGAATCTCGGTCTGGCTCACTACTCCAGAGTTTGCCCCGAGATCACTCAGGGGGATCCCTGCACACGAGTATAAGCTGTCAAAAGAGGGAGCCAAATCTGGCTCTTATGGAGCCAGGAGCCCCGGCTGGAGGCCTGCTCCCAAGGTCCAGTCCCCTAAGCTACATGTAATAATGGTGGCCCTGCTAAGAAGCACTGCCCTCACACCTGGCCCTCCTCAATCCACACCGCCTCCTAGGTGGAGGGCCTTACTGTTCTCCCCACTTTACAGAAAGGAACACTGAGGCTCAGAGTGGCAAGCTACCTGTCTGAGATCACCCAGTGAGGCAAAAGGCAAAGGTGGGGCTTGAACCCAGGTGGGTGACTCTATGGCCATCGTAACTACTGTCATCTCTAAAAAGCAGGCATGAAGCCATGAACATGGTGGGTATTCAGTAAACACCTGGCCTCTGTTCCTGGGTAATTGCACGGCAGAAATTAGGCTCTTGCTCTGGAGTCAGA
>NW_011494852.1:5928401-5932882 GCF_000754665.1 Bison bison bison | reverse complement strand
TGTGCTCTTCCGATCTACACTGTTAATCCTCTCTTGCTCTGGAGTCAGATCTCCTGGGACCAAATCCTGCCCCCAAGACAGACCAGAGAGGATTAACAGTGTCGCCTTGTTGGACTGCTGGAGGAGCCTGAGATGATCCCTGTAAGGCCCCACTCCCCACAGTAACTCCCCACAGCACTCATACATCCTCATCCAGGATTAACACACACACACACACACACACAATAATAATGAAGACAAAGCAGCTACAATCAAAGTACCTTCACGGGGGCGGGGAGGGTCAGACACCCAGACGTTCTGCAGCCACTGTCAACTGCCCTGTCCCCAGGTCCACAGCAGCTCCAAGATCAGGGCGAGTCCTCCATAATCCAGGGAGTCCTGGGTTTCCTGAGTCCATTGAGAAAACCCCCAGCCAAAACTACCAGGGCAACCAGTCAGTCACTCAGCCAGATAACCAGCTAACCAACCAGTCACCTGGCAATTTAGCCCTTGAGCTGGTCTCAGTTTGCGCCCTCGACCCTGTCCATCTGCATCTCTGCCCCACGCTTCTGTGTCTCTGCTCCACCTCTCTGTGTCCCTGTCCCCATTTCCCCACGTCCCTGTCCTCGTTCTGTGTGTGTCTCTCTCACACATGTGCACGCACAGATGGCCGCATCACGGCCCTGCACATGTCAGATCCCTGAGTCACAATCCCGTGCTAATTCACCACGGGGGATGTGTCCCAGGCTGGCAGTCTCTGCCTGGTCCCTCTGTTAAGTTTCTTCCAGATTCCAAGTTCCCAACAGCTGCAATCCAAGACCATACATATACACATATATGTATATATATCCAGGCTCATCTCCACCCCGAAATGCAATCTTAAAAGGAAATGGGCTATTTTAATTGGAGAACAAACTCAGAAACTTCAAGAAATAATTTAGAAGAATGGCACGCACTCTTAACAAAAAAAAAAATTAGTATTAAAAAAAATCCCAGCTACCTATTTTATGTCTATATAGTTATCAACACAGAGCTGAAATCTGGAAGGCTGTGCTCCAGCTGTAACCAGTTACCCCAGGGAGGGGAGCGGTGGTATGCATACAAGCGATCATCCTGTCTTGGACCCTAAGCTCCCAAACTTCCCGAAGTCACGCACCTTCACTGACACCAAACAGACCACCTGGGCTTATGTACTTGACAGACCACCTGTGCTATTATTTACTAAACATATCACGTGTGCTATTATTTACTTGAGACGGTCCTTTCAACCAACTCACTCACTAAAGCCTTAATAATAACAGTGCTGAAGTCAATATTTTTTCTTCTAATACTCATCAAACAAAATGCACAAATGCGAGCCTTCGTAAGACTTGTCTGTACATCAGCGTGAACGAGCTTTTGTACCAGAAATGCACTGACATCAAAACCAGGATGCAGCTCCCAGACATGATCCTGAGGGGGGTTTAAAAAAAGCCAGATGGAGAACGACATAATATGGGTTATGATTCCATGACGGTAAAGTTCAAAAACAGGCAAAAGGGAGCCATGATCTGCAGCGTTGTTTACACAGGTGACCGAACTTCAAAGCAAGACACGGTGAGCAGGAAGTCCTGAGAGTGGTGGCTTCTGGGGGTGCCGGCAAGATTCTCTCCTTGATCTGGGGTTACAAGAGTGCTTGCCTTTTAACTGTTCTCCAAACTGTGTATCTACGTCTTATGTGCTTCTCTGTGCCTATGTTACGTTCCCCAGTAACAAAGTTTTTAAAGTCTTTTGTATTGTGCGAATTCTTTTTAAAAATGAGATCGTACTTCTATTACATGAGTACAATATACTATTGTACTCATATTATGTAATTTTAAAAAGCAGGTAAATATATGTGAAAGTCTCAGCTGTTTGATCTCTGCACCCACTCTGAAGTACCTGAGGGTCAGTTTTAAGCCTCTGTGGGTGGTACATACAACCCCCCTACACACCCCAATTGCTCTCAGTCTCACACACACATCGCAGTTGCTTGTGTGCATGCACACACACACACACACACATCCCAGTTGCTCTCACTCTCCCGGCGCGCACACACACACACACACCCACCCCAGTTTCACTCTCCTGGCGTGCACACACACACACACACACACACACACACCCCCTAGTTGCTCTCATTCTCCTGGCATGCACACATGTGCACGCACACACACACACTCACCCCAGTTGCTCTCACTCTCTTTTCACTCTCCTGCCACACACACATAGACACACACACAGAGTTACTCTCACTCTCTTGGCACGTGCGCGCACACACACACCCCCCTGTTGCTCTCAGTCTCCTGGCTCCTCACTCTCCTCTGTAAAAGGATTCCACTTCCCAGAACCTGCAGGGCCACTTCGCCCGTGTGAACACAAACACCCTGGGCAGGCTGGAGAACGTGTACTTCCTCCTAGCCCTGGGGCGGAGGCGGGCGCAGGGAGAGGCGGGGTACCTCACAGTATCAGTTTCAGGACAAGTGTCAAGTGACAGCTGGGGACAGGGTGGGAGGGACAGACACCCACCTGAGAAATACGGGAGGGCTTCTGGGGCACAGGGCTGGGTGGGGTCCTGCCCGTGCACCATACCAGTGAGCTGTGAAGGGCTCTTGACCCGAAACTGGGTGCACAGCCTCCTCTAGGGCCCACGTACCCGCTGACAGCTGGTGAGGACTACAGCTCTGTTTGAACAACACCATAATCAAACATCCTTTCCCAGGACTGCACGCAGGATAGTACTCAGAACAAGGCCAGGTTGAGGAAGACAGGCTGGAAGGGGCAGGGGCTCTCTGGGAGCTCAAACGAGCCCAGGACACCAGGAAACCAGCCACTCACTTGCAGGACAACCATTTTTTTTAATAGTCACAGTTGGTGAAAACTTTTAAGAGGAAACCTGGCAACAGCTTTTAAAAAGGTTCTCACCTTCCAGTAGAGCTACTTCTGGAAACTGATCCCAAAGAAACAGAAATGAAGAAAAAAATTCATGGCATTGGTTATAAAGGGGGAAGAAAAAAGAACCAACCTCAATGTCTACAGGAGAATGGTTAAATATATTATCATATATCCTTATGACATTACACATTATTATTATTATAAATGCAGATGCAGTCATAGAGAAAAGATTGGAAAAAATTGCAAAATGTTCATCAGGGTTATGTTTTGGAGTTGGGACTACCAGTGATTTATTTTTTATTTTTAAATTTTTTTATTTGGCTCCACTGGGTCTTAGTTGTAGCATATGGGATCTAGTTCCTGACCAGGGACCAAACCCAGGCACCCTGCACTGGAGCTCAGAATCTTAAACCACTGGACCACCAGGGAAGTCACCCAGTTATTTTTGAAAATGTGTTCTTTATACCTAAACATTCCTCTATTTTCCCAATTACCTTTAATAACTGCTTTCAAAATCAGGGGAACAAAGCAGTAAGTTTTCATTCATTTAATTGATTTCCTTTCACTAGAGGAATGTTTCCTGGTTTCTGTAATAAAGCAGTGAATGAACTAGACCCCCTCTGCCCCATGGCTGGAGGGGGAGATATACATGAATTGCGTGCCCTTACCAAACATGAACATTAGAATAAGCAATGTGAAGAAAGAATGAGCTGATGGAGGACAAGAACAGGGTGCTGCAGCATGGCTGATCAAGGACGCCTTCTCGGAAGTGGTGGCATTTAAGCCCTTAAGGATGTGAAGTTGACCAGAGAAGGGAGGGTGGTAAGTGAGGAGTACAGATGAAGAGCAAGTGGAAAGACCCTGGAGTATTGAGGAGTCTAGAGTTGTCCCTCATGGCAGGTTTAGAAGGCAGTGACCCAGCTTGGCTGCTACATAGATGATGAACTCGTTAAGAGGCAGAGGTAGTCCCCCTGGGAGCTGGGGTAGCCATCCCCATAGAGGGCAGGAGTGGTCTCACCCAGAACAGGGGTGGTGCTGATGTAGAGAAGAGGAAGGGCATGGACTGGAGAGGATCTGGTTGCCTCCTCACACACGAGGAACTCCAGGGCACTCAATCCTAAACTGAGTACCAGGTGAGAACCGGCTAGATCAGGTCACCAAGATGCAGGCCACCACTTCTGCTCTCAGCCCCATGCTGCTCAGACTACAGAGGGGCAGAGGGGAGCAGACGAGCCATTACAAGGCAACGTGTTTGGGCTGACAGTCACCTGGTAGGGCTGGGTTCAGCTGTAACAAATGTGACAGGTTTCCAAGGAAAAGCCAGTCCCTACCCTCTGATAGGGTAGGATGTGCAGTATTTCAAAATCCTTCCTGGGCAGGCTTCTTTATAAGTGTTGCTCAGGAGACCATAAGGCAAGGAGCATCCCCAATGGGTAGATAAGCAAACTGGGTGCAAATCATGGTGTTTCTTGATAACAAAAGTAAGAATTCGGGCCCTCAGTTGTGAGAATACTGTGACTCTCCATCCAGGCCTGGTCCCGTGCTAAGCACCCATGCCAGCCATCCCATGCTGAATGGTTTATGCTTGT
>NW_011494852.1:5916000-5928301 GCF_000754665.1 Bison bison bison | reverse complement strand
GTGGTGGTGGTGGGTGGTGGTTTAGTCGCTAAGTCATGTCCGACTCTTGCGACTCCATGGACAGTAGCCTGCCAGGCTCCTCTGTCCGTGGGATTCTCCAGGCAAGAATACTGGAGTGGGTTGCCATTTCCTTCTCCAGGGGATCTTCCCAACCCAGGAATCGAACCTGGGTCTTCCACATTGCAGGCAGATTCTTTACCAACTGAGCTACAAGGGAAGCCCATTGACTTCACTGCTGGCTGTCAAATCCACTTTCTTCCTGAATTTGTTTGGAGCAGCGGGAGGTACATACAAAAAGACTGCCTTCTCAGGTTCCCTTGTAGTAATGGCTAAATAGGTGTCTCATTCTGGTCAACAAGAGGTTAAGTGGAAGTCCACTGGGCAAGGGGGAAGAGGCCTTCTGGTAGAGTTATTGCTTTCCAATAAAAAAGAGCACATCCTCTGCATCCTTCTCCTTCCTGGAATGTGGATGCCATAGCTGGAGGTGTGGCAGCCATCCTGTGACTGTGAGGCTGAGAGCCACATGCAAGGATTCAGGAGCCCTCTCTCCCAGCCAGTGGCCCTGTGCCAGTCCACCCACTCTCCGTTTCCTTCCCATGTGCAAGAGAGACTATGTTGCGATATGAGGTCCTAACCAGATCCTCATTTTACAAATAAGGAAATGGAAGCTCTTCAAGGACGGGGCACTAGCCCAGGGTCACATACAGCCAGGAAGAGATAAGGCTGGAATGTGAGCCTGTACTCTAACCACTTCATAGTATCAACAGCTCCTTGAATCTTAGTGAAGAATACTGGCTTTGCAGAAAACTTGGCTTCAATTTACTTCTCCATTCAGTAGTTTGCTTGTCTACCCTGCTCACTAGAAGCACGAGCTTCCTTTGCTCCTTTGCTCTGGGTGCTCCCAAAGGAGCAATGACCAATGCCCTCTTATCAGCCAAGACTGTACTCTGCTACAGGTAAGCCAGGGAAGGTGGAGTGACTCTTCTGAAAAATGGGGGCACCACTGGCTTTACAGGAAGCTGTGAGGGTTCAATGAGGAATGAATGGAAAGCACAGTACTCAATAATAACTGGTTCCTTATTACTATCACAGAGGTACAATGTGGATCTCCTCTTTCAAAGACCTCTTCTTGTGACCAAAAGGGTCTCTAGGGGATCACCATCTCTAGGGGATTCCTGGATGCAAAGATGATTTCTTGATACAACCCCTAACCCTAACCGAGATGATTTCTCATAGGCCAAATACCCCCAGGATTCCCAGTGAATTCCCAACTACTCTTCCAGCAGCCTCCTCATGCCCTGCCTTGCACTGGTCTTGTCTTCTGCTTGCAGTGGCTGCCATGTATGCCAATCCTTCCTCTTCCGTAGGCCCAGTTCCCAAGCCACCTCCTGGCTGAAGCCTTTCCTGATTTCCCCAACCCACCTGGGACTGCCCCTCAGGAAAGCTACGGGGCCCCTCGTCTGGCCCACTGGCTGCCTGATGTGGTGTCTGGAAAGGCTGGCTACCTGGCACTCTTGTTGGGTGCTGTGCTGGCCTCCACAAGACCAGCTCCTGTGGTCTTATGGTCTGTACCGACTCTCCCAGGAGTGCTGGCACCTCCAGGACAAGTTCAAGTCCATCTGATGAATGGGACAAAGAATAATCATGCTGCCCAACATTCATATGGGGCCTACTATGTGCCTGGCACTGTTCTAAGCACTTTATGCGTATTAGCTCATTTGATCAGCACAACAATCCTTTGAGAAACGTCAGTATGTATTAGTCGCTCAGTCGTGTCTGACTCTTTGTGACTCCGTGGACTGTAGCCTGCCAGACTCCTCTGTCCATGGAATTCTCCAGGGAAGAATACTGGAGTGGGTTGCCATTCCCTTTGAGAATTATACTTTTATTAACCCCACTTTATATAGGAGGAAATTGAGGCATAGAATGAAGGAACTTGCCCAAGCTCACACAGCTGGTTAATGGCAAAGCTGGTTTCAAATCTTGAAGACTGACACTAGAGTCCCTGCTTTTAACCTCTAGATCTTTCTCCATTGCAAGAATAAATGTGCAAATGTCCACGGCATGAAGAGAGTCACCTGAGGTCAGGCTTGAGCAGCAAGAAAGTTCACTTTTTTCCACCTAAGGCACAGCAAACACTCTCATCTCCACATCTCCCTTGCTAACCTGCCAATATTGAGGCTGAAAAAGCTAGATATTCACTTTTGCAGCTGAGAAGGCTGCTAGAAGGTAGGAATGCTTCCTCATAAAAGAGCAGTATGGCAGTCCTAGCTGGCTTCCTGCTTTCTGCCTTGCGGCTGAGAGGACATGTTACCTGGAGCCACAGCAACCATTTTGCAACCATGAGGAAAGGTCAAGATGATTTCAGGAGTGCATTCTTGGGGCCCTGACATGTGGAGCTGTGGAACCAATCTCAGAACGGCCTTTTCTCTGGACTTCTTGATCAATAAGCCACTGTGAGTCGACTCTGCATTACTTATATACCAGGGTGAGACATAAAACAATAACATGGTAACAGGCAACAGGCAACCAGGATGGACGGTGAACATCAGTCTTGTTTGTGTCCAATTACTTAAACGTGAGCTCCTTGAGGGGGTCACTGCCAGTGTTGTGCATGGTTGTGTCTCAGCACCAGCACAGTGACTGGCACAGCAGGCCACAGCTGACATTTGGTGACTGATCCTCACTGATGTCCTTGGTGACCGTGGTCAACTGTTGGGAGCGCAGGCGCTACAGTCTGAGTGCCAACTACAGTACCTTCTAGCTCCAAACAGGGCACCTCGGCTCTCTGAGCTTATGTCTCCTCATCTGTGAGGGCTTACCTCACAGGATTCCAGAGGAAGTGTCAGTATCTATACGTCTGGAGCACTTAGTACAGGACCTGATGCCAGGAATGGGCGGTAGCTGCGACCATTGTCAACCTCTTTTTCCCCTCAGTATTCTTGCCTGTCAAGTGGCCACCATGATCTGTCTCAGCTTTAATGAGCTAGAAATCTGAAACAGTCCGGTACAAAGCATCCTCGCAAGCAAATGTTAATTCTTATCTTTAACTTGTCACCTCCTTGTAAGATGGAAATAACTAAAGTACCTCCCCTCACAGGGTTGACGTGAAGAGTAAGCGGGTTCATATATAAAGCCCCGAGGGCAGCGCCCGGCACAGGTAACCACCAGGAGGCGTTAGCTGCTATTAACTCTACTCGTATGTGGATTCCTGGTACCCTGCTCCCTAGGTGTGTGACCATGGGCAAGTCACCCAACCCTCTGCCTTTCTCTGGGGGCTTCCGACCTGAAATAAAGAATCCGCCTGCCAATGCAGGAGACACAAGAAATGTGGGTTCAATCCCTGGGTCGGGAAGATCCCCTGGAGGAGGAAATGGCAACCCATTCCAGTATTCTTTCCTGGGAAATCCCAGGGACAGGACAGCCTGGTGGGCTACAGTCCATGGGTCACAAAGAGCTGGACACGACTGAGGGATTGAGTATATGGTACACATGGTGAGGGTGGAAAAGGAGGCAGAAGGCAGAAAGTGGATATGAATCACTACACTTCTACAAAAGAATATCTTTGTTCTCCCATGGCACGACCTGTTGGGCCTGACAACTTGTTAACTTAGCCTTGGTCACCAAGTCTGGAGGCCTTGCCCAGCTGTGGCCAGTATTTGGTTGTCTACTCAATACTCACTCCCCTCTTCCCCTGGAAGACGCACCCCAACTGGTCAAAGGCAATCAGGGTATGGCATTCCTCTGCTGATCTGACTGGCCAGGTGAGGAGAGCATGTGACCTCAGCTGGACCAATCCTAGCCTAAAGGGAAGTATTTATAACCCATGAGCGACTGGGCTCTCTTTTCCTTCTCTCTTTCTCTTGATATCTGTAGACAGGAAAGCAGGTGGCCCTGACTGTCACTGGCAGCCATCTTGGGACAAAGAGGCACATGGGTCATATATATATGTATACATATACATATATATACATATATACATATATATATATATATATAGAGAGAGAGAGAGAGAGAGAGAGACTGTAGGATAAAGCTAATGCTGAGAACCTAGATGGCAGACATTTGAGCTGCTGACCCTACCTGGCCTGATACCCACTCACTTCTAGACTTCTAAGACGGATTAAATGTCTTTACCATTTGGCCAGATGATACCAAGGTTTTTGTTACTTGCAACTGAAAGCATCCTTAAAACCACAAAGTAGGCAGCTGTTTTTCGACTGTTCACAAAGGACAATCCTGCAAGAGGGAAATGGGGCATCTGCGACACCAACAGGAAGCAAGGCGGCATCAAGAAGGTTTACGAGTCTCAAGACGTGTGTCCCCTGCCTGGCGGGACGACATCACACATGGGATGCAGACACAGGCTGTCGGGTTGCCCCTGGTGCCCCAGAGCCCAGGAAATGTTGTGCAGTGGGTTACTCCTTTCCTTCGTTCTTCATAAGAGCCAAGCTGCAGCCAGTTTTCTGTGTTCTATTTGTCCTGAACTCGGCAGGGGGTTAATCCCCAGCTGACTCAGCTGAGTATGAGAGACAGAACAAGAAAGCCCAGCCTGGCTCTCCTGCAGAGACTCTGTTCCTGAATCAAAGGCTGAACTTCTGGATCTGAGAACCCTGAGAAATGACTACAGCTAGGCTCTCTGAAATGGCTCATGGCCTGAGGACCTTGGCAAGGACATCCCACTGGCTTCAGTGTACCATCACTCCATTAGGATCAAGGGAAAGGCCTGAATGAGATGAAAGGGGCTCAAAGAGACCTGCCCTCTGGAGCCAGCCTGCCCTGGTGCCAGTGGCCGCTCAGTCGTGAGGCCGCCTCGTGACCCTGGACGAGTGATTTCACTTGAGCTGCCTCATCTATAAAATAAGGACAGAAGTACCCACTTCACAGAAGTGTTGTGGATAAAATAAACGAATATGTGTAAAGTGCTTAGCATGGAGTCTGGCACAGAGTAAAGGCTTAAGAAATGTGAGCTATTTTTTTTTAATCATTAAGATTTGATGGTATGTATGCACCAATTATTGAAGTATAATTACATATAGTAACACATACTGGTTTTAAGTGTACAGTTTGGGGACTTCCCTGGTGGTCCAATGGCTAAGACTCCACGTTCCTGATGAAGCGGGGGCCCAGGTTTGATCCCTAGTCAGAGAACTAGATCCCACGTGTCACAACCAAGAGTTCACATGACATAACCAAAGTTCCCACATGCTGCAATTAAGATCCAGAGCAGCCAAATAAATATCACATATGTTTTTTCCAGTAGTCATGTATGGATGTGAGAGTTGGACCATAAAGAAAGCTGAACACCACAGAATTGATGCTTTTGAGCTGTGGTATTGAAGACTCTTGAGAGTTCCTTGGACTGCAAGGAGATCAAACCAGTCATTCCTAAAGAAAATCAATCCTCAATATTCATTAGAAGGATTGATGCTGAAGCTCCAATACTTTGGCCAACTGATTCAAAGAGCTGACTCATTAGAAAAGACCCTGATGCTGAGAAAGACTGAAGGCAGGAGGAGAAGGGGATGACAGAGGACGAAATGGTTGCATGGCATCACCAACTCAATGGACTTGAGTTGGAGCAAGCTCTGGGAGATGGTGAAGGACAGGGAAGCCTGGCGTGCTGCAAAGAGTCGGACATGACTGAGCGACTGAACAAGACTGAACAACAACACATATGTGTGTATGTTTTATATATAAAATTTTGACACATGTCTAAAAGTGTAACACACTCTTAACAAGACACGGAGGCTAGCTGACCAAACATATTAACTGAGTGCCTTGTTCCGGGAGTCATCACTGACCCTCTCCTATGGAGGCTGGTCAGCTATAGCCCTAAAAGGCTCCCCAGCCAGCTCCCTTTCCTCCACATTCCGGTCCCTTTGCCGTGGCTCTGTCCTCCAGTTGCTCTGACTGCAATCTCTAAGTGTGATGTTATCACTTAACTGGCCAGGCCCCTCTCCAGCCTGAAAGCCTTCTGGGGCTGACCTCAGGGTAAACTCTAAACCCCTCCCATGGCCTCCAGGGCCTGTGCTCTGCCTGCATATCTCCCAGGTCTCTGCAGAGAGATCCATCCTCCACTTCCCCTTCTCTCTCTTTCCCGTCTCACTGGTGACTTTTAAAAATAGCCATTTTTTATTGAGATCATTGCAGACTTGCCTACATTTGTAAAACACGATAAAGCCTGGAGAACCCCATGGACAGAGGAGCCTGGCAGGGGTCGCAAGAGCTGGACACACTTAGCAACTAAACCACCACCACAGAGAGATACTACATACACTTTACCCGGTTTGGCACAAGGTAACATTTTACAAAAATGAAACACAATATCATAACCAGGATATGGACACTGAAACAATCTACTGATAATATTCCAATTTCCTGTATTCATTTGTGTGTGTAATCCTGTTCTACACCGACGCATCACACGTGTGTGCCCGTGTATCCACCAATACAACCAAGATATGAACATGTCCAAGATCACAAAGACCCCTTGTGTTATCTTGTGTAACCACACCCACTCCTCCATAACCACATCCCTCACCCCTGACAACCACCAATATGTTCTCCATTTGTATGATTTTGGCATTTTAAAATGTTACATATTGCAACAACATGCATAGACTTGGAGGACAATGGGGAATAAGTCAGGCAAAGACAATTACTGTAGGATCTCAAGTAGTTATGGGATCTGAAAAATACAACAGACTTCCCTGGTGGTCCAGCGGTAAAGAATCCTCCTGCCAAGGCAGGGGGCACGGGGTTCAGTCCCTACTCAGGGATGATTTCACCTGCCACGGAGCAAACAGGCCCTTGCGCCGCAACTACTGAGCCAGTGCACTGCGACTAGAGAGTAGCCCCTCTCGCCACAATTAAAGAAACCCTACGCACAGCAACGAACACCCAGAGCAGCCAAAAGCAGCCAACAAGCTAGTGGTGTATTATAACAAAGAAGCAGCAGACTCACTGAGTCAGGGAACAAATTAGTGGTTATTGCGGGGCAATACAGGAATGAGGGAGCAGGACGTACAAACTGCTGGGTGTAAGACAGGCTAAAAGGATGTATTGTACAACGTGGGGAATATAGCCCACATTTTGTAGTAACTGTAAATAGGGTGTAACTTTTAAAAATTATATACATAAAACAGGCAGGCAGAGGAGCAAGGTCGTGAGGCAAGGAGCGGTAGGTTTGCAGCCGCCATTTCTTCCGCCTCTGGTCTCTGGATCTTTCGTAGAGCGTCTAACAGCGCTATGTTGGGACAGAGCACCCGGAGGTTCACAACCTCAGTGGTTCGTCGGAGCCACTATGAGGAGGGTCCAGGGAAGAATATACCATTTTCAGCGGAAAACAAGTGGAGATTACTAGCTATGATGACTTTGTTCTTTGGGTCCGGATTTGCTGCACCTTTCTTTATAGTAAGACACCAACTGCTTAAAAAGTAATCCATGAGACAGATAGGAAGAGGAGCATATTAAGAGATGCAGTCTCTTAAAAGGATCAATCCCTTGAATTCAGCATCCTAGATATGTTTGTAAATAAACTTATAGCATAAATCCTTAAAAAAAAATTATATATATAAAACAAAGATAACTATCAATGATGAGTGGAAAAAATAAAATTATAGCATATATAGTTTTTTTAAAAAAGGTATATAAATGGAAGCACACTGTGTGTAACCATGTGGGATTGGCTTTTTTCACTCAGGGTAATTCCCTTGCTGCTGCTACCTTAGGTTCATCCAAATTGGCAAGTGTATCAGTAGTTTGTTTCCTTTCACTGCTGATAGTATTTCATTGTATGGATGTAGCAGAGTTTAACCATACATCTGCTGAGGGACAGCCAGGCTGTTTCCAGTGTGGGGCTATTATGAAGAAGCTGCTGTGAACAACTGTGTATATAGGCTTTTGTGTGAACCCACGGAGAAGGCAATGGCACCCCACTCCAGTAATCTTGCCTGGAAAATCCCATGGAGGGAGGCGCCTGGTGGGCTGCACTCCATGGGGTCTCGAAGAGTCGGACACGACTGAGCGACTTCACTTTCACTTTCCACTTTCACGCATTGGAGAAGGAAATGGCAACCCACTCCAGTGTTCTTGCCTGGAGAATCCCAGGAACGGGGGAGCCTGGTGGGCTGCCGTCTATGGGGTCGCACAGAGTCGGACACGACTGAAGCGACTTAGCAGCAGCAGCAGCAGTGTGAACCCAAGTCTTACTTCTCTGGGATAAACACCCAAGAGTCAAACGGCCAGAGCATATGAGAGTTGCCCACTTAGTTTTTAAGAATTTACCAATCTATTTTCCAGAGTGCCTGTACCACATGACATTCCCACCAGCAAAGTGGGAGTGATCCAGTTCCTCCACATCCTTGTCATCATTCATTCAACAGATGTTTATTGAGCAGCAAACAAGAAGTGTAATTCGTATCATCAAATAGGAGCTTGCATCCTAAAGAGTGTGTAGATAGGCAATACACAAGTCAACAAACTGAGTAGCGCTAAGAAGAAAATAAACAGAGTGCTGTGATAAGGGCAGGCAGGCCAGAGGCACAGCCGGTGATTAGGAAACCACACGGCCCAGGTTCACATCCACCACTTCCCAGCTGCAGGGCCGAGGCAAGTGCCCTCACGGACCTGTGCCCTGGTTTCCTCATCGGTTTCTTACGAGATCCCATCTCCCAGGGCTGTTGGGAGGACTGAGCAAGATAATAGCAGCACAGACCCTGGGTGTGGAATCCATCAGTTTAAAAGACTCTCTAAGCCTCTCAACACCCCAGGCAGCAATGATGAGAAGCCACAGCTCAAAGTTTTGTGGGCTTCCTGAGACAGAGTGTCCCTAAGTGCTCAGAAGGGAGACTCCCCCCCCCCCGCCAGCCTCTCCACAGGTCAGAGTTCCCCTCTGGGAGCTCTGGGAACTGCCAGACAGGGACACAGCGGAAGAGGGGACAGCAAGGCCTCCACTTACCCAAAAACCAGCAGGGGAGACTCCAGGGCAGGGTCAGAGGAGTTGCTCAGGGTACGTGGGCCTCTCTGCACCCCGGAAATCTGACACCATTCCCCAGGCTGGAGGAATCACCTGAGTCCTCTCAGAAGGGCCGGGCACAGGGGCCTCCCCAAACTCTTGGGCCACAAAATAGCCGTTTCCTGCCCTGGGCTGAGGAGACCAAGGTCATCTGGAATCTCTCCTCCCCACTGCTGTCCCCGGTCTCTCCTGGGCCTGGCACACAAGAGGGAACCGAGAGAAGCCTGCTGGTGGGCATCTTACAAAAGAAACAGGGAAACGGGTGGGGCCGGGTCCCTTCTCTGAGAGGAGGGGATGGTGAGTCAGCGAGGCCCCGAGCCTTTCTGAGGAAGAGGCCCTGCTGCAGTGACCTGTTTTGTGGGCCTCCCTGTGGCCTGAGATGGATCCGCAAGCTGCTTCTTTCCTCAGGGTTGATGAGTCTGGAACGGGGGCACCTTCTTATGTAAAGCTCCTTCCAGCCCTGCAGACGGACAGCCAGAGGGCCACACAAAGCACCACGAGGTGGCAGGGAGGGTTGGAGTCTCTGACCTTGACCCTGCCTTGCAGTCTCTGGTATAAACTGTCCCGGGGGAGGAAGGCAGTCGGGAGGCCAGGCTGTGAAAGTGCGCTGCACACAGGCATTAAGGAACCAAGCCAGCAGGGGTCACTTCTCTCCTTAAAACCCTTCCTCAGTTCTCAGGGGCCACCGGAAGAAGACCGATCGTTATGGATGGTTCACCAGGTCTGGAATGACCCTTCCCCCCATCTCTCTGCTCAGGGCACATGGGCCTCTGTTCCCCTCCGCCACAACGCAAGGCCTCTGAACAGGCTATTCTTCCTGCCCCCAAAACACCCGGCCTCCAGCTCACCCTTGGGCGAGCTCCTACTTAATCCTTAAGTCTAGGTTAATGGGTCATTTTTCCAGAAAAGGCTTCTCAGACTCTCCCAGCCCTACTCCAGTAAGGGCCCACCTGTTAACTCTCTGTCAAGGCATTCTGAAATTTTCCTTTAGAGTTTAACCACCAGTTTAAATTATGTTGTTATCTGAGTGATTATCTGATATGTATCTTCCCTTAGCACATGGGGAGTGCCGTGAAGTCAGAATAATGGCAGTGACATTATTACTTTTAACAACAGCTCATCACGTTTATTAAACACCTACGATGTTTTCACAGCATTATCTCAGTGACCCCTCACCACAGCCCTGTGAGGTCAATACTATTACAACCCTAATTTACAGATGGGGAAGTCATGTCAGTCCTGCCCATGGGACCAGGCACTCTGAAAATGGTTAGTTTGGGGGTGAGGGGGGACATAGATGTTGGAGGTATTTTCTGATTATTCCCGCCCCCTAATTTCCAAGGTAGAGGGGAGTGGAGCCCATGGGGGAGCAGAAGCCCAGGTCCAGAGAGCACATTTGTGTCACACGCTGCTTATGTACAGCTTCTGATTCCAAGGGCTCCTTCTGGTTCTAGAAGTGTTAGTCACTCAGTCGTGCCTGACTTTATGAACCCATGGACTATAGCCCGCCAGGCTCCTCTGTCCATGGAATTCTCCAGGCAAGAATACTGGAGAAGGTTGCCATTCCCTTCTGTACGCGATCTTCCCAACCCAGGAATTGAACCTGACTCTCCTGCATTGCAGACAGATTCTTTACCATCTGAGCCACCAGGGAAGCCCTTTCAGGTTCTAAAGCCTCTCCAATCCAAGAAGACACTAACTGAGCATATTATTTTTTATTCACATCTTTTGGCCATACAGTGCAGCAAGTTCCCCAACAGAGATTGAACCTGTGTCCCCAGTCCAGAGTGTTAACCACTGGACCGCCAGGTAAGTCTTACTGTGCAGCTACTGTGCGTTAGGCATGGCCGGAGCACGAGAGACACAGCAACAAACAAAACACGTGGAGCCGCATTTTCACAGGCTCATGTCTGCTGGGGGGATGGACAAAAAGTCCTGCTTTTCTTTAGTAGAGATCAATAGTGGTTGAGGAGGTGATGGTTGGTGGAGGGGTGGGACCCAATAGGTGGAGCACAGGGCTCTGGAGCTACCCTGTATGACAGTGTAATGGTTGATACACATCAAGTGTTATGACCCATGGCATGTAGAACACAAGGCATGAGTCCTAACGATACACTACAGACTTCAGTTAATAATGTCGAATCAGTACTGGTTCATCGATTTAAAAAGACATACCATGCTAATAGGAATGTAAAAAAAGGGGAAACTGTGAGGTGGGGAGAGATGGAGTTTGTGAGAACTCTCTGTACTTTATGATCGTTTTTCTGTATACCTTTAAAACTCCTCTTTAACAAAAAAAAAAGTCATGTTTCTCTTGAATCCATTCCCATCAGCTCTATCTTTGGTTTTCCCACCACCTTCACCTGCTCCTTGCACACCTCCACTCTTCTGATTCTCAACTCAACGCCTTCACTCTTCACCTGGTGCCACCCTCCACCCTCTTCTCTCACCCCCACATCCAGTCCATTCAAAGTTAGTATTGGCCCCACCCTCAAATTATGGTGAGGATCTGCCCACTTCCCTGGTCCTCCCCACAGCTCCCCGCCAGCCTGGACCATGAACCAAAGCAGGAGCTCCCAGCCCTACTCCCACACACAGCCAAACTTGAGGCAGACCGTCTCCCTCCTCTGCTCAGAGCCCTCCCACAACACAGTGAGGAAAAAGCCATGGTCCCTATGAGGCCTCACATGTAACTCTGACCTCATCTCCTCCTGTGTTGTCTTTTGATTTCAGCTACTGAGGTGGGTGTGTGATGGCATCTCATGGTTACCATGTGCATTTCCACATGATGATTAAGGATAGTGAGGTATGTGCTTCAAATAATAATAATGAAAGGTTATTTAAATCATAATATTATTATTTAATATAATATGATACAAAGGGTTATTTTTAAAAAATATTATTATTTAAACAATAATAATAATGAAGGGTTAGATAGCATCACTGACTCAACAGACAGGAATTTGAACAAACTCCAGGAGACAGCAAAGGACAGTGAAGCCCAGCGTGCAGCAGTTCATCAGATCGGAAAGAGATGGACAGGACTTTGCGACTGTTTGGAAAACATTCCACCTGGGACTGTGGATCTGTATTAAACTCCTGAATCCCAACAACCACTTTACAAGGGAGGTAGTGATATCATCTCCGTTTACAGATGGGAACACTGAGGCACAGGCAGGTTATGTGCCGTGGCCACACTCACACGGGTAGGAAGGCTGGGATTCCAACACAGGCCTTTTGTCTCACGACTCTTCACTGGTTCTTAGGGTGCGTTTGTGCATG
>NW_011494852.1:5915707-5915900 GCF_000754665.1 Bison bison bison | reverse complement strand
GTTTGTGCATGCTCAGCTGCCCAGTCATGTTCCACTCTTTGGGTCCCCATGGCTTGTAGCTCACTAGGCATCTCTGTGGGATTTCCCAGGCAAGAATACGGAAGTGGGTTGCCATTTCCTCCTCCAGGGGAATCTTCCTGACCCAGGGATTGAACCTGCATCTCTTGCCTCTTCTGCACTGGCAGGTGATTCT
>NW_011494852.1:5909647-5915607 GCF_000754665.1 Bison bison bison | reverse complement strand
TCGCTTCAGTCGTGTCCGACTCTGTGTGACCCCATAGATGGCAGCCCACCGGGCTCCCCCGTCCCTGGGATTCTCCAGGCAAGAACACTGGAGTGGGTTGCCATTTTCTTCTCCAATGCATGAAAATGAAAAGTGAAAGTGAAGTCGCTCCGTTGAATCCGACTCTTCGCGACCCCATGGACTGCAGCCTACCAGGCTCCTCCGTCCATGGGATTTTCCAGGCAAGAGTACTGGAGTGGAGTGCCATCGCCTTCTCCGCTTAGGGTAGCTAATAGGAGATTAATCAATATTGAATGAATGAATGAGATTAAGTTGGGAAAGAGAAAACTCAGGCTTTCCAAGGAGTTATTGCTCATGGCAGGAAGATCAAATACAAATACCACTGAGCAAACTCTGTGTGTTTAACCTAATTAATTTAGTTTGAATATAAGATCTACCCAACTATAAAGTAAGATATCCCCCCTCAAAAATAATCTTCAGAAATAATGAGTTTTCACATAATTTTCTTTTGAACAAAGAGCCATCTGGGAAAAAGCCACAGCAGCATCTAAAGATTTCAGTGATGCTAGCTTTGGCAACAATAAAAAAGGAAGGATATAGTATAACAGACTCAGGAACCGTTCTGGGGGGCTTGACTTCACAATTCCAAGTGTTATAAGTCACTTAAAGAGGCCCTTTAAAGACAGAAAGCAAGATAGGGGCAAAAGAATAATTTAATTTAAACAAAATACTCAATGTAAAAAAGTCTTACTGAACATGGAAGGGGCATTTAAACTAAAATTTTGAAAACTGAAAAAAAGGCTGTGTAAAGTAAGACTGAAAACCGTCTTGAGGCAAAGTGCTGCACTGTGTGGGATGAAACTGTATTTTCCTAAACTGTCATTTATTATTCATATTGGAATCATTAGTCTGATTGACTCAAAAAATGAATGCTTATGTAACCGCTTTTATATGTTCATATTTTTTCATTTATTCATTTTCTGTAATTGCCTTTTAAAATAAAATCTGTTTTTTTTTCTTTCTTAATGTGACATAGTAAAAGTTATTGGCTGTACGTTAGAGATCACCAACACACAACTAAAAGGGGAATTTGAAAAAAATTGTCTAATGATATAAGACTATTTGGGATACAGTTTCCAGAAATGACTTAATACACAGACTCAAGAAGTGCTGCATCACAAGCACTTTAGAGGTAGGTGGAAACGTGTATTCTGGAAACGTGCATCGATGACTGAAAAGGGGCTCCAATGATGAGGAGGAGGTCCATGAAGAGTATGAGTGAGTTTACCAAGTGAGAGGATCTAAGCCACATTTTGAATTCAACATTTTTAATATCATGATTCTAAATGTGTCACAAAATTAATAAGTTGGAAAATATAGTTAGGCTGCTAATTATGTCATCAATATCCCTAAATATTTCAAGCAGACCCCAAAACTTAAAAAAAAAATCTTTTCTCTGGAAAGATGGGGAATCACTTTGCTTTCAGTTCAGTTGCTCACTTTGCTTTGGGATATACATATATACACACGCATATATATAATATTAGGGGCTTGTGTGTTTGTGTGTGTGTGTATAAAATATTGGGGGCTTTCCTGGTAGCTCAGCAGGTAGCTCAGTCTGCAACGCAGGAGACCCTGATTTGGTTCCTGGGTCGGGAAGATACACTGGAGAAGGGATAGGTTACCCACTCCAGTATTCTTGGGCTTCCCTGGTGGCTCAGATGGTGAAGCATCCGCCTGCAATGAGGGAGACCTGGGTTCGATCCCTGGGTTGGGAAGATCTCCAGGAGAAGGGAATGGCTACCCACTCCAGTATTCTGGTCTAGAGTCGGACATGACTGAGCGACTTTCACACTTCACACACTTCATATATAATATTTTATACAATATATATATATATTTTTAAGTTCAAGTATTTTTTTTTTAATCTGGAAGGAACACATCAGGCTTGAAAAAATGATTATCTTGGCAGAGTCTAGGTCCTTTGATCTTTCTTTTTTTTTAAACAGCAAGCAGGTTATTACTTTGATAATCAGACACACAGAAAAACAATACAGTTTTATAATGTGAGGCTCACCAAAGGACACAATAAAACAATAGTTCCCACCCTCAGCCGCACCCCGGAAACATCTGGGAAGCTTAAAAAAAAACCCATCCTACGCCTGGTCCTTCCCTTGGTGACTCTAGTGAAATGCTCTGGGGTGGGGCCTCGGCCTTGGGGTTTCTTAAAGATCCCCATGTGACTCTAAGGTTCCACGAAGATGAGACACCATTAAAGCAAAAGTTTTCAAATTTTTCTGTAGAACAGATTACTAAGTGCATTTTAGAAAAGCAAAAGGTTCCATCGTCAGAGAAGCAGGTTTCTTTCCTGCAAGATTTCTCAGAGCAATATGCAAATGTGCACCATTATTTTTACAAGAGAAGGACACAGTACAAGGCGGACATCCTTGTGTGTGCACGCATGCGAGCGTGTGTGCTCAGCATCTCTTCTTTCCAGCAGCCGTGCTGTTAGCAAGCCCCAGCCATTCTGCCTGCTAACCTGCCCCCTCCTCACCCTGCACTCCCCCAACTCTGGTTCTGTCCTCCATCCTCTGCCATCTGGACTCTGGCAGAAGCCGCCTTCCTGCTCTCCCATGGGCCCTACAATTTACAGCCCACAAAGGTGGGCTGAAGGAGATCCCTGGGGCACACAGAGTTTGAAAAAGCTTCTGCTTCCACCCGAGACTGCCTGCGATGTCCTGACTGTCACCCAGTGACCATGGGAGGGACCTGTCTTAAGGTGCAGGTAGGTGCATCATGGACAGCACAGCTGCGCAGGGTGAACCTGGGTTCTCCACGCCACGTTGAGCAGCTAAGTCCTCAGCCCCGAGAACGCCTGGACTTGGGGAGCCCACACATCTCCTGACAGTTTAAGTCGGTACCAATCAGGTTTTCTGTTACTCATGGCCAAAAGCATCTGAACTAAATGCTCTCTATTAAATCACCCTGTTTCACTGGTCAGAAGTTTTTGCACCAGGTAAAATGATACTACTTGGTTTTCTTGCTTATCTGTCTCCCACAACCTTCCAGAATGCCAGCTACATGAGACAGGAACATGTGTCCATCTTGTTCTCACTAGGTCCCGTGGACCTGAAACGCTGCCTGCCAAAGAGCTGAAACAAGCCTTTGCTGAAAGAATGACTGAGCTCATGTAATTTTTCCAACAGCTCCAAAAGGTAGGTGTTAACAAATACCGAACTCCTCCCCACAACCACGCAGACCCTGCACGGTCTGCCTCCACCTTCCTCTCCCCAGCTCAGGATCCTGCCGTTAGGCTGGCCGCCTTCCAGTTCCTTCCAAGTCAAGCTCCTTCCCACGTCCAGAACTCGCTGATGCTGTTTCCTTTACTGGGCATGTGCCCTGATCCATGAAGGTCTTACACAGCCTTCCATACATGCGTGTGCATGCTCAGTTGTGTCTGACTCTGTGTGACCCTGTGGACTGTATCCTGCCAGGCTCCTCTGTCCATGGGATTCTCCAGGCAAGGACACTGCAGCGGGCTGCCATTTCCTCCTCCAGGGGGATCTTCCTGACCTGGAGATTGAACCCACGTATCCTGCATTGACAGGCGGGTTCCTTACCACTGAGCCACCTGGGGAGCCACACGTCCTCAGGCCTCCCCTCAAATGGCAGTCTGTATGAGAGACGTCCTCTGACCTCTCTGAACGGGACAGATCCCCCCTGGACAGGCTCTCCTAGTTCCCCCATCAGGGCACGTAGTGCAGAGGTAATAACTTGGATCATTCAGTGATTACTTACTGAGGTTGTGTTTCCTCCATGGAACCACGGGCCCCAAGAAGGCAAGGGCCCCTTTGTATCTTCAGAGCCCCCTTACGAGAACTGGCACACAGTAGGTGTTTAATAAATACCACATCTGCCTACAGTGGTGGATATTTACTGCTCACTGAATACCCATGAGCACCCACATCCCGGCCCCTTGCAGTTAGACAAGGCCATGCAGCTAGTTCCAGGTGTGCAGAGGTGGACTGTGTTACTCTGGCCTTGGCATCTAAGCTCTGCTGTGTGACCCTCTAGTTCCCGTGCCCTGCAGTGGTGACCTTGGAGTCTGCATGTTCCCGCTGTTCAAGACGTGGGAGCCTCTCACACCCCCCACGCTCCCCCCACCAATCCTGGGTTCCTGAGGTTCGAGGTAAAGACCCCAGCAGACCTGACTTGGGTCATGAGTAAGAAGTCAACATTTGTTGCATGCAACCTCTAGGATCTCAGGGTTAATTTGCTCTTGCAGCCGAATCTTGTCTCTCACTGGCATTCTCCGTGGATGAATGAAGGCAGAGACAACTGTGATTACAGACTGGGAGGTGAGGAGCAGGGAGGTGGCTTCAGCTGCCAGTACTGAACTCACTGAAAGGATGAGAGGGGGAGACTGAATAACTCTCGCTGGGGCATCGCCACTTTCAGTGCCTGCTGCAGCAGATGAAAGGACCCAGAGCCCCCACTCCCTTCAGACAGAGCCTGCCTCGGGGCCCTCATCAAACGCAGCCCCTTAGGGATCACAGCCAAGGCTTGGCCCCTGGGAGTGGGGAGGAGGCCGCTCCAAAGCCAGCAACACCCTGGAAAACCCTATTAGCTAGTGGAAGCTAAACAGCAAGGCTGCATGAAGGGCCTGGGCTAATTCGGGCTGACAACCTTCCCTTGGAATCACCCACTGGGGCTCTGCCCTCCCGGCTCCATCCCAGAGAATAAATCACACTGTCAGGTCTAATTTGGAACTCGGCTGATGGGCTGAGCAGAGAGGGCATCCATGCGTTCTGGCCACAGAGGTCAAGGGCAGCCTATGTGTTGGAGGCTAGAGCTCGCTGAAAGGCCCGGGGACTAGATGGAAAGGGGACTGGGAGACTGAAAGCTGTTGGGCTTCCAATACACACTGAACAAACTCCTCTATTCTCCCATAAAATGTCTGGCCCAGGTCTCAGCTGTTTTCAGAGCACAGTCCAGGCACCCTGCTAGCTCGGAGCTGGGCGAAAGGTAAACACTCATATCTGAGGAATAAACAATCCTAACAGCAGCAGTGAGTGTTTATTATTATCTTATAGGTTGGCGACTAAAGGATGCCTAACTTCTGACATGCAATAAAGGCTAATGAATGAAAGTGGCCACCATCACCGCCACCGCCACGGCCATCTCATCTATTATGTGACTACTTCGGCCATTAAGTACTTGAGATTCATTGTGTTGTTGCTGTTCAGTTGTGTCCTACTCCATCGACTATAGGCTGCCAGGCTCCTCTGGTCGTGGGATTTTTCAAGCAAGAATAATGGAGTGGGTTGCCATTTCCTCCTCCAGGGGATCTTCCCTATCCAGGGATTGAACGTGCATCTCTTCTGTCTCCTGTACTGATAGGCAGGTTCTTTACCATCAGCGCCACCAAGGAAGCCCCCAACATTCATAGTCATGTTGTAATTCCCAAGACAATCTTAGGAGAAAACAGAAGCTTCCAGAGTTAGGGTCCCCACTTGGGGCTCATCAGTGATCAAGCTAAGACTAGACCCCAGGTGGGCTGGACTCTGAGCCTGTACTCTCAGCCACTGTGTCAGCCTGCTCTGATGGATTTCACTTCCTTCAAGAAGCTGGCCCTGAAGCCCCAAGTCGGTGTCAGGTGTCTCTCCTCAGAGTTCCCAGGGCCCTGTGGCCTCTCAGCACTCTCATCGCTCTGGCCTGTGCACCTACAAAGCTTTCCCCAAATACTCCCCATCCAAGAGGGCAGCCCTGGGAGCCCAGAGCCCAAATGGGATCTGTTCACTGGATGGACAGATGGAAACCCAAGTCCAAACCCTTCATCCAACAGGAAGGTAGTGGACATTGAGCAATGAGAGCTGCAGTGAGTTTCCCTGAAGAAAGGGGAGTTAGAGGAGAGAGAGAAATTGCCCCTTGATGATTGCCATTCCTTCTTCAAGGGCCCT
>NW_011494852.1:5906037-5909521 GCF_000754665.1 Bison bison bison | reverse complement strand
GGCACCTCCTGAGTTTGCCCCATACAGCCTGGGCTGTGACTGTCTGAGGGCCTGCTTCCCTCACTACATGAGGAACCCCCTGAGTCCAGGGCCCACTCAGCCATGGGGGCCATCTCACCCACACGACTACACTACAGAGATGGATACCAAGGAGGGACATATTAAATATGTGTTGAGTCCATCAGCAGAACTCCAAGAAAGGAAGGAAGGCTGGAAGCACCATTCTGGGAAGAAGAGTTGAAAGCACAGGCACAGCTTGTTTGGAAAAGGAGATCAGGAGATGACTCCACCATCTGCAAGCCACAAACAGCCCCCAGGAGGAAGGTATGTGACCAGTGCCCCTCACCAGGATGGGAACAGAACCACTGAGATGTGAACACAGAGTGGATGTGATTCACGAGGAAGCTTCTTAATGATCAAAACTTCCCCAAAGCAAATATGTTGCCCAATTCCTCCCTTCCTAGAAGAATTTAAGCTGAGGTCAGATAGCTAGCAGTCTGGAACCCCAGGACCTTTTACGAAGCAACCAAATGCAGTGGCTAAGAGTGAGCACTCTGGAGACACTGTAAAGATTCTCACTCCAGGGCTTCCCCAGTGGCTCAGTGGTAAAGAATCCACCTGCCAATGCAGGAGACATTGATCTCTGATCCCAGTTTGATCCCTGATCTGAGAAGATCCCACATGCTTGGAGCAACGAAGCCAGTGTGCCACAACAACTGAGCCTGTGCTCCAGAGCCTGGGAGCTGCAGCCACTGAGTCCAAGTGCTACAGCTACTGAAAGCTGTGTGCCTTAGAGCCCATGCTCTGCAACAAGAGGCATCATCGCAACGAGCAGCTCACGCACCACAACTAGAGAAAGCCTGCCTGCAGCAGTGAAGACCCAGCAGAGCCAAAACAAAATCTTTTTTTTAATAAAAATAAATAAATAAATAAAAGCTCCCACTCCAGTGCCTCTACTTGGCAAAGGGCTTCAGCTCTCGGTGCCTCAGTTTCTAAGTCATTCCAGTGGGGAGATCACAGCAGCGACCTCACAGGGTGGGTGGAAGGAGTGAATGAGATCATGCGCGTAAAGTGCTTACAGCAGGCCTTGGCACCAAGTCAGCACCCATTAATGTTCATTATTATTGTTTTTCTTCCCCTGCGGAGCCAGACACTGTTAGCTGGCTAACCCACTTACACTCTTGATTCCCCTTTTCTCTGGCTTCCTCCTCAGATGTTGAAAAGCTAAACGAAACTTCTCACCTTCCTTGGTGGCTCAGATGGTAAAGAATCTGCCTGCAATGCAGGAGACCCGAGTTCGATCCCTGGGTCAGGAAGACCCCCCCTGGAGAAGGGAATGGCTCTCCACTCCAATATTCTTGCCTGGAGAATTCCATGGACAGAAGAGCCTGGTGGGCTACAGTCCATGGGGTCACAAAGAGTTAGGCACAACTGAGTGACTAACTCTTTCATAGTCTTTCAGAACTAGGGGAGGTTATATAGCCCATTTCTGGCCAAGGATGCATAAGTGGAATCTTCTGGGGAGGGGGATTCTGGGAGTGCTGAGCCTGAGAAAAAAACAGGCTGCTGGCATTGATGCGCCCTTCCGCGTTCTGGCTGGAGCTGCAGCAACAACTTTGAAACCACGAGGGAAAAGCCAAGGGACGCAAGGAGGCTCCAGCTTAGACATTACTCAGCCTCTGAACTAACATTGGCAGCCAAGTACCTCTTGGTTTGTTGTTATGGGACAGAAAGCAACCCTCATTTATTTAAGCTGCTGTGAGCTGGGTTTTCTGCTCCTGCAGCTGAAACCATTCCAGGCTGCTGCACCCACCATGACACAAATGGCTCAGGGCACACGGCCATGGTCTGCCAGCCTCAGTTCAGGTCCCTGGCTGAGAACTCCTGATCCAGAGAAGAAAGCGTGGAAGGCCAAGACAGGGCAGCATTTACCAAACCTGAGTCTCTGTGTTCTACCCTCCCTTTTCAGCTGCATCTATTAATATGTCCCATTATACAATTACTTACTTAATAAACTTGAATATATATACATATATTTATATGTAGAATCTACATTCTTACTCAAACAGCAAAACTGGTATCTTTTGCTACAAAAGTAACTTAATGAACACAATGAAAATGAACAAAAGATAGTCATCCACTGATCTCTGAAAGTTAATTGATGTACCATAATTTGGGTTCAGGCGGTTGGCAAGAATTCCTCATTTTTGTCTTCTATTGGGGAAAAAATATCAAAAGATCTGGCAAGATTTAGCACTTCCACAGGGCGGCAAATGGGCTAGAGCTAAGTAGGGGCTGCTCCTCAGAGAGGGAACACGTTTTCCTGTTTGCCACAATTCCGGAAACCCTATTCAGAAGTGAGTTAATTTGTTCAGCTCTCCTGGCTGGCAGGTGGAAGAATTAGGTCAGGGCCTCCTCAGAGAAACCTTCCTGAATCGCCTGGTCTAAAATCGCCCCCTTGGACTTCCCTGGTGATCCAGCAGCTAAGACTCCGTGCTCCCAATGCAGAGGGCACTGGTTCGATCCCTGGTTGGGGAGCTAAGATCCCACACACCACACAGTGTGGCCAAAAATAAAATAAAATCGCCCCCAGTTGCTCCCAGTGAGTCCCCTTTCCTGCTTTACTCATCCTTATAGTATTTATCCTGACATTCACTCATTTGTCTGTTGTTTTATGCTTCAGTAGGATGTCAGTGCATGCAGGGAAAAGATTTTGTCTGTCTTGTTCATTCCTGAATCCCCACTACCTGGAACATAACAGTAGGCACTCAAATGCCTATTTGCTGAGGGAATGAACGGACCAAATGAAGGGACAAGAAACCCCATCTCCTGCTCTCCAGTCCCTGATGTACTGGTTACCAGGTGGGAACAATGCTGGTCCTCCTGTGGCTTGAGAGGCAATACTAGGAATTCACTCACAAACTGGAACTTTTACCATACTAAATTAAAAAAAAATTTTTTTTTTTTGGCCATGCGGCACGGCATGTGGGACCCTTAGTTCCCCTATCAAGGACTGGACCGGAACCTGGTGCACTGGAAATGTGGAGACTTAACCACTGGACCACCAAGGAAGTCCTCTCTTTACCACGCTAGATTCAAATGAGTACTTATGAGGCCACAGGGCTTCCCTGGTGGCTCAGCTGGTAAAGAATCTGCCTGCAGTGCAGGAGACCCTGGTTCAATTCCTGGGTCAGGAAGATCCGCTACAGAGGGGATAGGCTACCCACTCCAGTATTCTTGGGCTTTCCTATGGCTCAGCTGGTAAAGAATCCGCCCGCAATGTGGGAGACTTGGGTTCGATCCCTGGGTTGGGAAGATCCCCTGGAGAAGGGAAAGGCTACCTACTCTAGTATTCTGGCCTGGAGAATTATATGGACTGTATAGTCCATGGGATCGCAAAGAGTCGGACACGACTGAGCGACTTTCACCTCACTTCATGAGGCCATACAAATATATGTTGATAACTGAAATAAATGAGGGGAAA
>NW_011494852.1:5897037-5905937 GCF_000754665.1 Bison bison bison | reverse complement strand
GACAGGTCTTCCTTACAGAACTAATAATGAGGACAATTCATAAATGTAAAAGGAATGAAGGACATGAAAAAAAATCACCATTGGGAAATACCACAGTAATAACTTGCATGCAAGAGTCACCCTACCAGTGCCAGAATGAGTAGGTGCAAGCTTAAGGAGAAACTCATGTGGTCTCAAAGCACCTCTCCCAAGATATCTATCAATTACAAAGGGAAAAACAGTTACCGGACAGTGGAGAAACCCAGCAGACAGCAACCTGACCAAGTGATCCAGGTTAACATCACCAGTGATAAGACACGTGGACCTGTGGGTGCCACGCGCCATGGTGGGCACCTCACCTCTGAGGTGTTCCGCCAAATAACGCATAAGCTGCAGTCATGAAGAAATATCAGAGAAACCCAAGTTGAGACAATCTACAAAATGACAGAACTGCTCTCTTCTGAAGTGTCACAGTCATAAAAGACAAGGGAAGAGGAACCAAGGTGGACGAGAGGAGGATTAAGGAGACGGGACCACTAAACGCAGTCAGGGATCCTGGACAGGATCTTGGAACAGCAAAAGGACATCAGTGAAAAAACAAGTAAAACGAGCGTGCAGCTTAGTTCATAGTTCTGGGCCAGAGTTCACTTCCTGGTTTTGATAGCTGTGCTACAGCTGTATAAGGTGGTAGCAATAGGGGATGCTGATTGAAGGGCAGATAATGTGAACTCTCTGTACTATTTTTGTAACTTTTCATAAGTCTAAAATTCCTCTAAAATAAAAAAAAGTTAATAAAGAATTGGGCCAAGAAGCATCCCACAATGGAAATCTGGTCTCAAGAGACTGCCCCACAAACAAGCTTTCGTACCTGGGCAGATCCACAGACCAGGATGAAGGAATATGAAGACACTCAAGAAACAAACAAGGAAGAAGATACTGTCTATAATTTTTTAATTAAAAAAAAAATTGTTTTTTGGGCACAAGATCTTAGTTCCCTAACCAGGGATCAAACCAGGGCTCTTTGCAGTGCGAGCTTGAAGCCCTGACCACTGGACTGCCAGGGAATTCCCTCTATCCGCAGAGTCACTCAGTTCCCAGACTCGACTGACTGGTCCCTGCAACTCAGCCAATACCATTACTTGCATCCAGAGCCTGGATGCCAGAATCTTCTGTTCTCCCACTTGCCACACTATTGGGGTCTCTTGGTGCTTCAAGGGTCAAACAGCACCCCCTCTCCCAAGCCCCTTGTGGCACCCTGCCAACAAAGGTAGGTGTTCTCATTTAGGAATGCCCCAGTATCACCTGGGACACCCCCTACCCCGAGGCCCTCTCCTCTGGTCTAGGCCAAAGAAACCAAAGAGGGTGCTCACTAGCCAAATACCCAGAAACCTACTTCAAAACATGTTAAAAATCTTCATATTACAGGTAAGTACTTACCGTGTACACACATTTTAATTTCGTGTAGCTACTCGCACATTTTTAGCCTATAGACACACAGCATATCCACACGGTGGGGGCCGGGGCCATTCTGTATCCTAACCGTGGTGGCAGGTACACAATGGCATGCATTTGCCTAAACTCAAAGAACTACACACCAAAAAGTGAATTTCACTTGATGTAAATTTTAAAAATGAAAATTAAAAAGTTGAAAAGAAGTGAGGTCTGGCTGGACACCCAACCAGCTACCGGCAGTCATTACTTCAGAGGGCAGACATCAGACTGTGGGTATTGGGAGGGACAGTGAAGCAGACTTCTGTCTTTCCCCTGATACCCTTCCAAATAAAAATTTTTAAAAAATAATAAAAAGGAAAAAACAAACAAACTCAAAAACAAGCAAAGAATAATAAAGAGACTTACATGCACGAGTTGTAAAGCTTAAGCAAACCAAAGTCAAACAAACCTTAGTACTCACCCTTGGTACGTTCTGGACACTAGTGCTCCTTATGGGTCCCAGGAGAGCTGAGGTCCAAGACTGTGCATCTATGGAGAAAAAAACAAAAACAAAAACACAAGGTTACGTCTTTGGCCAATATAAGCCTTCCTACCGTAGTACCCACCCGTTATTCACGAATTCACTCCCTCAATGAGTACTGAACGTGTGCGGCATGCCAGGCACCAAGGGTACGCCAGTGACCAGGACCAGGTCACTGCCCACGGTGAACAGACACTGCAGCAGGGAAAGGAGACACTGAACAGATACAGTTTGCAGCCAGAAAGTGGCAGGTGCCTAAGACTGAGGGAGCTGCTGCTTTTCTTAAGGGGTCAGAGGAGGCCTGAGGACGAAGACCTGAACACAGGAGACCATGAGCTGTGTGAGCATCTGGGAAGAGCCTTCCAGGCACAGGGATGGCCGGTGCATGTGACCTGAGGCAGGAGTGTGTGTGCGCACGTGAGCGTGTGTGTGTTGGGGTCGGAGGGCAGGAGGTTGTTCAGGAGCAGCAGAAGCAGAGTGCGTGTAGGAGATGAGGGCAGGGAGGTGTCAGGAGCACAGATGAAAGCCCATTATAATGACATCTCCTTCAGACAACTGTGAGCAGAGGAGTGGTGGAGAAAAAGCTCTTGTCCTGACTTGTAACTCTGTATTACTAATTTATGTTTTTGACTATTTAGTATGGTTGTGCATTTTTGAGTGGATATTTCATAGATGAATGAATGTCCCTGGGTCGAGAAGCCACTGTCTGCATGGTTCGCCACTACATTTCAGTTGAGGCCAGGCACGAAGGCAGGGAGATGAGATCTAGAGGACAACCCAGAACCTTCCCAGATGCTAAATGGTGACTCTCACTCACAGGCAGAACGTGAAGGCTTCGTCCAGGCAGAACCCCCGCCCAATAAGCCTAAGAAATACAAAACATGATTGCGTCCATATTACAGATGAGAGAACTGAGGCACACAGTGGGCGATGGGCCCACTAACTGAGGCTGCCCAGCCAGTCAAAAGTACACTATAGGGAGGATGAACCCAGGCAGCCTGGTCCCTCACACTTGCTCACAGCCTATTCCTGACCACCTGGCCAGGCCACGTGGTCACGGTGATCAACGAGGAAAGGGCCAACTGCAGGCTGGCAAGGACTCTCCCCATCCTTCCCCGATGCGGCCATGTCCACATGCCACCCACACACCAAGGCCGACCTCACACGCCAGCCAGACCCTCCAGCGAGCCTCAGAGGAAGGAAACCTAGCAAGTAGCTGGCCTACTTTCCAGAGCCTGAGGATTAGGACAGTTTCAATAATCTTGCCCTTAGGGATGCTGGTGAAGCCAAAAGGAGTTCTTAGTTCTTACCCTTTCTCAGGCCAGGGACCCTTGTTAGCAGCCTGGTGAAGAAGGGTGTGCGTTCTTTCTTAGAATCACATGCTCAAGCGTACAAAATACAATACACAAGGTTACAAAGGAAATAAGTTATATTCAGAAATATCTGTAACACAAAACCTATTCTGAGATACAGTCATCTTTGTGCTTCTTTATGAATGCTTTTGACAAACCCAGACAGTGTATTAAAAGGCAGAGACATCACTTTGCCGACAAAGGTCTGTACAAAGTTATGGTTTTTCCACTGACAGCTGGACCATAAAGAAGGCTGAGCACCTAAGAATTGATGCTTTCAAGTTGTAGTGCTGGAGAAGACTCTTGAGTCCCTTGGACAACAAGGAGATCAAACCAGTCACTCCTAAAGGAAATCAACCCTGAATATTCATTGGAAGGACTGATGCTGAAGCTGAAGCTCCAATACTTTGGCCACCTGATGTGAAAAGCCAACTCATGGAAAAGACCCTGATGTTGGGAAAGACTGAGGGCAAGAGAAGGGGGGTGACAGAAGATGAGATGGTTGGAAGGCATCACTGACTCAGTGGACATGAGTTTGAGCAAACTCCAGGAGACAGTGAAGGACAGGGAAGCCTGGCGTGCTGCAGTCCATGGGGTTGCAAAGAGTTGGACGTGACTGAGCAAATGAACAACAGCAACAGTGAATGCTTTAAATCGCGAGATCTTAGCAGTGGGTCCAGGAACTACAGTCATTTAGGAAGAGATGAGTGTAAATGATAACTTGCAATATCTGCAACAGTAATGTGATATGGAAATACTTTGGAGTTTTCGAGTGGCGACAAAGTCATGGGTGTAGCTAATACAATGTGGCTTGTGGCCTTTGTTCAGAAGGAATGGAAATTATTTCAGTTAGATGGTAGAGAAAATAAACATGTAAATTTTCCCCCAGCCAACTTCATGATCCTCTAAATTGCATCCAAGGATTCTTCAAGGATCCATGAACCCGAGACTAAGGAGCCCGTGCTAGTCCTGAGATAGGGTAAAGGTGGAGTAGGTATTAAGGGAAGGTAACAGCGGGGGGATGTGGGGCGGATCCATATCTGTGTTAGTTTCATATGGGAAGCGGTCCTGGGCACTGAGCGGTTTTGGTCCATCCTGTACCCACTTCCCCTTTCCAGGTCAGCCCTCAGAACCTCATCTTTCTCACCCAGCCCATGGGATTCCTGTGAGGATGACCCCACCCATAGGTTGATAGGGAAGGGAATGGTGTCATAAAAACATAGGCCTGGCCAATAAAGTCACTGCACCCCCTCTTCCAGAGCCCTAACCTCAGGGATGGCTCAAGGTGATCCTGGCACTAAAGCCAGCTGATCAGGTCCACAGATGAGTCTCAGGACATGAGCTGGGATAGCAGGAAAATCCCGGGGCTGCTAAGCTGGTTGGATATATACCTGGAGCTGCCCCAGAGCCCATCTGACAATAAAACCAATAGAGGACTGCAGAGCCAGGAGATGGAAGGAAACAGGGTCCCAGCAACCCTGAGGTCGTTACACACAGAATGTCCCAGACTGCGAGTTCAAACATTTCCTCTCATATGTAAGCAGGCTGACCTGAATTTCTACTTGTTCACACAACCGAATGACTCTCAACTGACACAGAAGGGAAGGCGTGAGTACAGTTCTTGACAATTCCCACAGCTCACTACCAAGACACTTGAGAAAGCACAAAATAAAATTAGAAACAGCTACTATACATAGAATCATCAAATACAGAAAAACACACACTCTGTAAAAACTCAGAAATAATCTCTTGGGTGGTTGCAGTCCCTAAAGCTGGTCTATGAAATACTAATGATTTTGATTTTCAACATGCTTGGAAGGGCAGGAGGGAACCAGAAGCACCTAGAACACCTTCCTTTATCACCAGGCTTTCCATTAAAAAAATTCTTGGGATGATCAGGAAGCCCCTGCCTGTAAAATTGTAATCAGTGCCTTTTTAACTACATCGGAAATTGCTTTTCTGCCACTCATTTCCCGCCTTTCTTTCTCTAGAGTGATGCTCATGGCTCTTTAAAGACACATCAGCAGTGACGTGCAGTGGTGCCATGTCTCTCTGAGCTGGGAATCTATTTCCTGTCAAATGGAGGAAGCTGTGATGTCCATCAGTCTGGGGTCCCTGATACACAGGAGGGGCCGCAGCAGAAAGGAAGATGCCCAAGGGGTGTGGAAATGCAGCAAAGGCAGGGTTTAGCACCAGGAGTTCAGCCAGGACCCCAGACAGCCCAGAGCCCCTCTCACACCACCTGGTAAGGAAGGACCCCCACTGGAGTTGCTTAAGTAATTCCAGCACCCACCAGAGCAACAGCCCTGGCTCACCTGTCACAGAGGTTACAGTCACAGGGCTGCGCACCTTGCTTCCTAGGGTTTATACCAAGAAACAAAAGCCAGGATGAGAGAACCTGGGGGTGAGAGGGCATCCTGGCCTGCCTCCAAGTCTGATGACTCCTCCCCTCAGCCACAGCGATTGGCTCTTGGGAGAGACACGTGATCCAGGCAAAGCCAATCACAGTCGACCCCGGACATTTTGCTGGATTACTGGCAGGAAGAAATGGGTGGAAGGTAGGGGCTGTTGAGGGTTTTTCTCTGGCCTCTGGGGGAGGGGATGGTCACCGGAGAATAAAGTCAAAGCCGAAAGAGGCAGAATCCAGAAGTGGAGTAGGGTGGATTCCTGACAAGAATCCTTGACTGCGGACTCAGGTCAGGCCAGCTCTGAGATTTTCAAGTCCCAAAGCCATGAATTCCCCCTTTGCAGTTTAAGCCACTTTGAGTTGGGAGGATTCACTCTATCATTTACAACAGAAATAACTGTTAGAACTGGAAGGGACCTCAGAAATCGAAACAGTGCTCCTTCGTGTTCCAATGAACATAATCCTTCCAAGGAGTTGACAAAACAAAACTATGTCATGTCTCTCTAGGAATGCCCCCTCCCTGCCTCCACCCCCCAAACTGTCTTGGGGATGCCAAAGATCTCTGAAACCTCTGCTCATAGGAACCGGGTGAAGAACTCTTCAAGCTAGTCTGATCTGCCCACTTAATGGATAAGGAAACTGAGGTTCAGGATGCTGAGATGTCTTGCTTGGGACTCAGGGCCAGTTGGGGGCAGAGCCTCCTCTGAACCCCAGGAGGTTTCACCCTGCACTCCCCTGAGTATGGTCCTTAGGGAGACAGCAGGGTCCCTCCGTACCCCCATTCCCCTACAGCAGCTCTACTTTTTTCTGTTTTTAAAAATGGGCTCTCAGGGAAGTATCTGACAAAAGTTCCATTACTCCACAATCAACATCCTGAAAACCAATCTCTTATATCACATTTCATGGTGTTTACATGTTAATGATCTTGGCTTTGATCCTCGCTGAAATCCTGTGAAGCCGGCTTTATAGCCATGGCTCCAGGCAAGGTGCTTCTGCAAGGCCAGCCAGCCTGGGCGCTGCTCTCCTGACCCCAGAGCAGCCTATGCACCTGGGTCTTTCTGTCCCTGCACTTCTTCCCTTCAGTTTCTACCTCAACTCATATGGAAAAAGTCATCCACTCACACCTCCTCACAAAGACCAAGTAAAGAAGTCTGTGTGTGCGTGCGCGCTCAGTCATGTCCAACTCTTTGCAACTCCATGGACTGTACCCCACCAGGCTCCTCTGTCCATGGAATTTCCCAGACAAGAATACTGGAGAAGGTTGCCACTTCCTACTCCAGGGGATCCTCCTGGCCCAGGGATCGAACCCGCATCTCCTGCACTGGCAGGTCAATTCTTTACCACTAGTGCCACCTGGGTAAAGGGGTGGCTAATCTGACGGGTGAGAGCCTGTGACTGGTGCTGGTACCCATTTTCCCAGTGGGCAGGATCAGCAGCCCCAAAGGCTGGGACCAGGTCCTACCAGCTCCTGTCTCTCCCTGTGCTCAGAGATGGCAGCTTTCTGTCTTTTACTGAACAAGACACACATCCTGGCCAGTGTTCATCCAACCTCTAGGCAGCCCCCTGACCAGGTGGTCATTGCGGCAGACAGGTCTGTAAGTGGCTGGCCTAGGCATTTCAATTTGAGGTGAAGGAGAACCAGGCCCAGGAGGGGCCTTCTGCTACAAGCTGTGTTCTCCTTTTTAGACTTTACCAGAGCTTCACACTGGGGGCATGAGGGACCTACTCACCTACTAATAAAGTGGTCCAATCACCCTTCATTTAGAGAAGATTCCCATTATACCCATCCCCACCCTGTCCCTGAAACAGCAATTTTGGAAAATCTCCATTCACTGAACTGCCTCTACCCACCTGCCAACAAAGAAAGGCTGCTATGGGAAGAAAAGACTTTGCCGTGGGAAAATCCAGGCCCTTAACTGCTATCTTGTATGACAGCCACTGGGATCCTCTTGTAATTAATCATGTTTTCTCTTACGACCTATATTCTATAAATAACACACACTAACGATTCACCACTGGTTCTTTCACTGATTCAGTCCACAATCATGACCAAGGCTGGAACCCTCACTACGAGGATCTTGCAGCTTCATCTTCTGTCCTCTCCTCAGCCTCCACCCCTCCCCAACCCTGTCCCAGAGAAGCATCTTGGTTTTGGGCTCTGTGCATGGAACTGAGGTCTTCACTGTGCCAGGGGTGGGGTGGGGTGGGGGGAACCGTCTCATGGTTGTCCTGCCTCCAGCCTAGCCCAAGTAACTTCTGGTTGAGTGGCACATGACATACCTCTACAGAAAAACTGCTCAGGTAAAGCGTCCATGAGTGACCATCTTATGCACAGCAGACTGGCTAAGAAGTCAGAGTCTAACACCATCAAATGTACTGAAGTTATGGAATTAGGGGAAGTCTCTGCAGGTGGGAGCGTATGTTGCAACAGTCATCTTCAGAGAACAGTCTGGCCATTTCTTGCAAAGAGAAAGAGACAGTGACCTCACTGACTTTCCCCACTGACTGGGGGTCTGAGATTCCCTGCCAAGTCCCCAGACCCACGAGACCTTGTGAATTCTCATTCTGGCTTGAAGGGTAAGGGTTTAATTTTTGTTACATGCCAGAACTGTTTTCAAGTCAACTATCAACATTTAACCGTCATAACAAGCCTGTGAAGGTGGGTCTACCAGCATCCCCGTTTTTAACAGCTCAGGAAACTGAAGCAGAGGGGTAGCCTGCCCAAGGTCACACAACCAAGGAGGTGGTGCAGCAGGGCAGAATTCGAACCCAGTGGGTCTGGTGCCAGAACCACCAACCATGCCACTTCCCAAACACAGAGTTAACAGAAAAGGCTCAGGCCTGAACCCAATCTCATTCCACATTCAGACATCATTTTCAGATGGATCCAAGACCTAAACGCAAAAGGAAATTACAGGTGAGTCTAGAAGATAAAGCAGAATCATATCTCCACGCTGGGGTAAGCGAACTTTCTCAGTCAGGGCATCTGGGAAGGTGTTTGCTCTCCTCATGAAAAGAATGAGGCTCACCCACATGACCCTCTGCCCCTTCACCAGTCTGCCTTTGTGATACTTGGATTTGAGAGGCTCCCTCTTGTCTCCAGAACACTACTCTGCCAGAAGGAAAGGACTGAACTCTCAGGGTGCCCCAGCCCCGTGGGGAGGGTGGGGGCAGCAGCCGTCTTACAGCC
>NW_011494852.1:5888231-5896937 GCF_000754665.1 Bison bison bison | reverse complement strand
GGGGCACAGCACTGGCATTCGCTCTGCCAAGTTACTGAGTCACATTCTCTCCCTGTAGGTGTTATAAGACACGAACCACCTCCAGTGTGTTGAAGTGACGATGCCACCTGTGTTGTCTGATACTTGCAGCCCAACGCACTCCCGACTGAAACACCTGCTCCATCACAGTGCACCGTCACACCACTAACCAGAGTTTGTAAAGAGCCACTAACAGGAGACTGAAACTGTCTCAAAAAGTCCCAATTCAGAGGTGAACTCTGAGAATCAGAGATTCCCATCAAGCATGGCTGATCATTACTGTTGTTCAGTCGCTCAGTCGTGTCCAACTCTGTGACCCCATGGACTGCAACATGCCAGGCTTCCCTGTCCTTCACTACCTCCCAGATCACAGGCATCCAGAAAGATGACCTGGTGCCTGAAGTAATTCTCAAAGGATCTGAACTGGAGAGGGCCTTCCTTCTCCCCATGGACCCTAAGAGCTGCCGCAGAGGCCATGGTTTCAAAGGCCACGCCCCGCCCACTGTCAGAAATGCTTTGAGGTCTACTGGCCGCAGGCTCATGGGCTGGGGAAATCCTGCAGAGCTTGTGGATCCTTTTTCCTCCTGTCAGTAGGCATTTGCTGGATGTGCCAAGAGTTAAGCCCCTTCCTGCACTCCTATGAAAAAAGCCTGTCAATGTGGTTTCGACTGCCGAGTGCTTTTCCACAAAGCACTCTCTGGAATTCAGCTCATCAGATGGGAGACCGAACACTGGTCAATCTACCAAAATAGGTCAGGCTTTATTTTTTAATCCTCTTGTTCATTGTATACACTGAAAGGGAAGAATGAAAAAGAAATATTAACAGCGAGAAGGTCTAGGATTATTTAACCTCTCCGTGTCTCAGTCTCCCCATCTGTAAGGTGGAGATGAGGATAAAGTAAATTGTTGTTGTTGTTTTTCAGTCGCTCAGTTGTGTCTGACTCTTTGAGACCCCATGGACTGTAGCTCACCAGGCTCCTCTGTCCATAGGATTCTCCAGGCAAGAATACTGGAGTGGATTGCCATTTCCTTCTCTAAGGCATCTTCCTGGACCAGGGATCGAATCTGTGTCTCCTGCACTGGAAGGTGGATTCTTTATCAATGAGCCACCTGGGAAGCCCCATGAAGTAAATTACTTCATGAAAAATGTTTAGAGCAGAACTGATCATGTACTAAATGTTCAAAAAGGTGTGATACCATAATTTTTAATGCTGGTGACATGGTCAGTTTTTCAGACTAAAGGCCCTTGAGAGGCTTCAAAATCTCCCTCTCTGGTCAATCAGAAAGAAAAGCACTCCTTTGATTCTGGCCATTTAGGGAAGGAGAAGGCTTGAAGGCTCAGGCCAATGGGCAGAAGTTGGCTGCCAGGACCCAGGGTCAGGAAATGGACCTTCTGGTGCTAGCTATCCAGCTAGTAGCCATTCTTCCCTTTCTTCTCGGGATGCTCAGCAAAGACTACATCTCCCAAGCTCCCCCAAAGCTCAGTTCAGTTTGGTCACTCAGTCGTGTCCAACTCTTTACAACCCCATGGACTGCAGCATGCCAGGTTTCCCTGTCATTCACCAACTCCCAAAGCTTGCTCAAACTCATGTCCACGAAGTCAGTGATGCCATCCAACCATGCCATCCTCTGTCATCCCCTTCTCCTCCTGCCTTCAATCTTTCCCAGCATCAGGGTCTTTTCCAATGAGTCAGCTCTTCGCATCAGGTGGCCAAAGTATTGGAGTTTCAGCTTCAGCATCCGTCCTTCCAATCAATATTCAGGACTGATGTCCTTTAGGATGGACTGATTGTATCTCCTTGCAGTCCAAGGGACTCTCAAGCATCTCTGCCAACACTACAGTTCAAAAGCATCAATTCTTCAGCACTCAGCTTTCTTTAAGGTCCAAATTTCACATCCATACAAGACTACTGGAAAAACCATAGCTTTAATTAGATGGACCTTTGTTGGCAAAGTAAGGTCTCTGCTTTTTAATATGCTATCTAGGTTTGTCATAGCTTTCCTTCCAAGGAGCAAGTATCTTTTAATTTCATGGCTGCAGTCACCTTCTGCAGTAGTTTTAGAGTGCAAGAAAATAAAGTCTCTCACTGTTTCCATTGTTTCCCCATCTATTTGCCTTGAAATGATAGGACTGGATGCCATAATCTTCGTTTTTTGAATGTTGAGTTTTAAGCCAGCTTTTTCACTCTCCTCTGTCACTTTTATCAAGAGGCTCTTTAACTCCTCTTTGCTTCCTGCCATAAGGGTGGTGTCATCTGCGTATCTGAGGTTACTGATATTTTTCCTGGCAATCTTGATTCCAGCTTGTGCTTCATCCAGTCTGGAATTTTGCATGATGTACTCTGCATATAAATTAAATAAGCAGGGTGACAATATACAGCCTTGATGTACTCTTTTCCCAACTTGAAACAAGTCTGTTGTTCCATATCCAGTTCTAACTGTTGCCTCTTGACCTGCATAGAGATTTCTCAGGAGGCAGGTAAGGTGGTTTGGTATTCCCATCTCTTCAAGAATTTTCCACAGTTTGTTGTGATCCACACAGTCAAAGGCTTTAGCATAGTCAATGAAGCAAAAGTAGATGTTTTTCTGGAAGTCTCTTGCTTTTTCTATGATCCAGTGGATGTTGGAAATTTTATCTCCTCTGCCTTTTCTAAATCCAGCTTGAACTTCTGGAAGTTCTCGATTCATGTACTGTTGAAGCCTAGCTTGGAAAATTTTGAGCAATACTTTGCTAGTGTGTAAGATGACCTGCAGCTAGGGGTGATCAGCAAAAGGTAGGGAGATGTTGTTACGGGACTTCAAGGAAAATTCCTCACCAGGAACAAAGAGCTGGACTATACTCTTGTGGACTTCTTTGTAGCTCAAACGGTAGAGAATCTGCCTGAGATGCAGGAGACTAGGGTTCAATCCCTGGGTTGGGAAGTTCTTCTGGAGAAGGGCATGGCAATTCACTCCAGTGTTCTTGCCTGAAGAACTCCATGGACAGAGAAGCCTGGTGGGCTACAGTCTGTGGGGTTGCAAAGAGTTGGACACGACTGAGCAACTAACACACACACACTTGTGCCCCATGCCCTGCCCCAATTCCCACCCGGATTACAGACTCACTGGCTTGACTCCAGCAGTCACAGTGGACCATGAAGCCACTTTAAGGATGAAAGTTTTGTGCCAGGGATGGTTAAGCAAAAGGATAGAAGTATCTTGATTTACCCAAGGACTATGGAGCTGCCAGCCCAGCTCCAGATTGCTGATCTCAGGACATTTTACTCACAAGAGAAACCACCTGCCATTGAGTTTACAATGTTACTAAATTGTAACTGTTACTTCTCATCTCTGCTACTGGCAGCCACATGCAGTTTCCAATGACACTGTGGCCTTACACAGCAGATGGGACAGTGTTCTACACCAGAGGAATCCTTCCAGCAACCCGCCACTATTTAGAGTAGAGAGCTAGGTACAGTAAGTAGAATGCTACATATAGGATTTCCCACAGAAAGGAATTACAATCATTTTGCCCTAAGAGGATGTAAAGTGAGACCTGGATGAGAGATACTGAGTCATTCATCCAGCAACTACTACGCACTACCCTATTCTGGGCACTGAGTGAGGCAGGGTGAACAAAAGCAGATAAGAGTTGGGACTTCCCTGTTGCTCCAGGGGTTAAGAATCCACCTGCCAATGCTGGGGAAACGGGTTCAATCCCTGGTCTGGGAAGATTCCACATGCCACAGGGCAACTAAGCCCATAAGCCACAACCACTGAGCCTGTCCCCTGCAACAAGAGAAGCCATCACTATGAGAAGCCTGTGCATTGCAACCAGAGAGTAGCCCCCACTCGCTGCAACAAGAGAAAGCCTGCATGAGCAGCAGTGAAGACCCTGCAGCCAAAAAAAGAGCAGACAGGGTCCCCACCCTTACAGAACTCACAGTCCGGAACAGAGGACAGAAGATAAACAAACAGGGGAACAAATATATATACAAGTGCAAACCGTAAGAAGTACGATGCAGGAAACCTGAGTGAGTTTCAGCACGAAACTGAAGAGAAAGGAGAAGGAAGCCATGTGAAGAATGGGAGTAAGAATATCCCAGAACACCCATCAAATGAGGACTGGATAAATAACACATGATACATCCATACAGTGGAATATTACTCAGTTGTAAAGAGACTATAGGACTGATTCGTGTATATAACATAGATGAACACTGAAAACATGATGCTAAGTGAAAGAGGCTAATCACAAAAGACCACCTCATATCAGGAGATTCCATTTATATGAAATGCCCAGAATAGGACAATCCAGAGACAGAAAGTAGATTGTGGTTGCCAGGGGCTGGGAGGTGGGGGACACGGAAGGGGAGTAACTGCTAATGGGTACAGGGTGTTTCCTGTGCGGATGAAAACATCCTGGAATTAGACACTGGTGATGGTCGCACAATCCTGTGAACACACTAAAAAACACTGAACCATGCTTGTGAACCACGCTTTAAAAGGGTGAACTTTATGGTATGTGAAAGAAGAAAAGTCAGTCATGTCTGACTCTTTGCAACCCTATTGACTATACAGTCCATGGAATTCTCCAGGCCAGAATACTGGAGTGGATAGCCTTTCCCTTCTCCAGGGGATCTTCCCAACCCAGGGACTGAACCCAAGTCTCCCACATTGCAGGTGGATTCTTTACCAGCTGAGCCACAAGGGAAGCCCAAGAATACTGGAGAGGGTAGCCTATCCCTTCTCCAGGGAATGTTCTGGACCCAGGAATCAAACCAGGGTCTCCTACATTGCAGGCGGATTCTTTACCAACTGAGCTATCAGGGAAGCCCGGTATGTGAATTATATCTCAATTAGAAGACACTCAAAGGGCTACTCAGATTGAATTACCAGTTTGGTAATAAAGTCTCTAATGAAAGCTAAAAAAAAAAAAAAGAAAGAAAAAGAATATTCCAGGAGATGGAGGAATTTGTTGAAGACACTCAGAGGAGGCCCTCTTGCCCAGATCACTGTGGTGAGGGAGGGAGGGGGTGCTGGGAGATGAGGCAGAAGCTCGAGGGCTGTGTGAGCCCCAGCCAGCCATATGCTCTTTATTCTAAGTCTAACCAGGAGGAGGAGGATGGTGTGCTCTGGCTGACATTTGAAAGACCCCTCTGGTTGTTGCATAGAGACTGCCAGGGTTAAAGAGAAGCAGGGAGAAGGGTAAAGTGGCCGCTGTCACGCCCAAGGACGGATGTTGGTGGCTGGGAGCAGGGCGAGGGCGGCGGGATGGAAGAGAAGGTTGGTGATGATCTGTTTCAGGTCACGGACAGAGAAGTCCTGATGAGGGCCTGGCCGTGAAGGGGGTGGTGGGGTGAGGCGGAAAAGGAAGATTCGAGAGTGATCTTTACACGGTCTCATGAGTTTTTCCAAAGTGGTTTTCTGCCAGATTCCAATTGTGCACAGCACAAGAAGAGCAGATCAGCAAATGCCTGTTAAATGAATTCAATAAATGAACAGTCGCTGCCTGATTTTTTGTAGGGCATATTTTTGTATTTTCAATAACGATATGAATTCTCTCTCTCCATATGTATATGTGTGTACGATCAAATATATATTCTCTCAGTCTCTCTCTCCATATAATATCCTTACCTGTACCAGCTTCTCTGCCATCCACTGGTGGACAGTGGTCCACAAGATACCATCAACTACCCAAATCAGAAACCTGAGAATACTCTTTATAGTATGATATATATCATACTATACTACATTATAGTGTGTGTATATATATTATATAGTATATATACTATATATATAATATAATATATATACACACATACACATATACCCACTCTACCCACCTGAGTAAGATAAAGACAGAGTCAGCAACAATCGGGTCCTTCCTTCTCTGAGGGGGTGAACAGATCAGCCAGTGAGCAGTGAGCCCTCACTTCTGATGAACGACCAGTAGGAGATGAAACAGAGGAAGAGATGCTGACCCAGCAACAGGAAGCATTCTCTTTCTTTTTGGTGGTGATGGAAGCGTAAGGAACACAGTCAAGAGCAGGGAGAAAGCACTGTAGATAAAAAGTGGTCTGCTGAGCGAGGAGGCTTCAATTGAGAACAGCCACTGCAAGTGAGGGCTTCCCTGGTAGCTCAGTGGTAAAGAATCCACCTGCCAATGCAGGAGGTTCAATCTGTGGCTCGGGAAGATTCCCTGGAGAAGGAAATGGCAACCCACTCCAGGACTCTTGCCTGGGAAATCCCATGAACAGAGGAGCCTGGCGGGCTACAGTCCCTAGGGTCAAAAAGAATTGGACTTGGCTTAGCAACGGAACAACAATTGCCCAGGGAAGCCTAGCAGGAGATGAGCTGTGACTCACTGGGGTTATGAGCCCCCAACCCGCTGACAGCCACATGCACCCTGAGGGGACACCAGAATCCTGGAGGAATGGATCTTTGTTCTGGGTCGAGGAGCAGGAAAGGGGGAGGGAAGCAGAGCCTCACAGAGAACAACTCCAGGGCCAGCACGATCAAAGACCACAGCACAAACAGAGCCCCCGGGGTGGCAAGACACAATGTCCTTTGGGGACGTGTCCTCCCCATGGCTTCCTTCCAGGTCCACTCTCCCCAGCAACAGGGCTGGTCTGCTTTGAGCGGGGGGTGTGTGAGCAGCATCCCACCATGTGGCTCTGTGGCACGGTGGGCTGGGGGTGGATGTGAGGTAACTTGTTGCCTGTGCCGCCTGCCCTGGGCAGCTTCACCAGGATCACGGCCCGGGACCTGAGGCCTTGACTTCAGTGTTTCTCTGACTCTTCCTGGTTATTCTCCTAAGGGGCAGACTTGGTGGCACTGCACGCTTCACACAGTTGACCAAACTCTGCTTATTTCATCCTACCAAGTGCCTGGGAAGTAGGTCAAATAGCCTGTCACTGTCATTTAGAAGTGACTTCTTACCACATGCCACAGGAGCCCCTCCTATGCTGACAGAGATCCAGGGGCGCCTTTCCCAGCACCAAATCCATGGGCTCTCCTCATGTGGGTTCGATATCCTCTCCAGGGGGCCTCTAGGGTTGTCCAACAAGTGGAGTTTGTTTTGACCACAACAGAGGACACTGCAAAGTCTCCCGAAGACAGAGCGCTGGGCCGTGTGACGTGGCAGAGCATGAGTGCGATAGCCCCACTCAAACACAACACACAGGGCCTTCCCCGGCGGCCCGGGGGCCAAGACTCTGCACCCAGTGCAGGGGGCCTGGGTTCGATCTCTGGTCAGGGAACTAGGTCCCACATGCCACAACTAAAGATCCCATGTGCCACAACTAAGACCTGGTGCAGGCAAATAAACAAATGTTTTGTTTTGTTTTTAAATACCATACACAACATATGGATTTTTCTCACTGTATTTTAAATAAGCAGAATATCATATCTAATTCTCGAAATCTTACTTTCCCTTAACTGCATCAAAGAATTGCCTCTGAATCAACTAGGAGAGCTCTGACCCACTCTTCTTAGCAGCTAATATTCCGCAGTGTGGAGGTGCCATATTTTACTCAATTATTCCCTGAAAAATGGGCATTCATTTTTCTTCTGGGGTTTTGCTTTGTTTTTCATTTTGCCACCACAAATAATGCTGCAATAAGTAACCTTTTGTACGGGGGGCCATTTTTTCCACAGGGTAGATTCACAGGCATCAAAGACTATTTCTGGAGAATTTTACAGTTAGCTTAGAGAATGGCTTCTGAGATCAAAGGATAGAGCTGTGTGTTTAACAGGTGCTTGTTGGGGTATAGAGTGTCACTGGAAGAATATACCTGAAATGGGTGTCCTCACAGGAGGGGACCTGGGTGACAAAGGACTGGGGAGGGAGACTTGATTTTCACTGTACGTGTTTTTTTGTGTCTTTTGACTGCTTTATCACGTGCCTGGACTGCTCATTCAAAAATAAATAAGGTTTCTTTTTTAGGCTGTCTTCTAAAAAGGTTGCGATGATTCACATGTCCTCCAGTAACGTGGGAGAAGACGCAGTTGAGCTCATTAATGCCCTATATTTTCTCCTTCAAAGCTGTCCATCCCCCCAGCCCCCCTTTTTTTGACCTAGTGCAAACTCAAACATTACATTTTACCTGCTCATGAGATCCACAATTCCTGTAATTCCACAGCCCTTGGGCAGGCAGAAAGCAAACTGCCAGAGATACTAATTTTGACAAGTCAGCCTGGCCGACACTTCCCGAGGGCACAAGAGAGAACCCCCAGCCAGTGTGGGAGCCAGTCTTTAGGGACCTGAAGGCACCAAGTGCGGAAGACAGAAGGGACGCTCTCTCCTCACGGGCGTGCAGGTCATGGTTTTAAATTCCTGCTGGCTGAACAGCCTCATTAGCGAGCAGCCTGGAGACCCCCAAGTGCCCCTAGCCTCTGAGGAAGGGCGAGGGAGGCTGCAGGAGCAGCTGCTAGCCGTGGGGCCCTGTCTTCTGAGGACAAGACAGGAGGGAACAGGGGATGAAGAATAAGGAAGAGTCGAGCTCAGTGAAGCAAGAGGTCTTCTCATTCCCTTCCTACAGGCCCGTCAGCCTGCAGGGCTGGTCCAGACCAAAGGCCCCGGCGTGACCCAAATGACAGGACGACAAAGCTGAGCTCGTGTAGAGATCGAGGGCCCTGAGCGTTGGCAGCCACTCCACCTGAACGCACCTGCTGCGGCCACAGTGCCTGCAGCTCCCGACTCACCTG
>NW_011494852.1:5876404-5888131 GCF_000754665.1 Bison bison bison | reverse complement strand
GGGTGGGGGGGAGCAGGGAGGGGACTGGACATGGCCAGGTGAGAAAGCTACTCAGGGGAAGGCGGGGGATGGGAGAGCGTGAAAACCCACTTCAAATCAGCAGCAGGTCCACAGGATTCAGGTGGTGGATTGAGGCCCTGTGCTTCCCGTTCTGCAGCCCACACTCTGACCCGAGCTGGGCCAGGTGCGGCAGAACCTTAGCTGGAGTGGTTTCCTCCACCTGGAATGTCCTTGCCCTTGATCCTTCGAGATTTGGCCAGCAAGGGTGTGGGCGGCCTCCGCGAATGGGGAAAACGGGAGACCATTTGAGGGACCATCAGGAGAGACAAGCCAACAAAGTGCGATGCAGACACCCAGCAGAGTACATGTCTCTCCTTCCCTCACCCTCCACAGCAAGTCCATTCGCCAGTTCTGTTGCCACAACCTCCAAAACAGGACCTGAATCTATTTCCTTTTGCCTTTTTAATTTTGTTTCATTGTTAAAGTCTTTATTGAACTTGTTACAATATTGCTTCTGTTTTATGTTTTGGTTTTTTGGCCCTCAGGCATGTGCGATCTTAGCTCCCTGACCAGGGATTGAACCAGCTCCCTCTGCACTGGAAGGCAGAATCTTAACCACTGGACCACCAGGGAAGCCACTCCCCACCCCCTTTTCCTTCTTCTCAGGCCAAGCTGCCAGCACCATCTTTCACCTGGACAGCTCCCTGACATCCGCTGCTGGTCTTCCCGAGTTCACTCTTGCCTTCCCAGATTCTATTCTACACACACTCAGCCAGAAGGATCAAATCAAACAAGGACCAGACCCCTTTCCTGCTTAAAATTTTTCAACGCCTCTAGGAACCTCATCGCCTTCCACTTTACTCCTCACCCAAATGCTCCCACCACACTGGCCTGTTTTCCCCTTTCAAGCTTATTCCTACCCCAGAGCCTTTACACATTTTGCCCTAGAAGATAATGTGAGAGCAAAGTGCATGGGTATGAGATAAGAGCCTTCCTTGTAGCAGGAAGAGCCGGAGCAAGGGTCCCGAGGAGGGTACATACCCTGGTGTCTATGGAGCACTGAGGAGGCCCATGGAAGGAGCCAGGCAGGTGAGGAGTGGGAGGAGAAGTCACAGGTCAAGGTGGGGCAGACTGTGTGGGGACGATGAGGACTTTGGTTTTTACTCGGTAATAGGGAGCAGAGGACAGACAGATCTGACGGGGTGGTAACAGGGTTCCCCTGGCTGTTCTCCCACCCTCTCTCCTGCCCAAGATGAAAACCAGTCTTGAAGAGAAACAGAAGTTTGGTCATTTGTGTGGTAAATGTCTATGAAAAAGAAACAAGCAGAAGGCTCTCCACCCACTTCCTCCAGCCCAACAAGGCCTCATGCTGGCCAGCGGGGCTTTGTGACCTGACCGACAATCCATCATATCACACTGAAGGAAACCAGACCCTCCTCCACTGGCCACCAGAAGAATACCCAGAGCAGATGGACAAGCAGTAAGGCCATGTGGCTGGGAGAATGCCTTCATGGTGGTCAGCGAGGGCCAGAATCAAATCCCAGCTCAGCCTCTCAGCAGCTATGTGACCCATGACTCATGACCAGACCTTTCTGAGTCCAAGTCTGCTTATCAGTAAAGGTGGAGGTGGGGTGGGTGGGTCATGTCCACCCCTGAACAAGCCTGTTGGGAGGATTAAGGTAACGGATTGAGGGACTGGCAAAACGCCTGGCACAGAGGGAGCCCTAAAAAATGTTAGCAAAACTGTTATACCCCAAACACTGAAGAAACCATAAACAATGCTCTCAACTCCTCACATCTGCTGACATCCTTTGGCCAAACTGGACTCTGATAATATTAAGCACAGGGCGGAAATGAAGGGTCCTCCAGAGGAGAGAAGCCTTCAGGTTGGAAGATTCTCTTCCCCTCTAAGCTACTCTCCATGGCATGAATGCAAGCCAGAGGGGAGAGATGGGCCACAGACAGTCTGGGAAGTGGGCTTCAGATGAAAACAGTACAGGCTCGTTTTTCAGTGCCTCACAGGCAGACCCCCTGGCCTGCATCTGTATCTCTCAAGGTGGAAATGTGAGTACAGCGAGAATTTTAGCCACATCAAAGGCAGTCTAGGGCCACTTTTTGCCTCTTCCCCAGTCAGATGAGCAGTGGGTCCTCAGTCTGTTCCCTGAAAGAAGGTCAAGGCCTCTGGGGACCTCAGGTCCACATCTAACATGGGGACAATTTTCATTCTTCAGGCGCATTCACTGGCATTCAGCAGAGACTTATTAAGCAACTACTATGGGCCAGACACTGCTCTAGACACTGAGATAAGGCAAGGAATGGACCCATGATCGCTGCTCTCAGAGTTGAGAAGGATGGTGCAGAAAGCAAACAAATGGGTAAGAACGGTTGCTGTGAAGGGAAACAGAGCAGGAGCCGTCTTAGGGTGCTCGGGAAGGCCTCTCTGAGGGGCCATTCAAGCTGAGACCTGAGTAAAGTAGTAAAATTATATATACACGCATACCCACACACATACATAATCTTGAATATAGCTGGCTGGCTGTATGCATAATATACACACATGCACAGAGCCAAGAACACAGCCCCTGCTATAGAAATCTAAGGTATCTGCTTTGATAGTGACTCATGCTCTTGGGCTACTAGGGGTTGGAATCTTCGAAAAACCTATATTAGGGGAAACACACTGACTGAAACCACCCATCCTGGCCTGGCACCATAGCAACCACCTGCATGGCTTATTTTATAACCGGAGGTCCTGGTAAGGAACAGGGAACTAACAAACCACCAACAACCAGAAGAATTCCAGAAAGGTCATTGTAGATGCCATGTGTCCTACCAATCTCCCAGAATTCTCCTCGCTGGAATTCATCCTGGCCGAGGAATGCGTGTGCCACCAAGAAGGACCCTGAGTCAGAATGATTGGCCAGAGACAACTGGGAGGCTAATCCTATCGCCATAAAACCTGAGACTTCAAGTCACGTGGCAGAGCAGTTCTCCTGGGTTCCCTTAACCTCCTGCTCTCCTCCCAGGCATCACTTTCCAATAAAGTCTCTTGCTTTATCAGCATGTGTGTCTCCTCGGATAATTCATTTCCAAGGGTTAGACAAGAGCCTACTCTCAGACCCTGGAAGGGGTCCCCGTTCCTGAAATACCTACACTTTCCCCTCAGGTTCCAAACTGCCCTTCCCAACGGAACATCATTTGTAAAAGGTGTTCCTTTTCCTTCACTATTTCATACTTGGTGGTGTACCACAGACACGAAAGGCACTCTCTGTCAGGACCCCACGCCCCCTGCAAAGTGGCACAGTGCTCCACTGTACAATGAACCTCACTGATTCATCCAGGCCCCTCACAATGAGGGACACGTAGGGCAGTTCCCAGCTTCTGTGCTGCCGAACGGTGCTGCAACGAACCATGCTGGACAGAGACCACTTCTCATATTCGGGAACATCTTTTGAGGCAAAAATTCCTCAAAGTGGGAGTGCTGGGCAATGGGTGGGTTCAAAGGGAGGGGTGTGCAAGTGTGGGGCTGACATTGCCCAAGTCCCTCCAAAACAACGGTCCTGCTCACCCGCCGCTGGCAGCATTGGACAAGCCTGCCTGCTTCCCCACACCACTGCCAGCAGCTCACCTTTTGCTCTTGCCCTTCTGAGGACTGAAAGTGTGTTGGCCACTCAGTCGTGTCTGACTCTTTGCGACCCTGTGGACTGTAGCCCGCCAGGCTCCTCTGTCCATGGAATTCTCCAGGCAAGAATACTGGAGTGGGTTGCCATTTCCTTCTCCAGGGGATCTTCCCGACCCAGGGATCGAACCCAGGTCTCCTGAATTGCAGGTAGATTCTTTACTGTCTGAGTCACCAGGGAAGCCTCTGAGAGATGAAAACTATTATCTCAGCATGATCTTAATTGGCATTTATCTTATTATGTGCCACGCTGAAGATATGTAGACTGTATACATAGAATGTATAGAAATATGTATTGTGCTGTTGTGATTTATAGTAAGAAATGTAGTTGGCCTTTGTTTCTGGCACAGTTCAATTCAGTCACTCAGTCGTGTTCAACTTTTTGTGACCCCATGGACTGCAGCACGCCAGGCATCCCTGTCCTTCACCATCTCCCAGAGTTTGCTCAAACTTATGTTTCTTGTACAGAGTTTCTAAAATCCTTGGCATTTCCTAAGTGATAACAGCAAAGGGAACATCTTTTGTTTCAAATTATTGTTTTTTTATCCTAAATTCCTAAAGTAGCTACAGAGTTGTAAAGGGGAAAGGAGTGTCCTGTTATTCAGAACAAGCCCCTTCCAACCACACCTGAGTTTGTTAATGGGGTGACTAATGGGAAGTCCCTAGGGGAAACCCAAGGATTCCCCCCAAACCCCCACACCCACTGAGGTGCTTGGCTGCCAGGAGAACCAACTTGGATTAGTGGGTTTGAACTTTCAGTCCCACCCTCCGACCTCTGAGTAGAGGAGAGGGGCTAAAGATTGAGTTCAATTGCCATAATCAACCAAGTCTTGGACTTCCCTGGTGGTCCAGTGGCTAAAACTCCAAGCCCCCAATGCAGGGGGCCTGGGTTTGATCCCTGGTCAGGGAACTAGATCCCACATGTTGCAAATAAGACCCAGTGGAGCCTAATAAATATAAAAAAAAAAGACCACTACTGTTACTACTGCTTCATTCATTCCCTCACCAAAACTTAGTCAGGCATATCTTTGACAGAAAGGGTTACAACTTTAGCAAAATAGATTTGATCCTTTCACTGAGAGGATGAATGGCCCTGAATATGTCAGCTGAGTAGTTCAGGGAGGAAGAGTCGGGTGTGTGGTCAAGGTAACCCCCCTGCAGAAATGTGTCAGGGGAAATCTGAAAGAGGAGTGGCACAGGGAGGCCAGAATGGTGGTGGGAGGGTGGGGAGCAAGACTGGGAGAAGGGGAAGCACTCCAGGAGAGGGAACAAATATCACGGGCTGGAGGAACCGAAAGCCAGCCAGGTGGCTGGAGGGTGGAGTGTAGAGGGGCCCGCAGGATGAGGGTGGGGGCAAGGGGCGAGCAGGGGCCACAGGTTGCTCAGCCTGGTGGGATTTAAGAGCTGGCCTTTCCACAAGGGGACAGCTCCAGGAATGTGGAAAATGCAAGGGACACCCTTCATGTCCAGCCGCTTGGAAATAAAATGAGGTTTTAGTGTCAAGAAGTGAGGCCTATCTGCTGTCCTCAGGTGTGCATGAGTGTGCGTGTGTGTGTCTGTGTGTGTGCAGTCGTGTCCAACTCTTTTTGATGCCATGGAATTTTCCAGGCAAGAATGTTGGAGTGGGTTGCCACTTCCTACTCCAGGGGTGTTTCAGACCCAGGGATCAAACCTGGGTCTCTTGCATTTCCTGCACTGGCAGGCAGATTCTTTACAACTGCACCGCCTGGGAAGCTGTCTTCAGGGGTCCTGCTTAAATGACTCTCAGCCAAGAGGTCCTGGGAAAAGGATACAGTGGGGCACCTGGTGGGGAGGGGAGGACAGAGGGAACAATGACTCCATCCCTGCCCACAGCCGATTGGTCCAGAAAGAGCACCTGACCGCAACTGAGCCCATCTTGAGAACCCTTCCCTGGGCCTGGGTGATGACTCCACAGGGAGACACCCTCCCTACCCTGGGTTGTTCTGGTCTTTCTGGGAGCCCACTACAAGGTATACAGCGTGGTCTGTAGATGGTCGTCAGTGAGCAGAGGGAAAGGCAGAAAGACTATGAGTATGAGAGAACGGATAAAGCAGATGGGGGCGGGGGCAGGAATGAGGAAGAGAACCCTGCTGGTGGCATTTGTGTGCTGGTTCCAATTCACAGGCTGGCTGCTGCCCAGCACCCACTCTGCCCTTCCCCATGAGTGGTTTTGGGTGGGAGCAACCAGCCTGTTTGTGTGGCCCCAGCCCTTCACCACAGGGATTGGTTCAGGGAGAGTCACATGACCCAGGCTAATCCAACCAGACAGGAACTCCGCAGCTTTGCACTATGGCTGAGGGATAAGACACTCTCTCTACCTCTTGGGCCAAGGATGAGATGACAAAAGCCCTTAGGAGAGCCACCTCTACTACCTCCAGGAGAGCCAGGTTTGAGGATGACTCGGACATCAGAGGAAAGAATGGAAGGACAGAGAGAAAGTGGGTTGCTGGGGATGGCCCTGAGCTCCAGAGCCAACCAGCCCAGAAGCTTGTCCCACCTCTGGGCTTTCCGGTTGTGAGTCAATCTTGTCCCCTAGGGGTTATGCCCATCTGACTTGGTGCTTCCACTACCTGTAACCAAGTAACTGGTACACAGTCCTTCCCGAGGCCCTGCTTTGGTTCTCTGGGCCATCCTAGCTCCCTCTTGTTAAATCTTCCTTTTTGGCCTAAAAAGCTGCTAAAATGGCAGGCCTTAAGGAGCTCTAAGACAACAAGAAAGCAATTTGACTGACAACATAATTTGCCCCCTGTCACAAGTTACCCTGACGGGGTGGTTAGACAGCATCACCGACTCAATGAACATGAACTTGAGCAAACTCCAGGAGACAGTGAAGACAGAGGAGCTTGGCATGCTGCAGTCCACGGGGTCGCAAAGAGCTGGACACAACTGAGCGGCTGGACAACAACAGTTTATCCAGCTGTAAAATGGGGATAATAATAATAAACACTTCACTGGGTTAAGAGGATTAGAAACAATTTAAAGAATACCTAACACATTGTAAATTCTCAACAAGTTAGCAATGATTATTCTAAAGCATCGAAGGGTAGCTGAAAGGTCTCAATCACAGACAGCAATTAGCTACCGCCCTCCCCCATCTTGTTTTGCTACTCCTTTGTTTAGGCCATCAAATCCTTTATTCACTAACAGTCCCAAAGAACAAACAGCCAGCCCAGTTTCTGTCAGGAGGGTGGCAAATCTAACCTCCGAGGGGAGGGTGAGGGAATTTGAATGAAAGAGATTAGACTCAACTTCTTTAGCTGGGTGGCAGAGGAAGCCCTCATGAGCTCATTTCTCCATCGAATACAAGCTGGGGTCTAAAGTTTCAAAACACAGGCTGGGACAAGCTGGCACAGTCCCATGAGCGGACAAAGGAAAGAGCCCGGATGCAAGAGAAACCACGACACGGCAGGTTCCACAACTAACTCAGCCAGGAGGAGGCTCCCGGCTGGCTTCTAGCCACATCCGCTCTCCGCACAGCTATGAGGCAGCAGGAAGACCGGACTGCCACCCACCCCCCTCCGCCCCACGTCTGTATCCACAGCTGGGAACTGGCATGGGCGCGGGAAACTCGGAAATAAACTCAGGAAGTGAGAACTGGAAGATGCTTCCATAGCAACGCCCATCTGGAGATCCCTGCCCACAGCTGGAAACGTTCGGAAGCGAGGCTTATCTAGAGATGGACACCAAGTTCATTTTTTCCATTTGCACCCGGAGTATGTTACTTAAACTCTACTTCCTTGGGGAGCCTCTGGGAAGTGCCTGTCCTGTGGCTCAAAAAAATCTTATCCTTCTTCTGAATGTTTAGAAGCTGGGGATTAGCCGTGTGGCCGTGTGTTTCTTGCGTCTTCCACTCTCTTTCTGTGGTGGGGCAGACCAAGTCTGCCTTGCTCACTGATACTTGGCTCAGGACAGGTCTTCAATGAGTGTTTATTGAATAAATAAATCAACTGCTTTGCTCCCAGTTTTATAGTTATTCATAACATTAGCTAACACAAAAGCACCCGTATGCACACGGCAGTGAGCTGAGATATCCCTATGTGAGGGGTACTTACTAGTGGTCATGGTCGTTTAAAAATGAGCCTCCTTCTCAAGGTCAGAGCCACCAAAAAAAACCTGGAGTTCTTTCATCTTGAGAACAGGATGGGAGACAGTGTGAATACCTAGAGCAAGGCTGGGCAGGTGGAGGCTTGGATGCTGAGGAATCAGCTTTGATAATAAGGATTTTCTGAGTAGAAATGTTATAGGGTGGCGTATGCCTTGTCAAGGAAGGCTGGAACACAAGCTTCTCTAACATTCGACAGACGGCTCTGTTCTGGGAGAATTCCACCTAGCTTCCCCAGAAGCCACAGCTCACATGATTCCTTACCTTTCAAAATATTTTTCTTGCGTATGAAGGTGATATATGCTTACACATACACATTAAAAACTTGGAAAATAAATGTGCCAAGAAGAATATAAAGTTACCCATAATCTCCCCACAGAGAATAACCACTATAAAGATGTTAGTTCATTTCCTTCTAGTCTTTCTTCTCTAGTGTGAGCAGTATGTGTATAGAGCAGTGAAGAGATTTTTCTTCTTCCTTTAAGTCTTCCACCTGTGCTTTTCTAGATTTTAAACACAGAGTGAAAAATATTTTTAAATGGTGAAATTAAGTCTGTCTCCCCAAACTACAGACTTGGGAAGGAAGAATACCCCCTTCTTCTGATCCTCTAACTTCTACTTCCATCTGAACCACCATTACAGACCACTGGTTCTTTTTTCTTTCTTCTTCTTCTTTTTTAAAAAAAAAAAAATATATATATATATTTATTTGGCTTCACCAGGTCTTAGCTGCAGCATGCAGCATCTTCAATGTTCGCTTTGGCACGTGGGATCTTATAACTGGGGCATGAGCGTGTGGGATCTAGTTCCCTGACCAAAGACTGAACCCGGGCCCCTTGCACTGGGAGCTCAGAGTCTTAGCCACTGGACCACCAGGGAAGCGCCCACAGACCAGTCATTCTCAATCCTAACTCTGCATGACCATAATGGGATATAACAACCACCACCACTAGCATTAACTGAGCAACGACTTTCAATGAGGCCATTTTAAACATTTTTACGAAGAGTGTTTCATTTAATCCTTACAATCCCGTAAGTAAGTGAAGTCGCTCAGTCGTGTCTGACTCTTTGTGACCCCGTGGACTGTAGTCCACCAGGCTCCTCCATCCATGGGATTTCCCAGGCAAGAATACTGGAGTGGGTTGCCATTTCCTTCTCCAGGGGATCTTCCTGACCCAGGGATCGAACCCAGGTCTCCTGCATTGCAGGCAGATGCTTTAACCTCTGAGCTACCTGGGAAGCCTGGGGTAAGGATACAATCCCATAAGGCGGGTACTATTATCATTTTACAGATGAGAAGACTGAGGCAGAGAGGTTAAGTGACTCCGAAGGTCACATGGCCGTTAAGTGGTGGTGCCAATATCCGAACCCAAGTCATCTGGCCCCAGGGATCCTCTTCCTTTGGGTTCAACTATCAAGACCCTGACAACAATGACACCAACTATGAGCTTCAGGGCAAGGTTCCCAATGTCCCTGTTGCCAAGTCTGTCATCATGATTATTCATACTTCTTTCCAGACTCATTTTGTTTCCTAAAGGAAATGAGAAATTGTTGAAATTCAGCATAAGTGAGATAGCCGGAAACTAGAGCTGACCACACACACATGTAGGTCTCTGCTGGGCTAAGAAACATTCTTAAATGATGACCTTTCTGGAGGGGACCGGGGGTCAGTTCCTGGGTGGATCACACTCCCCTGACTGAGACCCCACCTAGTGTCAGATGGGATGTGAAAGCCCCTCCCAAACTTCACCTCCCAGTGGGTTGGAAAACAGGCTTAGAAAACCTGCCCGCCATGTATTTACATAAATCTAGAGAGAGGGCTGGGGGCTACGGCTGTCTGACAGGGGTGGGCAGGGACTGCTCTTGGCATGTTCAGAGGCTGAGTGGGGCGAGAGTCAATACTGAATCACCACAAAGGATCAGTCGCTTATGTTTTTGCCATCATCACACAGAAAGCAGCTCTGTGACTCCCTCTAACCCCACGGCAAAACCAGACCCACAACCATGGGGTGTGGGGGTTTCCCAGGAGTTAATTACTCAGGAGTCTGTTTTCCCTCCAGGTTAGGAAGGGAAAACCTCCATCTCAGGAAAAAGTCTCAGAATGCTCGGTTCAGGGAGGGAGATGAGAAATTGCACCTTGGGGTCTGAGAATTACTATCCTTCCAGGTGCTGAGCCCGGAGAAGGCAATGGCACCCTACTCCAGCACTCTTGCCTGGAAAATCCCATGGACGGAGGAGCCTGGTGGGCTGCAGTCCATGGGGTCGCACAGAGTTGGACACGACTGAAGCGACTTTGCAGCAGCAGCAGCAGGTGCTGAACCAAAACAGTCTCCCCATGAAGAGCATCCATGCAGAGAAGGGGTAACCAAGGGCTGTAAGGCTGCCATGTATCCAACCCACCTGGGCCCCAGGCCCTGCTAAATGCCTGTGTACAGCCAGAGCTCAGTAATGTCTCACCATGCTTCAATCTTTAGGTGCTGTGTGTGTGTGTGTGTGTGTGTGCACAGGCGCGCGCTGTGGGGGTGGGGGTGGGGGGCTGGTTTTTTCAGTTTTGCTAATATTCTAAAAATGCAGAGAAAGTATGATGCACTTCCAATTACTCAAATGCAGATTCAGTAATGATCAATTCTGCCCCATTAGCTTCGTCTATTCCCTATTTCTCTCCACCCCCTTCCTTTTGTCTGAAGCATTTTAAAGTAAACCCTAGATATCAGGCCCTTTCCCTTTTACATGTTTCAGTTGGTAGATCTGAAGTATGCAGACATGTCCTTATGTGCCCACAATATTAAGCTGGTTTCTTAACTGATCAAAATAACAATGAATTTTTTCCTAGAAGGTATTTTTTCCTAGACCTCATGTTGACTAACAGGTAGGGAAACAGGTCACTTCAGCTAGTATGATGGAGTAATGCCTTTCTGCAGGGCCTCTTGGCAATACAGGTCCCCAAAACCTTGACAACCAGCATGTATCTTCTGACTTGTCTCTTCCATTTATGGACTCAACAAAAAAATATTTACTGATGCTTCTCATGTGCCTGGCAATGTCTTAAGCACTTTTTTCCCTGGTACCAATGTAGACACTGAGGCACAGAGAGGCAAAGTCATTTGTCCAGGGTTACACAGCTTTTATGTGCCAGAGCTGACAGTTGAAAGCAAGCAATCACGGTTTAGATGAGAACACCGGATCCTGGCAAGGTAGCATCCTGGGCTTTCCAAGTGGGAGGCCACTGCTCCAGGTCCCACAGCGCACTCCCTACCCACACTGGTGAACACTCAGTATGCAGAATCTGCCCTGGAACCTACACATGAGGTGGGTGCTCAGTCGCTCAGTCGTGTCCGACTCTCTGTGACCCTGTGGACTGTAGCCCTCCAGGCTCCTCTGTCCATGGGACTTCCCAGGCAAGAATCCTGGAGTGGGCTGCTATTTCCTCCTCCAGGGGCTCTTTCTGACTCAGGGATCGAAATCATGTCTCCTGTATCGGCAGAGCAGGTTCTTTACCACTGAGCCATGGGGGGAGTCCTCACCAGGCATCTCGTTACCTGCAGCCCGATGTATCCTCACTGACACATCGCCTCACAGAGCAGGGGTGTGATGCCATTACGCATGTAAAGCGCTTAGGATGCTGTTGGGTGCTCACTCAATCTTGCTTACAGATTATTACCATTATCATAGTGAGCTGCTCGTGGCCATACTGCAGCTTCCACATCCCCTGGCAGAGAGAGGAGGGGCCGGCTGCAGACACCTGGTACATTTTAGCGCCTGCCCTGCCACCCCAGACGGAGGGAGCTACAGCCGCCAGGGCTGCGTCCCCTCTCTGAGGTGGCTGCAACCCCTCCTTCAGGGGCAAGAAAGAGGCAAGGAAAAGAGGGGCGAAAGGGGCTCAACAGCTTGGCAGCTTCCTGAGGGAGCCTCAGCCTTTCCAGGC
>NW_011494852.1:5873590-5876304 GCF_000754665.1 Bison bison bison | reverse complement strand
CTGAAAAACAAGGTTAGAACCCAGCTGGCAGGACTTCCCTGGTGGTCCAGTGGCTAAGACTCCATGCTCCCAATGCAGGGGGCTGGATTCCATCCTGGTCATGGAATTAGATTCTGCATGCCGCAACTAAGGCCTGATGCACCAAAAAAAAAAAAAAAAAAACCCTAACAACAAAACTAGCTCAGACCCATTCTCCTAACGCACACGTCCTGGCTGCCGGGATCTGTACGCACCTTCACCATTTTTGCCATGTCCTCAGACCACTGGTACCATGACTTACTTTGCACTTTTCTTTAATTGCATTCCCTTTTATTTTGGCTTACATTCCATCACTAGCCTCACCCAAAGCAGTAACAGCCATGGAATACCGGGTTTGATATGCTATTGAAATTCTTTTCCTGTTAGGCATGAAAATAAAAGGACGACTATGAAACTGTCTAAGGTGTTTACTCATACCACCTCAAATTATCCAGTGGAACGATCCGACCCTGGGTAACCTGTCCCTACCGCAGTAAGGCATCATTCCTAGTTAGCAGGTTCCTAGCCCTCCACCCCCTGTCCTTTGCACATTCTTTTCACTTACATTCTAGAAACACCAAAGCTCAGATGCCAGCTCAGATGCAGAGCCCTAAACTCCCTCACTAGGGCTCTGTCCCCTGGAATGGATCCATGGTTCATTCTTTCACTTACACTGTCTTCCAGGGTGGGTTTATAATAATAACAACAAGAACAACAGCCAATGGGCACTAAGGACTTTCCCTGTACTGGGTCCTGCTTTAGGACTCTATATAGATAATGCGGGAGACCCAGCATCAATCCTTGGGTCAGGAAGATTCCCTGGAGAAGGGAATGGCTACCCACTCCAGTATTCTTGCCTTAAGAATTCCAGGGGCAGAGAAGCCTGGCAGGCTGTACAGTCCATGGCGTCTCAAAGGGTCAGACACGGCTGAGGGACCAACACACACACACACACAAAGACAAACCCAGGATCCTCACATGACCCCAGGCAGAGCAGTGTCACTCTCCTTTCACAGACCAGGGAACTGAGCTTCAGAAGGGATTACGTCGCTTGCTCAAGGTCCCACAGCGGGGACGTGACATAGCCAAGGCTGAATCCAGGTCCACCCTCCTAACTTCCAGGGGTCCACCCTCCTAACTTCCTCACTACCCTGCTGACCCCAGAATAGCCTGCGCTGACTAAGCTCCTCCGAGCTAACTGAACGCTGACATTGAGGAATTCGCCTTAAGTCATACCGCTCAGAGCTGGAACCAAGGTCAGCCGATTCTGGAGCGCATTCTCACCCTCACAACCGACCACACAGCCAGCACCTCATGGAACCCGGGTGGAACTCAGGCCCGGGGCCCTGGCGCACCTCCACTCCCTGGCTTTCTCACTGCCTGCTTCTAGCTCACGTTATTCAGCCCTGAGAGGCCAACTCCTGTCTCAAAGGAGAAGAGGCCCTCACACAACCAAAGGAGCCTCACATCACTGTCTCTTGTGCCTAGAGGGAAGCTGGCTGACCTAAGTGGAGTTTTCTAAAACCAGCCCATTCACAACATTCTTCGGTGCACGGCTTCTCCTCACCTGGTTGCTGGGCCTCAGGCCCACATTCTTAATGACAATTAAACCATGACAGGCACGAGCACCAGGCCCTAAGCTAATTTAACTGCCTCACAGGTTCTGACTCACCCAATGCTCACAGCATCCTTATGAGGTAAGGACAAGCATTATCCTCGTTTTAGGATGAGCAAATGCTGCTCCACAGAGGCTAAGGCCACTGGCCCAAGGCCATAGAACTGGGAGGGGTGGCTCCGGAGGCCCTGCCCTAACCATTCAGTGACACTGCCTCCCACGACATAATCTCGCCTGTGCACTCAACACTCATGGGGTGCCGGACTAAACACTTTCCACGAGATGACCTCAGTGACTTACCACCCCTACCTTCCGTATACACACACCCTGATGAGGTGTTCCCCCCCCCATTTTTTTGGCCATGCCACGTAGCATGTGGGATCTTAGTTCCCCAACCAGGGATCGAACCTGTGCCCCCTCCATTAGAAGCATGGAGTCTTAACCACTGAACCACTAAGGAAGTCCCAAGGTGCATACTTCAAAAACAAAGAGCCTGACATTCAGAGTCGTGCAGTCCCATCTGTCATGCAGCTAGTGCAGGACAGACTAGGACACAGGTGCCGACCGTGTGACTCCAAAGCCTTTAGCTGCAAGGATTCACAGCCTCACACCCAAATCCCACATGTCCTAAATCTCTACCCTGTTCCCAGCAAGCCCCCTAAGAGAAACCGGTCTCTAGCCCCAAGTATTCACTTCATGGTGGACTGCCATCACTGTTACTGGGCCTCACAGTGACCAGGAGCCCTGGTCAATCCCCAGCCAGGAGAGAGCTCGGCAGCTGCACACCGCCTGGTAACTGCTGCTTTGCACCACCCCCCTCCTCAGTAATGAGCCTACTGAACTCAAGCGCATCAGGTAGGGGTGTGTGTGTGTGTTCTCAGTTGTAGGGGGGGGGGTGTGTGTGTGTGTTCTCAGTTGTAGGGGTGTGTGTGTGTGTGTGCGTGTTCTCAGTTGTAGGGGTGTGTGTGTGTGTGTGTGTGTTCTCAGTTGTAGGTGTGTGTGTGTGTGTGTGTGTGTGTGTGTTCTCAGTTGTAGGGGGGTGTGTGTGTGTGTGTGTGTTCTCAGTTGTGTCGGACTCTCT
>NW_011494852.1:5809364-5873490 GCF_000754665.1 Bison bison bison | reverse complement strand
TGTCGGACTCTGCGATCCCACGGACTGTAGCCCGCCAGCCTCCTTTGTCCGTGGGATTTCCCAGGCAAGAATCAGTCATAAGCAAAAAGGACATCCCCTCTCATAAGCCTCCTTCTCCCCCCTTCATCTCACCCCTCTAGGTAATCAGAGCACCAGGCTGAGTTTCCTGGGTTACACAGCAACTTCCTACTAGCTCTTTTACATATGATAATGTATATATTTCAAGACTACGCTCTCAATCTGCCCCCTCTCTCCTCCCCCCGCCGTGTCCACAAGTCCGCTGTCTACGTCTGTGTCTCTACCTTACCCATGACCTCGTTTTGTTGTTCTTATCTTCTAGATTGAGGGTTTTACGTTGTTTTTTACTACGGTAAAATATATATATAACATAAAATTTGCAATGTAATGGTTTTTAAACGGACAATTCAGCAGCATCAACCACATTCACCATGTTGTACAATCATCACTATCTAATTAATTTTTGGTAATTTCTATGTTAGTACTATTCAGTTTGTTATTTCTACAGAGTGATTTCTGGTGCATTTCATATCTCTAGGAGTGGATCTGTTTCCTGTGAATTTTGAGCTTGACTGGCATAAAGTTATTCACAATATGTTTAATCTCTGTAGCATCTATAATTGTCTTCCTTTGCTTCTTAATTTTCTTTACGCATTCTCTTTTTTTTAATGAATAATCTTGTCTGACTTCTTTGTATTAGTTTTTTTTTTTTTTATTTTACATTGGAGTATAATTGATTAGGGGTGTCCCTGGTGGCTCAGTGGTAAAGAATCTGCTTGCCAATTTGGGAGACGCAGCGCAGGTTTGATCCCTGGGTCCAGACAATCCCTCAGAGAAGGAAATAGCAACCCACTCCAGTATTCTTGCCAGGGAAAGCCCATGGACAGAGGAGCCTGGTGGGCTACAGTCCATGGGGTTGCAAAAGAGTCAGACACAATCTAGGGACTAAGCAACAACAGTTGATTGACAATGTTATATGAGTGCAGGTGTACTCCGTGGCCTCTGTTCTGGGGCGTGTGGAGCTGTCTCTTCCCTGAAGGTCTGGAGTTGGGACTGCTTACTTCTGCACTCACAGGGCTTCCTCGCATCCCCAAAGAGATCAACCCATGAGCAGTCCTGGTTCTGTCCAACCTTGCGCTATGTCCACAGCATGTTTAAGAGCAAGGACTCTGAAGCCAGATGGTCTGGGTGTAAATCCCATCTTTGCCACTTACGCACTATGGGACCTCAGACAAGTTACCTCTCCTCTCTGTGCTTCAGGTTCCCCTTTTGAAAAAGGGGATAATGATGGTACCAATGTCATAGGCTTGTTGTGTAAAAATACATGGAATAGGACCTGGTGCTTAGAGCTACAAAAATATTTGCTATTGTATAGAACTTCCCTGCTGATCCAGTAGCTAAGACTCCGAGTATCCCCAATGCAGGGTCCCAGGGTTCAATCCTTGGTCAGGGAACTAGTTCCCACATGCCATAACTAAAGATACTGCATGCCACAACGAAGATAAAAGATCCCACATGCTGCAACCAAGACCTGGTGCCGCCAAATAAAACTAAATCTATTAAAAAGTAAATATAAAAAAAAAGGCTTTGAACAAAGGTATTTGCTGCTGTAGTAAGAGTGGCCCAATTAAACACATTCATGCCCACTTGGAGGGCAGATTCCCATTCAGTCTCTAAGAAACCCTGTGGTCACCCACAAGCTGCACAATTTTTTTCTTGTTGTAAAAGCCGGCTCTCTCAAAGGAGCACACGGGCCTGCTGGTGGCGAAGGGCACAGCAGCCTAGAGCTGGGGCAGGGTTCTCGGTTTCTTGCTGACCAGCTGTGAGACAGCAGTAATTACAGTCCACTTGTAATGATTTGGCTGGTCTAGCGCTCTGTGTGTTTATTCTCTGTATGAATTCCAACCCCACCCAGAACTAAAGCAGCTGTGACCTCTGCCTCAGGACCTGGACATCTGTGTGCCGCCTGGCCAGGAGATTCCCAGGCATGGCCAAGCTGGAGGTCTCGTGGCCCCTGGTTTGCTTCTGGGGGCGTTCTGCCACCCTTACCCTGGGACTCTGACCACCTGATGTGAACAGCCGACTTGGAAAAAGACCCTGATGCTGGGAAAGATTGAAGGCAGAAGGAGACGAGGGCAAAAAAGGATGAGATGGTTGGATGGCATCACCAATTCAATGGACGTGGACTTGGACAAACTTGGAGAAATGCTGAGGGACAGGCAGGCCTGGCGTGCTGCAGTCCAGGGGGTCGCAGAGTCAGACAGGACTTGGCGACTGAACCACCACCCTGGGACATTTGCATCATGACTGGGGGTGGTACCTGCTGCTGCGATCTTGTGCACAATGGTGAGGGACACTGCTCCATGTCCCACAATACACAGGACAGCCCCACAACAAAGGATGATCTGGCCCCAAAGGTCAACAAATAAGCCTCAGCAACCCTGGGTCTAGGCTCGGAAACTGTAAAAAGATGCTGAAGCACCAGCAGAGTTGGTAAAAATGCAGACTGGAATTCAGTGTGTGTGGGGGTGCAGTGGTGGTGATCTGAGATTCTTTAGTCTGTGAAGCCAACTTCTAGGCCTGTGAGCCTCAAAGTCATGGTCCAGGGAGCAGGGGCATCAGTAACATCTGGAAGCACCTCAGAAATGCAGACCATCGCCTCTCCTCAGACCTGCTGAAACTGAATCTTATTTTTTTTTTCAGTTTATTTTTCATTGGAGGATAATTGCTATACCAGGTTGCGTTAAGTTCCTTCTGTCCAACAACATGAATCAGCTGTAAGTATACATGTATCCCCTCCCTCCTGGGCCTCCTCTCCACTCACCCCCATCGCACCCTCAGCAGCGGTCCCATTAGCTATCTACCAGAATCTGCATTTTTAACAAGATTCTCAGGTACATTCAGTGATGGGACATTCAGGGAATCCTGGTGGCAAATTAGGGAGCACTGAAAAAAAATTTCCCATGCTTGGGCCTCAGGCTTTTTACATAGGGACAGGATGGAGAGGGGCGGCTGGGCAGGTTTTGACAGTCCAGCTCCAACTTCCCAATTCAGTACCAATTCAACCTCAGGGTTGAGAAGCCCAGAAGCATAGCCCTGGAGGAAGCAGTCTTTTCTCCCTGGCAGGCAGGAGCAGTGGCCACTGTAGAGGCCCCCCAACAGAGTCGCCAACCTCTGGTGACAAACATCCTATCAACTCTCGGGTCCTTGGCATCGAATAACCTGGGCCCTGAGAAGCAGGGGTGCTTTGGCACCCAGAGCCTATGCTGTCTGCCAGATGCCAAGCTCCTGGGCAGGAACTAGGCCGATGTGGAGAAACAGTAGTAAAACATCCGAGCGTCTTAAGTGTTCACAGGAAACAAGAAGAAAGAGAAAGTTATCTCACTGTGACTTCAAACTGGAAGGTGATACTAACAATATCCAGCGTGTCCCGCGTGCCTGTCTCTAAGCACAGGAGCTGATGTCCCCATTCTACAGATGAGAAAGCTAAGGCAAGGCACAGGCCAGTTACTTGCTCAAGATCATACGGCTCATAGGTGGTAAAGCGAGAGCTGAAACTCAGAGACCAGGCTCTTTACTGCTGAACTGCTCTCCCACCAAGACCTGGGGCTTTAACACTTCCCTCCCCTTTGGCACGGGGCTTCGGAGGTGGCACTGTGCTGTGCTTAGGCTCAGTTGTGTCCAACTCTTTTGACCCCATGGACTGTAGCCTACCAGGTTCCTCTGTCTATGGGGATTCTCCAGGCAAGAATACTGGAGTGGGTTGCCATGCCCTCCTTTAGGGGATCTTCCCAACTCAGGGATCGAACCCAGGTCTCCCTCATTGCAAGCAGATTCTTTACCATCTGAGCCACCAGGGAAGCCCAAGAATACTGGAGTGGGTAGCCTACATCTTCTCCAGAGGATCTTCCTGACTCAGGTATCAAACCGGGGTCTCCTGCATTGCAGGCAGATTCTTTACCAGCTGAGTTACCAGTAAAGAATCCACCTGCCAATGCAGGAGATGCAGGAGATTCAGGTTTGATCCCTGGGAAGATCCCATGGAGGAGGGAATGACAACCCACTCCAGTATTCTTGCCTAGAAAATCCTATGGACAGAGGAGCCTGGTGGGTTACAGTCCATAGGGTCACAAAGTCTCAGACATGACTGAGCACCTGACCGGTCAGCCTATTCCCTTTGGCACAAAGCATCCTCCATGTTCCCAAGAAACAGGGGGGTTTGGCCAGGGTGCTTCCTGGTACTTCTCCAGGGCAGCTAGCTTTCAGTTGTCCTACTTTGTAGAAGAGGATAATGGGCTTCGGGCACAGAGCATCAAGGCTTTGCCGTGCTTGACAGCACAGCTAGGCCACATTGGAGACAAGAAAAAAATGTAAACCACATTCTTGGCTGGAAGTCAGAGAAGCCAGCCATGGGGCGAAAGGTCTCTTCATCCTGGCTTGGAGTCCCTGAGTTAGGGCTTTGAGAAGGTGGATAAGAGCTGAGGCATGAGCCAAGCCTCTGGTTCCCTCCACACCTCTTCCCAGGTACTGAAGTCGGCTCTCCATAGCCCTTCTCTTCAAACACTCCCAGGGATGCAAGAAAGCACAGGCTGCAGGGAGCAAACTCAGGGCCCAGAAGTCCTCCCCACAGTCTCACCCTTGTCACCCCACTCAAGCGATGCCAGCCTCCCTGCTTTTCCTCCAACGTGCCAAACTCATTCCCACCTCAGGGCCTTTGCATTTGCTGTTCTCTTGGTTCTTTCTTCACTGCTTTGCATGGCTGGTGCCTTTTCATCCTTCAAATCTCAGCTCAAACAACATCTCCTGACCCCACTCACCAAAGTCCCCCTCCCACCATTGTTCACATCTCAGTATCCTGCTTTAGTTTAGTTTAACAATACCAATCACCTCTGATACATGCTGTTTATTTCTAATCGGCCTCCCCCACCAGGCCTTGTACTGTAGGAGTACAAGGGACTGTGTCTGTCTTGCCCACAGTGGACATGGGTTTACAACAGTACTTGGCACAGAACAGAAGCCCTATATATATGTTTGTTCAGTGAACATGTGAATCTTTTATTTCTATTCAGGTTAATGAAATAAATATTCTTGAGCGTTCACCAAGACCACGATGTTCTAGTTTGCTACAGAGTTGCCTGTTGTCATTCAGTTGTCAAGAGGTGTCCGACTTTTTGCAACCCCATGGACTGCAGCACGCCAAGCTTCCTTGCCTTTCACTGTCTCCCAGAGTTTGCTCAAACTCACGTCCATTGAGTAGGTGATGCCATCCAACCATCTGATCCTCTGTTGCCCCCTTCTCCTCTTGCCCTCAAACTTTCTCAGCATCAGAGTCTTTTCCAATGAGTTGGCCCTTCACATCAGGTGGCCAAAGTATTGGAGCTTCAGCTTCAGCCTCAGCACCAGTCCTTCCAATGAATGTTCAGGGTTGATTTCCTTTAGGATTGACTGGTTTGATCTCCTTGTGTCCAAGGGACTTTCAAGAGTCTTCTCCAACACCACAGTTTGAAAGCATCAATTCTTCAGCACTCAGCCTTCCTTCTGGTCCAACTCTCACATCCATACATGACTACCGGAAAAATCATAGCTTTGACTATATGGACCTTTGTTGGCAAAGTGATATTTCTGCTTTTTAATATGCTATCTAGGTTTGTCATAGCTTTTCTTACAAGGAACAGAAACTACAAGGAGCTTTACTAGTTCAAAGCTCTTTAACAGGCCTAGGATGTAGCATCTTATTCTTTTCATCATTTTGCAAAGATGGACACCAAAGCTTGGAAGACTATGTTACTTGCCCAAGGCCACACTTTAGCAAGGACTGAATACTGCCCCAAGCTCTCTATAACCACTGCTCTGCACCATCCTGCACAGAGCATACGGCAGTGCTTCCTGAGGCTGGAATGACAGGGCATCTGGGAAAGTGCCTCAACGTTCTCAGGAGATTCAAGCAGGCTGTGTCTTTCTCCCAACTTCTTCCACAAAGAACACAACTCCAAAAATTTCAACTTTCATCATACCCGTACTAACAAGCAAGTGTACTGATCAGGGCTGGACTTACAATTCCACATCAGTGCCAAGCAGCCATTTTGGGGCTGAAATCGCTGGCTCTCAGGTTCATGGTTGAACTTCATTTCCCTGGAATTGAGCTTGTCTCTCCACACACTTGAAGCGGAGACACAAATTACTCTTTGCAGTTGAAACTACCACATAACACTGTCACAGCAGTAGCTAACTCTCACCCATGTGCCTGTGTGCCAGACACTCTACACTCCCAACTTATTTAAACCCCACAACGACTTCATGGGGCAGGCCCTATTATTATTCTCACTTCACAGATGAGAATGCTGAGGTCCTTAGAAGTGCAGTTCCTTGCCCAAGGTTACTCAGCAAGTAAGCAGCAGAGCCAGATTTGAACCAGCTCACGGCTCTAGACTCTGCTGACAATCACCACCCTCTACTGCCTATTTAATTCTAATTTGACATCTGCCCAGAAGATAACTGCAAGTAAAGTTCTGTTTAGCTGTTCATTGTGCCACTAAACTCATTTATTACTCATTCGTTGACATGTTTTTAAAATCGATTACATGGTCAGGATTGGACTAAGGGAAGTAGATGCAAGGTGCCACCCTCCAAATGTCTGGCATAGGGGAACTAATGAGAGAAAAGTCATATTCACAGTGTCATACTTACAAGTGAGAAGCTCAAAACTTCCCCACTAAGATCAAGACAAGGATGTCCCCTCTCACCACTGCTTTTCAACTCTGTATTGGAAGTCCTAGCTAATGTAATAAGACAAGAAAAGGAAATGAAAGAAATACACATTAGAAAAAAACAAAACTGCCCTTGTTTGCAGATGACATGATCATTATGTCAAAAATCCTGAAGAATGGAGGAGGGAAAGAAGGAACTCCTGGAAATGACTATAGCAAGGTTGTAGGATTCAAGGTTAATATTAAAAAGTCAATTGCTTTTCTATGTACCAGCAATGGACAAGTGGAATCTGAAATTAAAAATACAATTACCATTTACATTAGTACCCCACAAAATAAAATACTTAGGTAAGGATATGATAAAATACCCCAATAAGAGCTATATGAGAAAAATTACAAAATTCTGATAATGATATCAAAGAACTAAATAAATGGAGAGATATTCCACGTTCATAAATAGTAAACTCCAATGTGGTCAAGATATCGGTTCCTTCCAACTTGATCCATAGATTCTACATAATCCCAGCAAATTACTTTCTAGATATTGATAAACTGATTCTGAAGTTTATATGCAGAGACAAAAGACCCAGGACAGCCAACACACTATTGAAGGAGAACAGTCTGAGGACTGACACTATCTGACTTCAAGACTCTCTACACTAGTCAAGACCGTGTGGTACTGGCTAAAGAACAGATAAATATACTAATGGAACAGAATGGAAAGCCCAGAAATAGACCCACGTAAGTACAGTCAACTGATCTTTGATAAAGGAGCAAAGACGATTTTTTTCAACAAAGGGTATTGGAACAGCTGGAAATCCACATGCAAAAAAATAAAAAGAAGAAAGAATCTAGACACAGATCCTCCCCCTTTCACAAAAGTTAACTCAAAATGGGTCACAGCCCTAAAGGTAAAATGAAAACTACGAAACTCTTAGAAGATAACACAGGAGAAAATCTAGATGACCTTGGGTACAGTAATAACTTTTTCAGTTATAACACTAAAGGCACAATCCATGAAAGAATCAATAAGCTGGATTTTGTTAAACTTTACTACATCTGCTTTATGAAAGACAACATTAAGAGAATGAGACGACAAGTCACAGACTGTGATAAAATATTTACAAAAGACACGTGATAAAGGACTGCAACCCAAAACATATAAAGAACCCTTAAAACTCAACAATTAGAAAAACATGATTAAAAATAGACCAAAGACTTTAACAAACATCCTATCAAAGAGGATATACAGATGGCAAATAAGCAAATGAAAAGATGCTCCATTTCACCAGGTCAATGAAAATTGAAACGAACAGTGAGATACCAACACATACCCATTAGAATCAGCTAAACCAGAAAGTGACAGCAGCAAATGCTGACAAGGACATGAAGAAATAGGAACTCTCATTCATTGCTAATGGGAACGCAAAATGGTATAGCCACTTTGGAAGACAATTTGGCCATTTCTCAGGAAAGTAAACATACTCCTACCATATGACCCAGCAATCATGACCCCTGGTATTTACCAAAGGAGTTGAAACCTGTGCACACAGAATGTTATAGCAGCTTTACTCAAATGCCAAAACTTGGAAATATGTGATGGCATATTATTCAGCACAGAAAAGAAATGAGCTATCAAGCCATTCAAAGACATTCAGGAAAGTTAAAGATATTTACTAAGTGAAAGAAGCCAATATGAAAAGATTACCTACTGTGTGATTCCATCTATATGACATTCCAGAAAAGACAAAACTGTGGAGACAGTAAAAAGATCAATGGTTGCTAGAGGCTGGGGGGAGGGAGAATGAACAGGTGGGGCACACAGGATTTTTTAGGGCAGTGAAAATCTGTATGACATCACAATGGTAGACTCATAGCATACGTTAGTTTGAATTCACAGAAAGTATAAAACCAAGAGTGAACCCTAAGGTAAACTATAAACTCTGGTGATAACAATGTTTCAATGTAAGTTCATCAATTATAATAAATGTATCACTATGGTGGGGGATATTGATAATGGGGGAAGTTACTCAAGAGTGGGGTATGGATTCATGAAAAGTCTCCACGCCTTCTCCTCAATTTTTGCTATGATTCTAAAACTGCTAGAAAAAGTAAATCTACTTTTTAAAAAAGAATCAATCTTAACAAAACAAGTCTTCAGTGAAAAAGGCATATGTTATTCTGAGATAACAAATAATTTAAAAATATTAAGCGTCATATAAAATAAGAGGTTTTTTTAATGAAGACTTAATTAAAAGACCCTTTCTCCCTGGAAGGAAAGTTATGACAAACCTAGACAGAATATTAAAAAGCAGAGACATCAATTTGCCAATAATGGTCCGTATAGTCAAAGCCATGGCTTTTTTCAGAAGTCATGTATGGATGTGAGACTTGGATGATACAGAAGGCTGAGCACCAAAGAATTGATGCTTTTGAACTGAGGTGCTGGAGAAGACTCTTGAGAGTCCCTTGGACAGCAAGGAGATCAAACCAGTTAATGCTAAAGGAAATCAACTCTGAATATTCATTGGAAGGACTGATGCTGAAGGACTAGGAGGCTAAAGCTCCAATACTTTGGCCACCTGATGTGAACAGACAGCTCACTGCAAGAGACCCTGACCCTGGGAAAGACTGAAGGCAGAAGGAGAGGGGTTGGCAGAGGGTGAGATGGTTGGACAGCATCACTGACTCAATGGACATGAACCTGGGCAAACTCCAGGAGATAGGAGGGACAGGGAGGCCTGGCAGGCTGCAGTCCATGGGGTTGCAAAGAGTCGGACATGACTTACTGACTGAAAAACAAAATAAGGGCTTTTAAACGAAGACTTTAGGATCATTTTGCAATATATACAGATATAAAATCATTGTATACTTGGAACTATTGATAATATGTTATATCAACCATGGGCTTCCCCAGTGGCTCAGCCTTAAAGAACCTGCCTGCAACGCAGGAAACATGGGTAAGAGACGTGGGTTTGATCCCTGGGTTTGGAAGATCCCCTAGAGAAAGGAAACAGCAACCCAATCCAGTATTCTTGCCTAGAAAATCCCAATCCATGGGGTCACAAAAGAGTCAGACAACTGGATGACTAAACAATTTATCAACTATAATTCAATTTAAAAAACCCACAAACTTAATATAAAAAAATGATATGAATGAACTTATTTACAAAACAGACATAGACTCACAGATATAGAAACCAAGTTTATGGTTACCAAAGGGGGAAAGGAGAGGAGAGAAAAATTAGGAGTTTGGCATAAACATACACACACTACTATATATAAAATATGGGGTCTATGGGGTCGCACAGAGTCAGACACGACTGAAGAGACTTAGCAGCAGCAGCAGCATATATAAAATAACCAACAAGGACCACTGTATAGCACAGAAAACTGTACTGAATATCTTGTAATAATATATAAGGGAAAAGAATCTGAAATAACTGAATCACTGTGCTGTTCACCTAAAGCTCACACGATACTGTAAATCAACTGTACTTCAATAAAGGGGGAAAAAAGGAGAAAAAACAAAAAATCCCCAAATCCCAGGTATTTTGTTTTTGATACATCTATAATGGGCCGAACACAAGACCTAGCTCATGGGGCTGCTGAGACAATTAAATGAGTTAACCCAAGCACCTGCAGTGCCGGGCATGGTGAGCACCCAATAAACATCATCTATTACTTTATCTCCAGCACATTGGACAGCACCAGACACACAGTAGGCACTCCCTGGCCCCAGGGTGTTTAGCCATTTGCAAAGAGAGGCCCAGCCTAAGGAAGGAGATGACCTGGGAGGCCCTTGGGAGCCAATGGGATTGTTCACTAGGCATCAGAGAAGCAGGTAAACAGACCTGTCCAAGAAACTCGTTCTTTCTTTCAAATTTTTATTGGAGTAGAGTTGATTTACAGTGTTCTCAATTATGCTGTGTTGTGCTGGTTGCACAGTCATGTCCGACTCTTTGCAACCCCATGGACTGCAGCCCACCAGGCTCCTCCGTCCATGGAATTCTCCAGGCAAAAGTACTGGAGTGGGTTGTCATTCCCTTCTCCAGAGGATCTCCAGTTCGATCTCAGGGATCGAACCCAGGTCTCCTGCATTGCAGGCAGATTCTTTACCATCTCAGGCATGGGAATCACACATACACACGTTCACTCTTCTTTAGATTCTTTTCCCATATAGGTCATTACAGAGTATTGACTAGAGTTCCCTGTACTCTATGGTAGGTCCTTACAAGTTATCTATTTTATATGTGCGTTTGTGTCACTCCCAATCTCCTCATTTATCCCTTCCTCCTCCCTTCCCCCTTGGCAATCAAAAGTTTAAGAAACCGGTTTTGCAGCTTTTCTCTGGCTGCTCTGGGCCCAGTTCCCAGAGCCTGCCCCTCCACACTGATCTAGGAGGTATAATTATCTCCCTGATTAGACAGCTACAACTCAAGAGGCTTTAACACAGTGTCCCTCACAAGCTTCCTTCTAGCACCTCAGGTTGGGGGCCAGTTGTTTTGCCACATTTCATGGGTCCCTTTCTGCAAATTGACCACAACACAGATATGTGCAAAATGTCAGGAAGTCTCATGATAGCTAGATTGGTAAATGAGTTTCTATGCTTGCAAATATTTACTGAGCCTGCCTGTGAATATGTTATTTGTATTCTACCGAGAGAGAATTAGAAAACTATTTCCTACCCACCCTTGCACTTAAGAGTGGTCATGTGACTTTATATGGCCAAAGACATAAAGGAAGTCTGGTGGAATTACATTCCTGACTCAACAGACAATCTTCTCCAGGTATTTGTGGGCAGATGGTCTTTGGAAAAAGTGAGATGCTACTGCAAATGCAGAGAGGGCAGTGCTCTCCTGAAATGGTGGTGATACTGTCCTCCCTGACATCAAGACCCCCCCGAGTATACAGTGTACAGACCTCTGGATGGAAAGCAGAGTGTCCAGTGATGTAATAATAATGGCTGGCAGCCCCTTTGTCACTACTTGCTGTGTACTATTTTAAGTGCAATACAAATGGTGACTCATTTCAGTCTCAGCACAGGACCAAAAGGCAGGTATTATCATCTCCATTTACAGAAGACCAAAGTCAAGCACAATGAGGCTCAGTACCTTGCCCGATGTAGGTATTAAGCGGCAGAGGACCTATCAGAACCCATGTGACCAGGCTTCCTAACCAAAAATCTCCACCGTGGACTTTCCTGATGGCCCAGTGGTTAAGAATCCACCTGCATATGCAGGGGACACAGGTTTGATCCCTGGTCCGGGAAGATCCCACATGCCACAGAGCAACTACGCCAGGGTGCCACAGCTACTGAGCCTGCGCCTACAGACTGCGCACCGCAACTAGAGAAGCCACTGCAATGAGGAGCCCGAACACCGCAACTAGAGAGAGCCCACATGCAGTAACAAAGACCCAGCACAGCCAAAAAAAATTTTTTTAAATAAAGCCTTCATTGTGAGCTACATTAACAAAGTGTGAGCACAAGGCTCATTATTTAAAAATAATCAAAATCATCGCTACCACATACTGAACACTTACTATGTGGCAACCTGAGGGCCTAACATAGCATGTTACCCTCCAAAAACCCCCTGTGCTCAGCACCATGACTGATGGTGTTCACTGAAAAGCTGAGAGGTGACTAGACTTGACCTCTGTCACATGATTGGTAAGGACCACAGAGATCAGAGGTATAAGTCTATAAACCCCCAGACACCGGATCACACCTCTTGGAAATAGCTCACAGGAGACATTTCTTTTCACTATTAACCACACTCAATACCCTGTTCTCAAGGACACTATTGGCCTCTCCTGGGCCACGTGTGATAAAGGCCACGTGTACTTGGCCACAGAGAAAAGCAGGACATGGAAGGAAACAGAGCAGAACTCCACACCCAGCTGCTCCTAGAATCAAGGCCATGCTCCTCCCTTGACCATCAGGGCCTCGGAGCTAGAGCAGGCCTTCCCCGCCACTGTAGCCTCACAGCCTCATCTCTGCTCTGGAGGAAGCCCCGCTCCCTAGAGCCTCTTCTCTTGGCCTAGAATGTTCTTCCTCATGCTTCCCTTTGCCCCACTACACATTGTTCTCTTTCCCTTAATTAACTCCTACCCAACCTTTAATGTTTAGCCACTGGGCTGGATAACAAGACAGCTCCGGGACCTGCTGGTAAGATTTCAAAAAATCAAATAAAAAAGCAAAGTACAGGACAGGGTGTGGAGTAGGCTGCACTTTGTATAAGGAGGGGAAGATAAAAATAGACATTTGCGTTTGCATAAAGAAACTTTAGACGATACCCAAGAGACTAATACAAATGATTACTTAAGGGGTGGAGGGACAAGGTGGGCAAGGAAAGGGGTAGGAGAGAGCTCAGTGTGTACATCTACACAAGCGCACACATGCACAGAGGCACGCACGCAGAACTGACTTTGAAGCTTACAGACGTATGACCTACTTTTTAAAAGTATCCCGAAAACAAAGCAGGGGGGCTTCCCTGGTAGCTCAGTGCTAAAGAATCCACCTACCAATGCAGAAGACACGGGTTCGATCCTTGGTGTGGGAAGATCCCACATGCTGTGGAGCAACTACTGAGCCTGTGCTCCAGAGCCAGGGAACTGCAAGGGCTGAAGCCCATGTGCCTAGAAGCCCTAGAGCCCGTGCTTCGCAACAAAAGAAGCCACGGCAATGAGAAGCCCGTACACCACAACCTGAGCAGCAATAAAGAGCCAGCACCACCAAAAATAAATAAATAAATAAAATTTAAAACAAAACAAAGCAGGAGTGATGGGCAAAGGGTAAGAGGTGGACTGTGACCACAAACCTGAACACATCCATCTCTGGGACTCCTTGATAATGTCCGACTCACCCACTGGCTCTCAGGACCCCTGAGGTCAGGTCTGGACCCGCTCGGGCTGCCAGCCAGGAGCCTGGCACGCAGCTGGTGCCTGAGAAATACTCAGAGTGGGCGGAAATGGATGCACCATTCAACTCACCACCCGCTGCACACCGGAGCTTAGCCCATTGCGAGCCTGTTTCAGTGAAATAAACTAATGAGTATGGAGGAAGGGAACACAATTACTGTACAAGAAAAGGGCTCTAAGACACACTGCTAAAAGAAAAGAGTGTGGTTCAGGGATCAGTCACCTCTTCCTGTCAAAGGCCAGAGAGTAAATCTTTTTTAAGTCTGGGGGGCTCGCATGGCTGTTTCAACTACTCAACTTTGCCCTGTTGTGGGAGAGTAGCCCTGGCAATATGAGCACAGCTGTGCTCCAACAAGACTTCACTCATGGACACTGAAACTCGAAGTTCATCTAATTTCACATATCATGAAATATTCTTTTGATTTTTAAAAAAATTTATTTGGCTGCATCGGGTCTCAGTTGTGGTAATGGCAGGCTTAGTTGCGCCCCGGCACGTGGGATCTTAGTTCCCCGACCAGGGATCAAACCTGCATCCCCTGCATTGCAAGGTGGATTCTTTTTTTTAATATTTATTTTTATTTATTTAGCTGCATAGGGTCTTAGTTGTGGTACGTGGGATCTAGCTTCCTGACCAGGGATCGAACCCAGGTGCCTGGTATTGGGAGTGCAGGGTCTTAGCCACCGGACCACCGGGGAATGCCCACAAGGTGGATTCTTAACCACTGGACCACCAGGACAGTCCTCTGATTTTTTTCTTTTTTTAACCATTAAAAAAAAAATGTAAAAATCATTCTTAGCTCCTGGACCGTCCAGAAACATGCTGAAAGGCCCACAGTCTGCAGCCTGACGCCCTGGGTGTAGAGAATGGCTACCGTGTGTACGCTTGTGGTATATATGCAGAGAACTTCTGGAAGGAGACAGGTCACAGTGGCTGATTCTACGCAGGGTTCAGAGATGGACATGGCAGGAAATTCATTTTTTTATTTGTAAATAACGTGGAGCTAGTGGTAAAGAAGCCGCCTGCCAATGAAGGAGATGTAAGAGGCACAGGTTCAATCCCTGGGTCAGGGAGATCCCCTGGAGAAGGAAATGGCAACCCACTTCAATATTCTTGCCTGGGAAATCCCATGGACAGAGGAGCCTGGCGGGCCACAGTCCATGGAGTTGCAATGAGTCAGACGTGACTGAAGCACATAGCACACATGAATGAATTAACAGAGTGCTGTCTTAAAGTTAATTCTTAAACAAGAAACGAGGCTGTGTGTGGGGTGACGAGCCCATGCTCAGAAGTTAGAGACCATGGCTGGAATCCTAACTCTTCCTCACCTGCTGTGGACCCAACAGGCAAGTTATTTGCCATCTCTGAGCCCCAGCATCACAGGGATAACATCAGTATTGGCTTCACAGGCAGTTGGGAGGCTTCCACGGGTTAATAAGCCTTTTGCACAGCGCCAGGCACCTGGAAAGTGCTGGCTAGCTATTATTATCCTCATTAAGAGTCATTCATGGGGAAGAGCCTTCCTCCTAAGGGAAGCCTGAAACATAACTGCGGCTGTAAAATTCCCCTCGAGAGTCCGCCCAGTCCCACAGCAAGTCATCCGACTGTCCACATAATGGATGCCTTGTGACGTAAGGAAGCTCATTTGTATTAGCAACCACATTCCACAAAGATGCCTCCTGGAGCCACGTCTGCACGTCCTGTTTGGCGGGGAAGGAGGCCAGTTTCCCAGCCCGGGGTCTGTCCCTGAGTGTCACATGGGGTGGACTGTGGCCTGCATCCATGAGATCACTCAGTGCCCATTTATTAAACGCCTACTGTGTGCCAGGGCATGCAGGTAGACACCCCTTTGCACCATGCCCTAGAGGCTGCAGGTACAAGCATGGGCTTCTTTTAAATTAACTGATGAGGGACTTCCCTGGCTGTCCAGTGGCTAGGGCTCCAAGCTTCTACTGCAGGGGACAGGGGCTCTATCCCTGGTTGGGGAACTAAGATCCCACAGAACAGCCAAAAACAAACAAACTGATGGAATCAGAGCGAAGATAGATGCACTGGTGGTGTGCTCCTACAATCCTGTGCTTTTCCTATGTGTTTATTCATTCAACAAATACATACTGACCTCCGAAGAGCCAGGCATTATTCTAGGTACTTGGTCTTAACCAGGCTCCTTGTTTTGCAGCTGCTTCCCTCTGAACTTTGAGACCTGTCGGGAAGAGACCTTGCTCATTATCATTCCCTCTGTGTCCTCTGTCCTTAGAGCGGGTCATGGTACAAAGCAGGCAAATAACCAACATTAATGGGGTCAAATTACTGAGCTTGGAGGACATCTGGGGTCTGGGCCTGCCCCAATTTTGAGTGACAGCAGCCTACTTCTCCTAGGAGAAGAGTTCCTCCCCAGTTCCTCCTAGTTTGGGGAGGAGGGGGCTGTCAATCATGGGACTCCGCCCCCCTCCCCCCCTACACACACACATATAGACGCTTCGGCCAATCAGCTGCTCTTGCTCATGAATTTGGACTTCAATAAAAACAATGATGACAGTAATTATGGCAATAAAAAACAAAAGCAGGTAATATTTATCAAAGCCACATACTCTGTACTAAGCACTATTCCAAATCTATCTCAAATACTTTTATCCTTACAACAACCTTTCTATTCTTTTTTTAAAAAATTATTATCTTATTGTTATCTTATTTTTTGGCCATATTGTGCAGCATGTGGGGTCTCAGTTCACCAACGGGGGTCAAATCCACGCCCCCTGCTGTGGAAGCATGGAGTCTTAACCGCTGGACCACCAGGGAAGTCCCAATCCTTCTGATCTTATTCCCTGTCTTACAGCTGACAAACTGAGGCACAGAAAGGTTAGGAAACCTCTGAATAAGTAGTGAGGTCGGGATTCATCCTCAGGAGGCCAGCTATGGAGTCAGAGCTTCTCACAGCTTCCCTCTCCTGGCCCCTCAGCCCCTGAGATGGCCCTGAACACCCACCTTGAGGTGCCCCCGAGCTGCCTGACCCCGGTTTCACTTGTACGGCCCCAGGTGGTTTCTGTTGCCTGCAACCCAAGAACCAGACTGATAAACCCGGAATACTTACTTGGTTTCACACTTTCTGCCAGGTGGGCAGAAGTGCTATAAGACAGCAGCAGCTTATGAACATTTGAGGAGGCGGAGTTGGTGGTCAGGGCATTGGGGGCAGCCTGCAACTGCCAGAGCAGCCTCTTTCCACAGTGGGGAGGAAGGGGGCGAGGAAAGGGAGGGGAAACAGGATACAGAGAGCAAGGAGAGAACCAAAGGGACTCAACAGGGGAGAGCTCTCTCCAGGGGGTGGGGTGGGGGACCCTTGCTGGCATTTTGGGTGGAACAATCCTTTGTTGGGCTTTCCAGGTGGTTGGTGATAAAGAATCCATCTGCCAATGCAGGAGTTGCAGGAGACAAGGGTTCGTTCCATCCCTGGGTCGGGAAGATTCCCCTGGAGAAGGGAATGGCAACCCACTCTAGTATTCTTGCTTGGGAAATCTCATGGACAGAGGAGCCTGGCAGGCTGCAGTCCATGGGGTCACAAAGAGTCGGACACAACTGAACGACTTGGCATAAGCACGATGTATTTTGGAATGCACATTTAAGGTTAACTTGATATATGGAGATGACACAAACCCATGAGAGTGACCCTCTTGTTACTAATCCTCTGCGCTGCAGGACATCCAGCATCCTTGGTCCCCAGGTCCTAAATTCCTGTGATGTCCCTACCATTTCACCGTGAGACCAAACCTACCCCGATATGTTCCTGAAAGTCTCCTGGGAATGGAATCCAGTGGCTGCTGCCCTAATACCCACACCAAAGTCCCCAGGCCTGGCAGGGCCCGTCCAGCTCTTCCCTAGTTTGGATGCTGGCCCTAAGCTGGGTTCTTTGATTTTCTATTAGCTGTTTTAAGTCCCACAACACACAAGTTTTCATGACCTGTCAACATGGAGAGAGCCCCTGCTACATGCCAGGAGCTGTTCTAAACATCTTACATACAGCCACTCATTTAATCCTCACAGCCACCAATGAAGTGGGCACCGTGACCAAGGTCACTGCTATCTGACAGATGAGGAAACCAAGCCTGATTAGGCTACAGGTCTTGCTTGTAAGTAGAAGGGCCTCGCTTGGAAGCAGTCTCCTTAGTCTAGTGAGGTTATGACCAGTGTCTGTGGCTTCCCAGTTTACCCTGAAGGTGGTCTGCTTCCCCTCTGCCCAGATGCTGCTCCCACACCACCACTCAGCTTTAGGCCTCGGCACAGACACACGCCTCCCCAGGAAGCCCTGCCCCTTCTCACCACCCTCCCCCAACCCAGGACCTGTGTTCCACACGTTCATATGCTCTCTGTTGTTTAGCTGCTAAGCCACGTCCGATTCTTTTTGCGACCCCATGGACTGTAGCCCGCCAGGCTCTTCTGTTCTTGGGACTCTCCAGCCAAGAATATTGGAGTGGGTTGCCATTCCCTTCCCCAGGAGATCATCCCAATCCAGGGATCAAACCTGTGCCTCCTGCACTGGCAGGTGGATTCTTTACCACTGAGTCACCAGCGAAACCCTCACAGGCTCTCCGAGCTCCCTGTATCTCTCCTTGTTGGTGTCTCTCACCACTGGCGCTGGTGAAGTTACCTGTTGAGGGTCTGAGTCTTTCGCCTCCCCTCCCGACTGTCAACTCCATGAAGGCAGGGACTTGCTTAATGATGCACCTCTGTCTGGTGGCTCAGATCCGGCCCTTGGAAATACTAGCTGAGTAACAAATCAACCACTTTTTCAAAAATTCACATTTAAAACTAGGACAGCAAAACACTGGCTGTTAAAACCAAAAGCAGGGTGAAGGGGTGGCCTAGAATGGAGGGATGCAACGAGATCAACAGTCACTTGAGTATTTCAGTGGTGGAGCTGAGAAGGTGGGGATGCACCCCTGGGTGCTGCAGCAGCAGGAGGGGAGTCTGTGACGGTACCATTGTGGTATCAACTCAAAAGTCAGCAACAAAATAAGTACTGGGGAAAATGAAAGCATGAAAGTAAACAAACTCCTCCTTCCAGAATTTCAAGCTTTCTACTCCTGTGCTCACTTTCTGTCCTCATGACAGTAGGGTTAATTAAGAGCACAGGTCAGAACCACATCTTCTGTGTTTAAATCCCATCCCTGCCGTGAATAAACAACTATATTCTCTCAGGCACGGGCCAATTAACCCCTGTGCATCAGGAAAATGGGGACACAGCAGGATTGAGCTCATAAGATGGTTGTCAATGAGCTCACTCATGAACTCAAGGCACAGGGTAAGCACTCAGTGAAAACTAGCTGTTACCATCATCAGGATCAGCATCACTGCTCTTTGGCCCTACGACTGAGACAATGGGCCAAACGTGACCTGCAATTTCCTACCCTTGACGCCTAAACTGTCTGCTCTCTTTGTTGCCAAACTCCTTGGACTCGGAGCCAACGAATCAGTCCCTCTCCAGTCCTGTGTGATCTAAGACGAGTTCTGACACTTAAGATCAAGCGTTCAATGTAACATCCACTTCAGCATTTGAGAAGCCAACCGCACATCTTCTGCTGCAGTCCAAAGGTACCGAGAGGTTGCATCAAATGTTTACCTCGCACACACTCAACAACGCACGACTCCTTCCTTCCTCCAAAGGACCAATCATTAAGGTGGGACAGGTGTCCAGCATTCCACTTCATAAGCATTTGCTCTGGTGAATGTGAGAGGGGAGTCGAGCATACACTATTCCCTCAGGTAGGTTCAGCTAGCAGCTCACCACCCTGAGCAGTATTCCAGTGTCTCAAGACGCACATTTTCCTAAAACATGGCCTCTTGAGGCAAACCAGCTCCTTCAGGAGGCACTTGTCAGAAAGAAGAATGCATGTTCTGAACCTGGGCAAGAAATCGGCTATATGGGGTATAGTGTATTATTAACTTCCTGTTGTCCCTCAGTACACCTTCTCTCTTTTCCCTTTAATAACTGAACTCCTTACATGTTAGCCAGACACATGGTTGACGGGAATGCAGACTACATTTCCCTGTCTCCCTTGCAGCTAGGTGTGGTCATGTGACTAAGTTCGGACCAACAGGCCAGAAGTGGAAGAGCTGTACTTGATTTCTGGGTCAGCTCACTGAAGTGTGATAGAATTCAGAAGCTCCATTAATTTAGAGGTAGAAGATTACCTCTTTTATTTTCACTAGCTTCTAACCAAAATCCAGCATTTCCTTCCATTATGAACACAGGAAAACCACAGTAGTTTTCACAATACCTGTGAATTTGTCACCTACAACAGAAATCACAGGTTGTTTTTTTTTTTTTTTTTTAACCACACTACAGTTCTTACAAACATCTCAAAACAGTATCGATGTCTTCTGCTACTTTGAAATCATGTAGCTATTGGCCCTGTCATTGGGTTTTGCCACACTATATCACACATTTGTTATCTTCCTATTTCAAAAATTTTATTTTGGGACTTCCCTGGCAGTCCAGTGGTTAAGACTCCATGCTTCCACTGCAGGGGGCACAGGTTCTATCATTGGTTGGGGAACTAAGTTCCCATATGCCTCTTGGCCAAAACACCACAACATAAAACAGAAACAATACTATAACAAATTCAATAAATATCTTAAAAATGGTACACATTAAAAAAACTTTTTTTTAAATGAAACAGCAAATTTATGGTGTGTAAATTCTGTCTCAAAACAGAAGCAACTGGTGCTTTAGGAAGAAGGGGAGGTGCCCTTTTTCTTATATCCTCCCTTCCAGTGGGCTGGAAGGCACACATGGTGATGGTGCGGAGTCATTCTGGACCATGCAGAGAAGGACAACATCCCAGGAATGGGGAGCAACAAACTGGATCCTCGAGCCTGGATCCTCAAGACTGTGGAGCTGCATCATCAGTCCTGGGCTGCTCACTCTCAAATGTTTTAGCAAAGAGAAATCAATTGCTCCCTCATTGATGCCACTGCTATTCTGGGTCTGTTACAGCAGCCAAACCCATATTCAACTAATACCCAACATCTTTTTTCTCTTTGCTTTTAAAGTATGATAACACATTTACAGGAGACTTGGAAAATACAGAACAAAGTTACATACAGTTCCACTATATAATTACTTTTTAAGTAGATGAATTAAAATTTTTAGTTGGCGTTTCAATATCAAACTCTCAAAAATTAATAGAATGAATATACAGAAAATTATATAGATCCGAAAAGCACCATGAACCAATTCAACATAATGAAGATTTATACAATTTTTACACAATAGTAGGATACAAATTCTATTCAAGTTCCCATAGACTATAAACTCAGAGACACTGGAACATATCCAGGGACATAAAACAAGGTGCAAAAATTTCACGGTCTAAAGGTATTGAAATCATACAGAGTCTGTTCTCTTGTCCCTGTGGAATTTTGTTAGAAACCAATACCAAAAGATATTTGAAAGTAACCCACACATTTTTAAGTGATACTAGACGTCTTAAGAGGAAGTTCAAGGTCATCTGAGCCTACAGTGCTTCTGCTTTACTCAATGACTGCCAAAGCTAACTCTGCCACGAGGCACACTCCCCAACCTCAAGTGTCCCCACCCCTGCCTCTTGAAGGAGAGGAGGGTTCAGCCACCATGGCTATCATGCCAGTTTGGTGACCTCTCCACTCTGCACTGAGATGCTGTGGCTTTAGCAGAGAACAGAGCCACATGGAGAAAGTTTCCAAGTGCAGGAGTCTCCATGGCCTGCAGAGATTCAGGACAATGCAGCCAAGTGTTAAAATGCCTGACCTTAGCCTCCCCCTCTCTGGCCTCCTCAGATACAAGATGACTAACAAGCTAATTAAAAATGTGTGTTCCTCGTCCTTCTCTAGTTAATGTGGTCAAGTTTTTATTGTTAGGAGATGGACCATCTCAACTGGCCCCAAGACTCCAAAAAGAAGGTCACTTTGGGTATCATTTAATACCCAGAGGCCTATAAAAAATATAGCTGAGGCAGGCATTTCATTTAATCTACTAGTAAAACTTTCACTCTGAAATTTCACTGCCAGGGTTTAAAAAACTTCCGGTCAGTCACTGTTTCCTGCCCTAGTTCAATGACAGGTTAATCATAATTTTAAATGACTAAACCTTTCCACTTCCACCACATTCATTTAAAAAAGATTTTTTTAAGCACCTAGCATGTACTGCAGATGCAACACGAGGAAATAAAAACAGGCCTGGGCATGACCTGCTGGGGTTTACAGCCCAGTGGAGAAGACAGGCATTAAACATGTGAAGGCAAATATAACGTATAATTAAATATTATGATAACTGCTCTGAAGGTTTGCCAGGCGAGGATAACAGGGGGCCTAGTTTAGAATCAGGATGGTCCAGGAGAGACTCTTAGAAGCCTTGCTGTTTAAACTTCAATCTTCGGGATGAAAACCAAGGCTAGGAGAAAAGCCATCAGGAAAAGCATTTCAAGGAAAAGGAAGCGCACTAACAAAGGCTCTGAGGTCGGAAAAGCCTGGCTTGTTTGAGAAACTAAATCAAATACTGGCTATATACTGTGAGTGAGGTCAGCAGTGGCTGTATTGTGGGCATGATAGGGATTTTTTTTTTTTGGCCATACCATGCAGCATGAGGGGGTCTTAGTTCCCTGACCAGGGAACAAACCCACGCCCCTGCAGTGGAATTGAAAAATCTTAACCGCTGGAACGCCAGGAAAGTCCTGGCCATGAAAAGGATCTCTAAAAGTTATTGTTGGTACAGGAGTAAATTAGTAGGTAATTGTTCTTTGTCCCCACTGGCAGCCACTGCCTCTTTTCCCACAAAGCACCTTATCTGCACTTGGAGCCCATATTGCCCCCACTTGCGGGCCAGGAGATGTCAGTGGGGCTCCAGCCCTGACCCAGGACTAAGTCCATCAAGGCATCCCACCTTCCCCAGGTCATACTGAAGGTAATACTTGCACACATGACCTCTGCTGGCTCACAGTGAACTTCAGAACTTTTGTAGAAATTCCCACACGCCAAACAAAAAAAAAAAAAAAAAGGCTTAAGAAAGCTCTTTTTCCGCTGGACTTGAGCCTCATAATTTGAGGCTAGAGTTGTTGCAATCATAACTATCAGAGAACAACCAATTTAAGACTGGAACTGTGATAAATATATATTTGGTCTTTGTCCCCAGTTGCTGACACAGAGCTTCTAAAACCCTTGGAATTTCCTGAATGACAGGGGTGATCGGAACATCTTGCTGTGTGTAACGATACCTGAGTTTATGCTCACAAAGTGACTCTTGACTGAGAGGCCCCTGAGAGCTTCAGGATGGGGGCCGGTCACACTAGAAAGACCGAGGCATCCTCAAAGGGTTGTTAACTGCTGCCTCAACCCTCGACCTACAGGAATGGATGGGGGCTGGAGGCTGAGATAACCACCAAAGGCCAGTGATTTCATCAACTGCACTTACATACTGAGATCTCCATCAAACCCTAAACAACGGGTTGGGAGAGCGTCCAGTCTAGTGAATAGGTGGAGGCGCAGGGAGTGTGGCGCCAGGGAGCCATGGAAGCTCTGTGGCCCTGCTCCCACACTCCACCCTGTGCATCCTTTCCACTGGGCTCATTGTGTGCTGCATCCTTTATCATAAACCAGTAAAGCTAAGTAAGGTGTTTTCCAGTCTTCTGTGAGCTGTTACAGCAAATTATCTTTATTTTAAAACAGGTTGTTGTTGTGTTTTTTTTTAATTTTTGGTTGCACTGCGTCTTTCTTGCGGTGTGCAGGCTTCTCATTGCGGTGGCTTATCTTGTTGAGGAGCACAGGCTCTAGGCACTTGGGCTTCAGGAGTTGTGTGGCAAATGGGCGCTAGAGCACAGGCTCAGTAGATGTGGCGCATGGGCTTGGCTGCTCCAAGGCACGTGGGATCTTCCCAGACCAGGGATCGAAGGCATGTCTCATTTGCATTGGCAGGTGGGTTCTTATTCACTGTGCCACCAGGGAAGTACATCTAGAAAACAGTTAAGTTGGCCAAAAAGTTCGACTGGTTTTTTCCATAACATCTTAAGGAAAAACCTGAATGAACTTTTTAGCCAACTTAATATCAAACCTGAAACTCTCAATTTATAGGGTTCAACTATAAATTGGAGTCACTGGAACCCTCAATTTATAGTCAGTTGGTCAGCAGGACAGTGGGCCACCCGGGCCTTGCACCTGGCATCTAAGTGGGGGCAGCCTTGTGGAACTGGGCCCTTCACCTGTGGGGTCTGTGACAACTCAGGGTAGCTATTTTCAGAACTGGATTGAGTTGTGGGACACCTGGTTACTGTCCAGAGAGTTGAAGGACTGGCTGTTATGAGGGAAACACCCACACATTTGGTGTCAGAACTGTTATAAGTAAAAACAGCTCAGAGGAACCAACTGAGAGATCAAGGAGAAAAACTCAGTATTGGTGATAGCATAATTTAAGCTCTGGATCAAGTTGCATTTAAAGCATGAAGTTCATGACATAATGAACTTCAATTATGTCATGCCAACTGACACAATATTGTAAAGCAACTACTGTATACTCCAATAAAAATTAATTTAAAAAATCGTTATCACACCAATGATTTCTGAATATCCTTAGGCCAACTTGGATTGGGTTTTGTTTCTTGTAATCCTCATTTCCTGACTACTAGAAATGGGAAAGCACTGGAGGGTTTATATATGTGGTATGATGTATGCTCAGTCACTTAGTTCTGTCTCTTTGTGACCCAATGGACTGTAGTCTACCAGGCTCCTCTGTCCATGAGATTTCCCAGGCAAGAATAATGGAGTGGGTAGCCATTTCCTTCTCCAGGGGATCTTCCCAACCCACGGATGGAACCCACATCTCCTGCACTGACAGGTGGATCCTTTACCACTGTGCCACCGGGGAAGCACGTACAGGATATAAGGTGACTTTATCTCTATACTTGGAGAATGAATCAAGGAAGCCAGAATAGAAGCAGTGAGCCAATTAGGAGGCTACTTCAATAGTCTCACTGGAAGATGAGGTCACCAGAGCCTATTAACAAGACTAACATTTACTGGGCACTTAGGATGTGACAGGAACTGAGCCGAGTGCTTTAGTAACCTAACAATCCTAGTGCATGGGAAGTATTACCAGAGCTGCTTTTCTTCTGCTGTGAGTTGAACTGTGTCTCCTTTGAAACTCATACGCCGAAGTCCTAATCTTCAGCATCTGAGAATGGGACCTTATTTGGAGACAGAGTTGTTGTAGATGGAACCAATTATGTTAGAATAAAGTTATACTGGGCTTCCCTAGTGGCTCAGACGGTAAAGGATCTGCCTGCTAGTGCAGGAGATGTGGGTTTGATCCCTGGGTTGGGAAGATGTCTGAAGAAGAAAATGGCAGCCCACTCCATTATTCTTGCCTGGAGAATTCCATGGACAGGGGAGCCTGGCGGGCTACAGTCCATGGGGTGGTAGACTAGGACGTGACTGAGCAACTGACACTTTGACTTCACAAAGTGACTCTGGAATTGGGTGGGCCCCTAACCCAGTGTGACTGGTGCCCTTAGAAGAAAGAGGACTTTGGACGCAGACATACCTGCAGGGAGAACACCATATACCATGTGAAAGTGAAGACAGAGCTCAAAATGATGCACCAGAAACCAGGGAATACCAAACACTGCCAGCAAACTGCCAGGAGCTAGGAGTGAGGCAAACAGTCTTCCTCATGGCCCTCTGAAAGAATCAACCTTGCCAACACTTGGATCTTGGACTTCTAGCCTCCAGATGATACATTTAGTTGTTTAAGCCACCCAGTTCATGGTACTTGGTTATGGCAGCTCCAGAAAACTAATACTGTGAAGAGGAACCTGAGGCCTGGAGGGGTGGGGTCACCGTCACCAAATGCCCCGGCTGGCGGGGGCGGTGCTGGATCTGTCTACTTCGGAAGGCCGTGTTTCCAACCACCGTTCTGTTCCTCAGGCCTGTGGGAACTGCTCCGTCCCCGTTCCCGGGGTCTAGAAATGGCCCCGATCCTCCCTGTGCCCCTGGTCTCTATCAGCATGACTGACATTGGCCTCCCCACGCCCCCAGGGCCTGGATGAGTGAGGAGAAGGGAAGATGGGCTGCAGAGAGGCAGGCCCCTGGGGGCTGCCCAGAAGTGGGGCAATCCCGGACAGCATTCTGCACAGAAGTAAACACCAGAGAGGAGAGTGGAGGCGGATCAAAACCACCTCCCCACCCCAGATGGCTGGCACGGCAGCAGCCCCGAGAGCAGAGCCGACCCCAGATGGGCAGGGCGGAGGGAGGTGGGCCTCTGGCAGGAGTCATCCAGAAGACACGGCAACGCTCTCGGATCAGGAGTCCCCATCCCACCACCCCAAGACCCCGTCGCTCTCCACTCATGGAGGCAAAGAAGCTCTGCCCAAACCTGTCCCTGCCACTGTGAGCAGGTCTCTGCAGAATACCCCTTGTGGAGTCCAAGCAGGTGGCACGTGTGGTTGGCAGGGGCCCACGGCCACCATGGCAAGCTGGGGAGGGCAGAGCCTGCCAGTTCCTTGCCATGAGGACTACTCCTCCTGAGGGGCACTTCTTCAAATGGATCAGTGTTTCTGGACCAAGGCTGAAGTGGGCAGCATTAAAATCCAAGCGGAATTGAAAACCAATTAGCACTTATTTCGGGGGGAAAAACACTGAGCCGTGGATCACACAGCAGGGGAGCTGGGGGTGGGGGAGACACTCCGTGTCTAGACCAAATGGTACTAACAGCGGGAGTGGAGAGCGAGCCCAGCACACACCCGGGCCACAAAAAATCAGGTGTTAAATCACACACAGCTTGCTATTTCTAATATACATGCTTCCCTTAAATGCCCACCATGCACAAAGATCAGAAACGCAGCAGATCCTTTGGAGGTGGGCAGGAGAAGGCCACGTCCAACATACTGAGGCACAGTCAAAGGCTGGGACCCTAAGATGAACTCTGGATTGACAGGGCCTGTTAGAGAAGGGCTGAAATGGCATTTGATGTCACCGGAACATCTGATGACACCGACATCAGAGACCATTCCAACTATAATTAAGGATTTGGAAATGCAGGAACGGAGGGGTGGGTGGGTAGGAGACAGTCTGCTGTTGTTTTCCTCAACCTTTTGCGGCAGAAAGTTATGAGGGAAATGTGAATCTAAATGTTTAAAACAGGACTGGTGGTCCAGCGATTGAGACTCTGTGCTCCCAATGCAGGGGGCACGGGTTCAATCCCTGGTTGGGGGAAGATTCCACATGCCATGTGGCCAAAAAAAGCTTAAAAATAAGAATTAAATGCTTAAAACAGAAACCATTAGAAATACAAGAATAGACAAAATCATAATGACTGTGGGAAACACACACACACTCCTTTCAGGAGAGTAACAATAGATAATGTGGCCAAACAATAAGGCTACAGAGAAGCTGAATAACATAAATTAGCAACTTGGTTTCTTTGTTTTCTATTGGAGCATAGTCGATTAACAACGTTGTGTTAGTTTCAGGTGTACAGCACAGTTATTCAGTTATCCATATATAAGAATCTATTCTTTTTCCAATTTGCTTCCATTTCTTCTGTTATCACAGAATACCGAGCAGTTCCCTGTGCTGGACAGTAGGTCCTTGTTGGTAGCAATTTGGTTTTAAAGGTTGATATAAAACTCTTTACCTGAAAGCAGAAAAGATTCATTCTTTATAAAATATCCACTGATTATTCATAAAAACTGATCCTATGTTAAGAAAATTCTCAAATTCCCCCAAAGAGAATTTTTCCTATCACAACACACTGACCCTAATGCATTTAAACTAGAAATAAACACAATTTTGGAAAGGGATAAAGAGAAATCTAACTTAGCGGTTCTAAACCCAGGGAGTGGGGGACTTCCCTGGTGGGCCAGTGGTTAAGAACCCCCCTTGCGATGTGGGAGATGCGGGCTCCACCCCCAGGTGGGAAACTAAGCCCACTCACCACAACTAGAGTCTGTGCACAGCAACGAAAGATCCTGCCTGATGCAGTGAAGACCTGAGGCAGCCGAATAAATAAATATAAAAAGAAACACGCGAACAAACCTGGGGAGTTTTATCCTACATCCTGATGCCGAGACCTCAGCCCCAGAGAGTCTGATTTCATTGGATTGGGCATCTTAGTTTTCAAAGTTCTCCAAGTTTATGTGATGATATTAAGCAATTACTATTCATTGTTTGAGCTGCAATAATGGCATTGTGGTTATGTTTTCAAAAAGTGACCTTTTCCTTTTAGAATTACATACTGAGATATCTGTGGCTTGGATATGATGCATAACACTTGTTTCAAACGAATGGTGGGGAGAAGCAGGCACAATCAGAATATTAATGAGGTGAGATTAGTCAGGACGAGATCATATATGCTGTACATGTTGGCAACTGTTCATGGTAAAAGGTAAAATGTAAAATACAAATAAACAAAAAAACAATTTAAAAAGTTCTCCAATGGGTGGTCTAACGGCTAAGATTGCACACTCCCAATGCAGGGGACCCAGGTTCAACCCGTGGTCAGGGAACTTGATCCCAATGACACAACTAGGAGCTCTCATGGAGCAACTGAAGATCCCGAGTGCCACAGCTAAGCCCTGGGGCAGCCAAATAAAGAAAAGCATTTTAAAATAAATAAATAAACGTTCTCCAATGGATCAAAAGGGGTAGCCAGGGTTACGTAATTGAAATCTGCAAAATTCACAAATACTTGTGGGTGTCTTAAGTTAAATAGCAAATCAAAAGTCAGAAGTGTCAATCAAACGTCTGGAATGGTGAAATGAGGAACTCAAAATCCTTTCTCCCAAAAACCAAGTTAAAAAAATGGACAAAACTACTAAATACAAACATTTGAGGACACCAGAAATCACCCAAACGCATACAACAACCTAAGAAGCACTTATATAAGAAAAACTGCCGAACTCTGAGTAAGAATAGTGGAGGTATGTGGTATTTAACTTAGGTTACTCCCATCACATGCTCCATCTGCGCTACAGTTTAACCAAAGCAGAGCAAGCCATGAAAACGTCACTGCTGGAGAGGCTGACCGAATCGGAGAGGGGCAAGGCAAAACCCCACACCCCTGGGCATTATTAAAACAGTTGCAGTCTCAGTAGCAAACAAATGGGAGAGGCCACCATCACAGCTGAACTGTGGTTACAACCAGGCTGGAGCAAGCAATGGACCTGCAGACTAACCAGAACTTTCAGAGGAAGATCCATTGAATGAGACAGTTATGCAGGGCCTGTAAGCTCCTGGGTATCCCTGCTGGTCTGGAAGAATGTATATTTATACAAGGCCATATGCAAGCTCCAGGGACACAAGAGAGGGCCTTCACTATCCACATATCCCTGGCTGAACATGAGCCCTTCAGACTATGCAAAGAAGATACCAGATGACCAGGCATAAAGCAGTAACAGAGGAAAATTCATAGACTGTTTAAACTTTGCAAATATTACCCAATCCACACAAAAGATTGTCTTACCGACTCAAGGATTTTCAGCACAACCTCTGATCAAGCATCAGCTGGCCACTAAACCACACTGAAGGCTTCCCTCATGGCTCAGATGTAAAGAACCCACCTGCCAAAGTAGGAGACATGGATTCAATCCCTGGCTCCAGATCCCCTAGTGAACAAAATGGCAATCCACTCCAGTAGTCTTGCCTGGGAAATCTCATGAACAGAGAAGCCTGGTGGGCTGCAGTCCACAGGGTCACCAGAGTCAGACACGACTTAGCGAATAAACCACCACCACCAAATCATTCTGAACCTAGGACAACCTCTAGTAAGTAAAGCTTATAAATAAGACCTTCTTCTTTTTTTTTTTTTTTTTAAAGAGCATGGGCATCAGTTTCTATACCATAGGAGAGAGAGACACCAAAGAATTGGCCCAGAAAAGTCATTCAATGAGTAAAAAGAACAAAACAACTTTAGAAAAACAATGATCTGTGGAAAAAGGGATAAGAATCCAGAATTGCTGCAATATACAATCTAAAATGTGCAGTTCTCAACAACAACAAAAGATTATGACACACACAGGAATAGTAAGGTGTGACCCACACTCAGGAAAAGCAGCAGTTGTTAACAGGAACTGTCTTTGAGAGGGTTCAGAAGTTAGACTTAGCAAACGAAGACTTCATAGAGTTACTGTAAATAAGTTAACAACTAAAGGAAATTATGTTTAAAGAATTAAAAGTAGAGACAATAAAGAAATATTTTTTTTTTTAAAAGAAACTTTTAAAGTTGAAGTTTATAATAACTGCAAAGAAAAACGCACTTGAGGAGCTCAACAGATTTGAAATGGCCAAAGAAATAACCAGTGAGCTTTAAAGGTGGATCAACAAAACTTATCCAATCTGAAATAGTAAAAAATGGGGGGAGAAATGAAGGAAGGACAATAACACAAGTATAATGAAAGTTCCAAAAGAGGAAGAAAGAGAAAAGGGAAGGGGAAAAAAACAATCTTAACAAGTAATGGCCAAAAACATCTCAGATTTAATGGAAAACATCAGTCTACATGTCCAAGAAGCCCAACAAACTACATATAGGAGAACTAAAAAGACAGTCACACCTAGAAACACATAATCAAGCTGTTGAAATACAAAGACAAGGATAAAATCTTTAAAGTAGGAGAAAAGAAACACGTTATTATGCACAAGGAGCATCAAATCAATCAACAGCTCATTTCCCACCCATTTTATGGTTTGTGTTTTTATATTCTTGATGGTGTTCTTTGAATCACATAAAATAGTTTATTTTGATTAGAACCCAATATATTTTTTCTTTTTTATTTTACTTGTACTTTTGGAGTGATATTTAAGAAACCACTACCCTATCCCAAGGTCACAAAGACATACTCCTATATTTCCTTCTAGGAGTTTTACAGTTTTAGCTCTTACATTTGGGTCTATGATCTATTTTGAGGTAATTTTGTATATGGTGTGAGGTAAGAATCTAACTTTGTTCTTCTGCATGAAGATAACCATTTGTTCCACCTACGGTATTTTTGCATTTCTCTGTGAGATTTAAATTTTTTACAGGGTTGAAATGATACAAAGAATGTTATTCCAACACACAGAATTAAATCAATAACCAACAACAGAAAGAGATTTGATAAACCTCCAAATATTTGGATTAAATAAGACACTTTTAAATAACCCAGGAGTTAAAGAAGAAATCACAAGGAGAATTAGAAAATATTTTAAACTGAATAAAATAAAAACATATCAACATTTATGGAATGCAGTCAAATCAGTATTTATAAGGAAATTTATAGCTTTGCATGCCTATATTAGAAAATAAGAAAGAATTCAAGTCAATAATTTAAACTTTCACCTGAAGAAACTAAAAACAGATGAGCAGATTCCTCAAAAAATTAAAAATAGAACTACCATGAGATCCAGCAATTCCACTTCTGAGTATTTATCCAAAGAAAACAAAGACACTAACTCAAAAAGATATATGCACCCCCATGTTCATGCAGCCATTATTTACGAGAGCCAAGATACAGAAACAACATAAATTTCCCTCAGTGGATGAATGGATGAAGAAAATGTGAGACAGGGCTTCCCGGGTGGCTCAGAGGTGAAGAATACACTTGCCGATGCAGGAGAAACAGGTTTGATCCCTGATCTGGGAAAATTCCACATGTCACAGAGCAACTAAACCCATGTGTCACAACTATTGAGCCTGTGCTCTAGAGCCCAGAAGCCACATGAGTCCACATGCCCTAGAGCCCGTGCTCCACAGCAAGAGGCCTCACGGAAATGAGAAGCCCGAGCTCCACACCTAGACAGGAGCCCTGGCTTGCCGCGACTAGAGAAGAAGCGACGAAGATCCAGCACAGCCACAAATAAATAGATAAACTTTAAATAACAAAAATGTGATACACTCACAATGGAATATTATTCAGTCCTAAAAAGAATAAAATCTTGCCATAGATGGGTCCTTGAAGGCATTATGCTAAGTGAAATAAGTCAGAAGAAGACAAATACCATAAGATCTCACTTACATGAGGAACCTAAACAAACAAACAAAAAATAAACTCAGATATAGAAAACAAACTGGGGGTTGCCAGAGGTGGGCAATGGGGATATGGTGGTCAAAAAACGCAAACTTCCATTTATAAAATAAATAAGTCATGGGGATATAATACATAGCATGGTGACTATAGTTAATAATACTGCACTGCATTTGAAAATTACTAAGAGTAAATCTTAAAAGTTCTTATCACAAGAAAAAAGTTTTTAACTACGTATAACAGATGTAACTAGACTTACTGTGGTGATCATTTCACAATACATATAAATAGTAATGGTTTGAAATCTGAAACTAACATAATGTTATATTGTCAATATAACTTACTTAAAAAACAAATCATATGAAATTAAAAACTGACAAAACAGAAAAGTCAGTTTAAAAGTTAGTTCTTATGCTTGCTTTGGCAGCACATATACTAAAAGTTGGTTCTTAGTGAAAAGGTCAACAAAATGAACAAACTTTTAGCTAGACTAACCAAAAAGAGAGAGAAAAGAAAATATAAGGAGTGAAACAAAATCCCAACTTTGCAGAAATTAACAGGAATATAGGGGAATGAATACTATGAACTTTTATGCCAACAAATTAGTCAACTTGGATGAAGAGGACAAAATCCTAAAAAAATACAAATTATCAAAACCTGCATTAAAAAAAAAAAAGAATCTGACTAGACCTAACAAGAAAATGATTTTACAGAGGTAATTAAAAATGTTTCCATAAAAAAAAGTTCATCCCAGATGCTTTCACTGGTGAATTCTGTGAAAGGCTTACAGAAGATATAAAATCAATCCTTCATAAATTTCTAATATATAGGAGGAGAGGATATTTCCAATTCATGCCATGGAACCAGTATTATCCTACTACCGAAGCTGGATAAGATCATAAAAAAACAAACCAAGTACATACCATTATGACTCATGAATATGTACACCAAGTATTAGTCGCTCAGTCATGGCCGATTCTTTGCAACCTCATGACCTGTAGCCTGCCTTGCTCCTCTGTCCATGGGATTCTCCAGGCAAGAATACTGGAGTGTATAGTCATTCCCTTCTCCAGGGAATCTTCCCAACCCAAGGATCAAACCTGGGTCTTCTGCATTGCAGGCAGATTCTTTACTGTCTGAACCACTAAGGAAGCCCTCTGAGCCACCAGGGAAGCAGATACATACCAAAATCCTGAACAAATATTAGCAACTAAATCTAGCAACATGACCAAGAGGGATTTAGCCCAGCAATGCAAGGTTGGTTTAACATCTGCAAATACAATTCCCTGGTGGTCCAGTGGTTAGAACTTGGTACTTTCACTGTAGTGGTTGGGGTTCCATGCCTGGTCAGGGAATTAAGGTCCCACAAACCATGTGGGGTGGCAAAAAACTACGAAAACAACCTGAGAGTTTTCAACAAAAATGCCAACACAACTCAATGCAATAACGTGTTTTTCTTCAACCAACGGTGCTGGGACAACTGGACAGTCACATACAAACAGATAAATTTAGATCTTTACCTCAAATAACACATAAAAGTGATGTCAAAATAGACAACAGGGCTTTAGGTCAAATTACACTAAAAGTATGAAACTTCTAGGAGAAAATATAAGAAAAATATCTCTGACACTGGATCAGGCAGAGTTCTTAGACATGACACAAAAGCAGGTTCCATAAAAGAACAGGTTGATAAACTTGATTTTATCAGAATTTAAAACTTCTGCACTTCCAAAGACATCATTAAGAAAATGAAAAGACAAATCCCAGTCCAGGAGAAATTATTTGCAAATTATATATCTAAGGACTGACTGTTATCCATAACATAAAAAAAGTCTTACAACCAAATAGGAAGATTAAGCATGAGTAGAAGATTCAGAGAGACATTTCACCAAATAAAATATAAATATGGCCAACAAGCACATAAAAAGATGATCAACATCCTTAGTCGATAGGGAAATGTGAATCAAAACCACAATGAGATACCACCGCGCAGCCACTAGGATGGCTGTAAAAACAAGTGTTGATGAGAATATGGAAAAACTGGAATCCTCAACACATTGCTGGTGGGACTGTAAAACAGTATGGTCACTTTGGGAAACAATTTGGCAGTTTCTTACGATGTTAAACACAGAGTTATCAAATGACCCAGCAATTTCACCCCTAGGTAGAAGTGAAAACATGTCCACAGAGACTTGTACATGAACGTTCTAATGTTCGTAACGGCATTAGTCATATTAGCCTAATGCTGGAAACAACCCAAATATCCATCAACTGGTGAATGGGTAAACAAAAGGCAGTGTACTCATACGACAGAATACTATTCAGCAACAAAAGGAGTGAACTGAAATATATTAAAACATGGAGAGCCTAAAAAACAGATTGCTAGTGTATTAAAAGTTATACCTCAATAAAGGTACCTTAAAATTGCTAATCATTTAAAAAATGTTTGATTCATAAGAAATGACATATCAAAACCTGTAGGGTTGGGACTTTCCTGGTGGTCCAGTGGTTAAGAATCTGCCTTGCAATGCAGGGGTCTCAGGTTAGATCCCTGGTCAGGGAACTAAGATTCCACATGCCTCAGAGCAACTAACGCCCGCACACCACAACTATTGAGCCCACGTGCTCCACAGCCTTCACGTCACAACTGGAGAGTCCAGGCTATGTAATGAAAGATCCTGCATGACAAAATGAAGATCACGTGTGCTGCAACAAAGACCCAACATAGCCAAATAAATAAATAACAAAGCAAAAATCTGTAAAGTATGTGTGGAGTGAATGGGGTGTAGGGGAAAAGAAACAAAAGAGAAAAGCTAAGTAATTTTAAACTTACTCTATGTAGGATAATTCAGGTTCAGCTAATGAAACAATGTGGGTGACAACAACCGTAGCAATCTACTCTCGGCTGTGTCCAGGGCAGGCTCTGGAATGATCCCTTCCGTGCACAAACATCACATCCCCACGTCCGCAGGAGTTCACTACCAGAACCACTCTTCAACAACAGGGTTATTAGCAAGGAGGGCCACTGACTTTGGAACCCAAGCCAGCACCTTAGTCACAGAGCTCAACCACTAGACCTCACTGCAAATTTGCAGAATGGAAGTAATAACCACTTATTTTCCTATCATCATCGTCAACCATAACAAAACAGCACTTACACTTCCTACTTAACATAAGACACAGTACTAAATGCTTCACAAATTTCTTATTTAAACCGCACTGCAATTGTATTAGTTCTGATTCACCCTTCAGGCAAAGGGTATGACCACACTGAAGGCTTATATTTCACTGGCCGATGAAACATAAGCAGAAGCAATGTGGGTCAGTTCCATGTGGGATCCTCTGAGAGCTGATGTACAATCCCCCACTCTCCTCTTCCTGTGTGAGTGAACATCTTCTAGATGGCAGAATCTGGATCTCTGAATGAGAATGATGCAGAACAGGGAATACTATCAACCCATAAGGAACATGTGATAGTAATAAAGAAAACAATCCCTATCTTTTAAGTCACTGAGATATTAGGGTTATTTGTTACAGCAGCATAACCTAGCCTAGCTGTACTGACTCAGTACCTTTAGAGTTAACCCTGTTTTTACTAGGAAATTAATCAAGGCTAAAAGATGGCAGAGGTGGGATTAGAATTTAGGTCTGCCTAATACCAGGGCTATTGGGCTTCTCTGCTGGTTCAGTGGTAAAGAATTCTCCTGCCAATGGAGGAGATGGGAGTTTGATCCCTGGGTCGGGTTTCAACCCCTGGAGAAGGAAATGGCAACCCACTCCAGTATTCTTACCTGGAAAACCCCATGGACAGAGGAGTCTGACAGGCTACAGTCCATGGGGCTGCAAAGAGTCAGACACAGCTTAGTCACTGAACAACAATTCCAAGGCTGTCAATTCAATCACTACCCTGTGCTTTCTAATTCACTCAACAAACATTTCCTGAATGGCTACTTTATTAGACACTGTTAATTTAGGGAAGCAGGGTATTACAGATTTTAACAAATACCCTACCAGTAAGAATAACAAGTAACATTTATTGAGGGCTTATTATGAGCCAGGTACCACTACAAAGAATGTCTTTCAGGTTAAAATTCTTTTCCCAGTAAAATGCCTCTTTGGTTTTTAATACACAAACTTCACTGAGTGTATATAGTTCTTGATGTGTTTTCACCTAATTCTTATGTGGGAAAAATTCATGCTCTCAAAATTCACTACAACATTTTAAGCAGGCAAAGTCTCAAAGTTACATTTTAAATACAATCAGAAGGTCAGAACCACCTGTGGACATGAAACCAGTCGACCAAGGCTGATGCAAGTGATGCAAGTTTAGATATTGACTAGAGGGGAATCCGGAGAAGGCAATGGCACCCCACTCCAGTACTCTTGCCTGGAAAATCCCATGGACGGAGGAATCTGGTAGGCTGCAGTCCATGGGGTCGCTAAGAGTCGGACACGACTGAGCGACTTCACTTTCACTTTTCACTTTCATACATTGGAGAAGGAAATGGCAACCCACTCCAGTGCTCTTGCCTGGAGAATCCCAGGGACGGGGGACACTGGTGGGCTGCTGTCTATGGGGTCGCACAGAGTCAGACACGACTGAAGCGACTTAGCAGCAGCAGCAGCAGAGGGGAATCATGGTGTAAAGGCATGTGACAACTGGCTGTTAGCCACCGTATTAATGAGTGATAGAGAAGTGATATTTAGAATTTTTACATACTAACATGGTAGTTTGTTACCTCTTGGTAGGAGATGGTCTGGCCTAAGCCAGTTGGCCAACAAGAAGCAAGAAGAGACTGGTTGGGGCTTCAGGGGACAGGTACCAGCTTCCTTCTCCCTTATACACTATCCTATCTGGCCAGGATGCCCAGGATTGCAGAAGTGGCCCTGGACCATGCACACAAGAGGAGGAAGCCTGCTGAGCCAGGAGATGAGATCAACTGGATCTGCAATGATGACAGCAGTAGTGGTGACCGTGGTGAACCAGTCAACCATCTCGGTAACCTAGATACCTCTGGACTTCCTCATCAATGGGACAAGAAACAGCGAAATTCTTTCAGCTCAGTCTTCATGCTCAGAGGAAGTATTCTCTCCAGGGGTTTAAAGAGACTTTCAGTTGATCCAAGAACACAAATGTCTCTAAGGGAAGAGATCGTCAACTGCTACAGGTTTCCTTCCTGAGACTGATCTGTGAACCAGCCAGCCTTCTCAGCTGTCCAGCCCTCATTGCACAACCTCCCACCTCTTCCCAAAAAGCACTGCCCAGCGGGGTGTATAAATCTCCAGGCCTCCAAGCAACAGAAAGCATCAAAATACTGGTTTTAGAGAAGTAGTCTTTAATGAATAATAAAGCTCCTTAAGCTCCCAGACTTGCCTGTCTTTCCCTGACTTACACATACTTCTGTTAGATATGAAACTTGGCCTTAAAAACAGGATATTTTGGTCCATGCTGGGATTGCCTAAATTCAGAACTGCCGAAGGTTAGTGATCTTGATTCACTTAAACCGAATGTTTTGCAGGACCACCAAAACTTTTGAAATCCACCAGAAAAAATTTCCAAATCTGATTTCTTTCAGAATCTGAATGTTTTATTTAATAGAGGTGTGAAAAACCTACTTTATCTAATCATATCCTAGAATAGTTATTTCAATTACAGTCAGTCTTCATCTTATCTCATCTTACAAAATATGCACTCTTGTCTTTCTCCCACAAATAAGAAAAATCTTATGTTACCATAAAATAATTTTAGATGTTAGCTTTATAATGTAAAAGGAGGTGTGGCTTATCAGAATTCTCTCGAGGGGACACAAACAAAAATATCTGAAGATGATCAGTTTAAATTTGCATAATCATGGCCAACCCACGCCCTAATTCCTGGTGACTGAGGTACAGGAACTCAGCGTAGGGTACAAATCCTTGTGCGGGGGGAGACTTTAGACAATAGCAAAGCCACACGTGCCTGGGGTGAGGGCCAACGGGGCATTTCATTCAGGCTCCACGTCCTTCTTCCCCCAGCTCTCAGGGGCCTCAAGAGCAAAGCTGCTACAAGACGGTCTGTGAAAAGGGATTTTCTGGCCTGATGGGTCAACTCAAAAGATTCCCTTTCACCCAAGTAAAAGGGCTATGGCCCTTCCTTCACCTCTAAGTAAGTACGGGTCCACATGTACACACACACACACACAACACACACGTGAAGGAAGCATTCACCATAAATTACCTCAGACTAAGTCAGTGAGTAATTACCCTCTGGAACATTTTCCACTACTGCCAAAATCTTCCTTCAAGAGCAGACTGCTTTGAATTTGAAGCAACAATTCCAGCTTGCACAATATCCAGCTGTTTCCAAATTACTTGAGGGGTCCACGCTGGTTAAACCATTACACTAATGCAGCTCACATATCTAACCATAGTTCCTTTGGTTAGATTTCTTAAGTTTTTAAAAAATTTTTGGCTGTGCTGGGTCTTCACTGCTGCGTGGGCTTTCTCTAGTTGCGGTGAGTGGGGACTACTCTCTAGTTGCGGTGTGCAGGCTTCTCTTGCTGTGGAGCATGGGCTCTAGTGTGAGCAGGCTTCAGTAGCTGAGGCTCCCAGGCTCAACAGTGGTGATGCGGGCACAGGGGTGATGTGGACCATTTTTAAAGTGAGCCTGTTACAACAGTGCTTCTGTTCTTATCTTTTGGGTTTTTTTTTTTACTGCGAGGCATGTGGGAACCCAGCTCCCCAACCAGGGATGGAACCCAAAGCCCCTGCATTGGAAGGCAAAGTCTTAACCACTAGACCACCAGGAAGTCCCTTGGTTAGATTTATTAAAATATCATGTAGTGTGCACAGCTGGGTAACAGGCAGGAGAGGAATGATTTTCCAAAGGTGATCTAGACTCAAACTTTACTTTCATTCATTTGAGAGAGACCCCGGGCCCCAACCAGGGGTAGAGCCTTAGACTGGGCATGATCTCTGCCCTTTGTCAGAGTGGTTGTTGCTCAAAACTCAGATCCCCTGGCCTCAGGCTCCAGTTCAGAATCTCCAGCAGTCTGGAACAGAGCAGAGGCTCTGTATTTTTAGCAAGACTTCCAGGCAAGTCTGCTGCTCACTGAAGTCTGAGAATCACCGCTCGGAAAACCCTAGCAAAGTGGTTCTGAAACTTGATGCAAATCATTTGTGGAAAATGTTTAAGCTCCAGGTTCTAGGGCCCACTAAGATTATTTTGTTTCTTACAGAGCTCTTTGGGTTGCCAGTGGCTGAGACCCAAATCAAACTGGCTGGAGGGGGGAAAAAAAAAAAAGAAATCTTTTGGGTCACCATGCTGACAAGTGCAGGGGTTATTCCAACACCAGTTACTTGCAGAGCTTATCAGGAACCAACCATTTCTATCTTCTTTCTGTCTGACCCCTTGGAAAAGACGGTCCTCAGTGACATTAGGTTTCTGCCCTACAACTTCAGATCCCAGCAGAAAGAAAAATACCTCTTTCCTGGTGCTTTCCAGCAAATGATACGTATTAACTCTGAACAGTCTGACGAGACCCCCCTTCCTGAACCAGTCACTGTAGCAGGGAGGGGGGCCGATGGGAAGGACCCGTGCCTGCTCACGGTTCCACAGCCAAACCATATGGACCAGAACATTCCATAAGCAGGGGGAGGGGCTCTTTTTTTCTTAAAGCTGCTTCTCACTCCCATTTCCAAAAGTTCCTTCTGGAAAATGTGAGAAAGACACAAAAGTATAAAGAAAGAAAAGAATCTATAAACTTCCTACCTCCTAATGTTTTTAGAACCTTTAAACTCAGAATTGTGCATATGCACACTGACTTCTTGAATAGAAACCTATTCTATAAAACAAAGCATTTCCTTACGGCTCAGTCTTCATGACCATTACCCCCAAACTGAAAAAGAATAAACGTTTTAGTCAGTTTTACGATTGCTCAGCCAATACTGGTTAGTTGGTCCTTTTTCCAAGAATTGGTTCTTCTTTTTAACCCCTACAGAAGTCAGTGCCTGTTTCTGAAGAACAATGATATTCTCCTAATCAGAGTATAATTATTGAAATCAGAAAATGACTGTTATCTAATGTATCTAATCTAATATGCAACTTATAAGATAATTTATAACTTACAAGATATTGTCATCTCCATATATTAAGTTAACCTTAAACATGCATTCCAATATACACCGAATGTGTGCTGAGTCGCTCAGTTGTGTCTGACTCTTTTTGAGCCCATGGACTGTAACCCGCCGGGCTCCTCTGTCCCTAGGGATTCTTCAGGCAAGAATACTGGAGTGGGTTGCCATGCCCTCCTCCAGAGGATCTTCCCAACCCAGGGATTGAACCCAGGTCTCCCTCATTGCAGGCAGATTCTTTACCATCTGAGCCACCAGTGAAGCAGACAAATACTGCCTGATTTCACTTACAGGAGGTACCTAGAATAGTCAAGTTCACAGAGTCAGTGCTAGATTCCAGGGGATGGGGAGGGGGGATGGGAGTTAGTGTTTAATGGGGACAGACTTTCAATTTAGGAAGGTGAAAAACTCGGAAGATGGATGATGGTGAGAGTTGCAGAACAATATGAATGTACTTAGTGTAACTGAACTGTACAGTTAAATATGGTTAAAATAGCATGTTTTATTGGAGAAGGCAATGGCACCCCATTCCAGTCCTCTTGCCTGGAAAATCCCACGGAGGAGCCTGGTAGGGTGCAGTTCATGGGGTCTCGAAGAGCTGGACATGACTGAGCGACTTCACTTTCACTTTTCACTTTCATGCATTGGAGAAGGAAATGGCAACCCACTCTGGTGCTCTTGCCTAGAGAATCTCAGGGATGGGGGAGCCGGGTGGGCTGCTGTCTATGGGGTTGCACAGAGTCGGACACGACTGAAGCAACTTAGTAGCAGCAGCATGTTTTACATTCTGTGACTTTTATCACAAGAAAGAAAGAAATTTAAAAAGCAGAGACACTGTCATCTCATTTCATTTTTAAGGGCAGGGCTTTCAGTGTCTGATTCACTCCCGGTCCCCAGTGCTAGAGTAACTGGTGTCATACATACAGTGCGTGCTCAGTCGCTTCAGTCATTTCTGACTCTTTGTGACCCTATGAATTGTAGCCCGCCGGGCTCCTTGGTCCACAGGATTCTCCAGGCAAGAACACTGGGGTGCGTTGCCATGCCCTCCTCCAGGGGATCTTCCTGACCCAGGGATTGAACCCAGGGGATCTTCCCAACCCAGCGATTGGGTCTCCTGCATTGCAGGCAGATTCTTTACTGCTGAGCCACCAGGGAAGCCCTCGTCATATATACAGTAGAATTCAGTAAATAAATGGACTGAATGGTGGAAGCACAGTTCCCTGAGGGAAAATCTCAAAGAATGGTTGCCGGGCAGCCAAACCAGCAGACAGTTATCTTCTACACCTGCCCAAACAGGAGCTCCAGAAGAGAAGCCAGAAAAGCCCAACTGTTAATAAGATTCCCCAGGTGAGGCGAATGCCCAGCCAGGTTTCAGAATCACCAACTGAGGAAGGGGTATGACCAAATACAAATACACTTCCTGAGAAGCTGTTGTCCAGATCAGTCTTTTACCAGAGAAGAAGCCTGATGAGGGTGAGTGTTCTGTACTCCCACCCGGCGCTGAAGCCAGGGGACAGGAACGGGTGGGTCAGACCTGGGTCCTGCTCTCACAGTCCAGGGGCGGCAGATGGGCTTCCAGGGAACAGGTGTGGTGTCATACCACATGCAGAGAGGCCCTGCGCAACTCTGAGAAGGAGGTGAGGCAGGTCTTAACCTCAGCCTCACCACTAGGTCACACTTGCAGAGTGTGTGATCAGGAGGAGCTCGGGCTATACTGAGTCCAGACACCGGGGATCTCTTCCCTCTCCACAATCGCCCCAAACCGCAGACAGCACATGAAACATCCAGGGAAGGAGCCCTGGCAGTTTGTGATTCTTCCCACTCTGCAGATGAAGAACCCAAAGCTTCTTCAGAAGTTACTCACTCGGCGAAGGTCACAGAGTTAGTTGGGGAAGCTGAGATCAGTTCCTGACTCATTCCGAAGCCCAAGCTTGAACAATAGAACCCTATCTAGTCTCAGAAAAAAAAAGGATGATGATGGTGATGAGAACTAATACTTTCTGAGCATTTACAATGCAGCAGGCTCAGACGAAATACTTCCCATAAGTTTTTTAAAATTTAGTTGGCTGCACTGAGTCTCAGTTGCAGCGTGCGGGATCCAGTTCTCTAAGTATCAAACCCAGGCCCCCTGCATTGGGAGCATGGAGTGTTAGCTACTGGACCACCAGGGAAGTCCCCTCCATAAGTTTATTAAATACTCATAGTAGCCCGATGAGGTAGAAGCCATTATCATCTTTTGCAGGTAAGGCATCGGAGGCCCTGAGAGGTGAAGTGATAAGCACAAGGTAAACACACAGAGCTAGTAACTGGTTGAGCTTTGAATCCAAGTCACCTGGCCCATGTGCAAAACCACTGCATGATGATGGTTCATATATAAGAAGAAGAATGATGTCCTAGGCCAGGAGAGCAAAGAAGAGGGTCTGCTGGGCTTCTGAAAGCCCTCATCTTATGAGAGCTGTGTGTACCATGCTTACTGCCTCGCCACAGCTCTGGATGAGAGGGAGCCATCTGACCATGGCTGGGCCAATCAGACCCCCTGTCCTGGGATGGAGACAGCCAGTCAAGTCTTAGCCAGCTCCTTCCCTGGTTTGGCCCCGCCATGGGGCAGATGAGTCCTTTACTGCAGTGGTCCCCAAATGTTGTTGGCACCAGGGACTGGTTTCATGGAACACAGCTTTATCACGGACTTGGTGGTGGGGGTTGGTTTCAGGATCAAGCCCATTATATCTGTTGTGCATTTAATTTCAATTATTATTACATCAGCTCTACTTCAGATCAAAGTTGGGGACCTCTGCTTCATTGTACTGACACTGCCACTTTTCTGGTCCCTGCCTAACTAGGCCCCTAACAAGGGGGGGCCTGCAGTTTGAGGCCCCCACACCCATCTGCAACCCCCACTGGTATTTAACATTGTCACAGAAGTCCTGGCCAAGGCAACGAGGCAGAGGATAGCACAGGAGCAATGGAAATGGCTATTACTAGTGGACAAAAGGAAGGTCTGTCAAGCAACTGCAGGAAAAGCTGCTGAAAATAGAAATAAGGAAGTTCATGACTGAATAAATCCACAAGACTGCAAGCCAGGATGGCCTGCCTCATCCACACTGTGAGGCATTAAGCAAGCAAGGTCACCCTCGGGTGCTTTGGTTTCCTCCAGTGAATGGCGATATTACCAACCTGCTTCACTGAGTTATAGCAGGGGACTGAGAGCTAAGTGTTAAGACACTTAGACTGGGGCCTGGCTCATAAGTTTTTCAAATGGGAGGGAAAGGATGTATTACTCTGACAATATGAAGGAGACGATTGGTTAACTATTGATTGGGGGTGGGTGAAGGGTGTGTTTAAGATCTTTATCCCACACCTAACCCCAAGAAAAAATTCCACATATTGGATGGAAAAGATGAAGCCATAAAATAACTAGGGATATTTTATCTCAAATTTAAAACCAAAGCTTTAAAAAGAAAAGTCTTGATATGTTTAACAACATAAAAAAAAATAAATAAAAAATAAAACTAAGTAGGGATTTAAACTCACAAAATAGGGAATTTCCTGGCCGTCCAGTGGTTAGGATTCAGCACCTTCACTGCTGGCCCAGGTTCAACCCCTGGTTGGGGAACTAAAGATCCCACGAGCCACATGGTGGGCAAAAATATAATTTATTTAAAAATTTTTTTAAAAATTAAACTTGCAACGTATAACAAAAGAATCATACCTTTAATAATGTAAAGATTCCCTATAAATCTATAAGAAAAAAAAAACACCCTAGAACAAACAGGCAACTAACAAGGAATACATGTTTAATAAAGAGATCCTAGAAGTCAAGTGAGCAATAAATATCACAAGTCTTTAAGCTTGTTTATTCACTTTGTGGTAGTAATTATAACCCCAGGGCTTTGTCTTGAGAAAAATCTAAGAAGCAAACAAAGGTTTTGGTGTGTGAGATGTTCAGTTATAACCGTGAAGGTTGGAACAACCAGTGTGTTCAACAACAGGCACTGACAGGATGGGACACTGGGAAGTCATTAAAGAGAACGTGGCTGACCTTGACCCAGTGAGCACCATGGGAGGCTCTCCAAGATCGATTATTAAAGGAAAGTGCATACGTGGAAAAAGTATGTCTGTAAAACAATACCCGTATATACCTGTGTAATAAAAATAGCTAACGTTTGAGTACTTGTCAGTCCAAGGAGCCACTCTGACTGCTACATACTTAATGCAATGAATCCTCAGTCAAGAAGTTAGGATCATCACTTCCATTTTACAGAGGGGGAAACTGAGGCACAGAGTGATTAAGTCAAGGCCCAAGTCTTCACACAGCAAAGCTGGGATCTGAACCCAAGCACTGTGGCTCCAGAGCCCACTCTCTTAGCACACACAACCCCCATACACACAGCAAGGAAGGGCACACGTGGTGTCCCTCTGGGCAAGTGAGGGAGGCGAGAAGGCCCAGTGCTGGGGCCACAATGGGAACGTGGAGCTTCCACGTTTTACAGGCTGCTCTGCTCTTTGAACTGTTAAAACTAGCAAGTGGCTTAAGTTTTAAATCAGTATTTTTAAAATATAATTTAAAAAAATTTTTATTTATTTATTTTCAGCTGTGCTAGAAATCTTTGTTACTGCACGAGGGCTTCTCCCTAGTTGTGGCGAGCAGGGTTTACTCTCTGGTTGCGGGGCATGGGCTTCTCAATGAGGTGAGGAAGGTTTAGTTGCCCCAGGGCCTCTGGGCACTTCCTGTGGATCAGGGATCAAACTCGAATCTCCTGCATTGGTACAGGGATTCTTTACCACCGAGCCACCAGGGAAGCCCCAAAACAGAATTTTTAAAAACCTATCAATAGAAAATTTTTGCTGCCTATCCTAAATGCAGGTAGGGGCAGATGATCAGCATTCATCAGTGCCGTTAAAGGGTAAGTGGTGAGCAGGACCAAACTCCTTTTCCAGGAGCCATGATGTGGGGTGGGGGGCGGGGGACGTCTCAAGCCTGTCTCCTAGGGGACACCAAATACAGCCGTGAATCTGGCTGAGGCATCACACAGGACACACCACATAAGCAGTGAGCCCCCTTGACCCATGGCGCGCTGGAGGAGGAGATAAGAAGGATCTGATGGTTGGGGAGACTTTCAGCCCCATCAGTTAAGCAGGCTCAGAAGCTTGAAGTCCGGGGCCTATATACACTTTTTATCTGGCCCGAGTGTCAAGTTACAAAGTCAAGTTATGAATGTGTCAGCAACCAGAAAGTCCTTGTTTTCTGCCCTGTAATAAACACTGTAATAAAAGGTGTGTCAGGACCCAGGTTAGCAGGAAGGTAGAAGGGACACCGATGTGGACTTGATCCCCTGTCCTGATTTATGCATGTAGGACACTGACATTTGGCTCCTGCTAGGCACAGACTCTGTCAACATCATGAGTTAACAGCTGTGGTCAGATAGCTCAACCAAGGTCAGACTCTGGGATGAGCTACCTGGCTCCCAACCCGGGCCCCGAGGAGCTGGGAGACAAGGATCAAGGGCTTTTCCTCCCTGGGCCTCAGTGTCCTCATCTGTGAAAGTGTAAGTAGTAAGTACTTACACCTTCTGCTCACTCCACCTCCCTCATCGCCCCACTTCCACCTCTGCCATTCTGGCTTGTCACAGCAGCCAGAGGGAATGAGAGAGCAGACACACCCAGCTCACTCCCACCCCTGCCCTCCTGCTCCTTCAGCTGGGAGGGCTCTCCCCCGGGTCTTACACAAGGCTGTCACCTCCGCACCAGCCCAAGTTCAGCTGACGTGTCACCACCCTGGCGAGGCTTTCCCCCATGCACCCCAGTTATCTGGCCTCCCACAGCCCCCCTCCACCTTCCAGGTGTGTCCACTCACATTCTGCTTCCGTGACTTCAGAGCATTATTCATCCTCACCTGAAAGGATATGATCACTCTGTTTACCACTTTATCACCTGTGTCCTTCAGCAAGAACGTTAACTCCCAGAGTATGGGCCTTCCCAGGCTCTGATCCCGGCACTTGGAACACATGAGGCTCCATATATATTTGCCAAATGAACAAGTCAGGGGCTGAAGGAATTAATGAATTCTGCACCACTCCACATCAAATCTTCTCTCCCCACCCAGTGGGAATAAATGTGTTTGTAATTTCCAGGAGGAAAGAAAACCCTCAGGTATCCAGTATGTAACTGATCACAAAGCATCCAAGTGATTTCAAGCATGCTAGTGCCCTAAAGAATTTATGACCCAGACAGCAGTGGCTGGGGTCAGAGCTCGTCCCTGGCCAGGCTACTAGAAGGGCTGGCCTTTCCAATGGAGAGGAGCCCTCTATTGTTCTTTTGTCTTAAGAATGGAGTTTCAGATCAGAAGGAATTCAAATGCTCAAAAACCTCTTGCCCCAAGCAGAAAGATTTAATCCCCTGGCACTGAATGATAACTCTCTAGAGGCTGTTGGTTTGGAAGTACATAGCCAGGGCAGGAGAGGGCAAAAAAAAAAAAAGAAAATGTCAACAGTCTAGAGTCGACTCTCCCTGGTTACACTGACAGGCATACAGGGCTCCACCTGGTCAAAGGTAAGGTCCGAGGCAGCCATGCCTAAAAATGAGATGACTGAGCGCTGCTCATCTGTTTGTTCCCAAATCCAAGACAGACGTGGGCAGTAGCAGAGGCCAGTAAATAACACAAAACGCATGAACACAAAAACAAAGAAGGCTAGAATCACGGAAGGAAAAGCCAGCTGATTAGACACCAGGCCAGTTGTTCACTACTCATTTCTTACGTAAACAAAAGCTGAAGAGTCAGTACCTTCCGGATAGCTGAATAATAGATGAGAGAAGTTTCTTCTCTAGAGGAATATTCCGGCTAATAAGTGAACAGGAGGGTTGAATTACAATGTCACAATTTTTGCACCCCCAAGTGAAAGCCTGGGTCTATATAACAGTCATTTACAGCGGTTAACTCTACAGAACACCATGGAAAGAGACATCAAGCTTTACAGACCCTGATGGATATACAAGGGCTTCCTTGGTGGCGCAGTGGGAAAGAATCCGTCTGCCGATACAGGAGACATGGGTTTGACTCCTGGGTCAGGAAGATCCTTGAAAGGAGGAAATGGCAACCCACTCCAGAAGGCTTGCCTGGGAAATCCCAGGGACAGAGAAGCCTGGTGGGCTATAGTTCACAGGGTCTCAAAAGACACATGACGCAGTGACTTAACAACAACAACGGATATACAAACACAGCAACACACAAATGTGTGTGTGTGCGTGTGTGCATCTCAAATATGAATCTGCTCCAGTCTCAATCCTACTACTCATTCATTGGAAACACAGGGACAGAAGAGCTCATTAAATACCACCACACATATGCCAGACACAGAATGTACAAAATCTCAGGACAAATGACATGGCTTCTCTCAACAAATAAACTATTAAAAGAAAAAAAAAAAAAAACGTGTTGGGGAGGGAGAGCCCATAGATTAAAAGACACCTAATAGGCATGTGAACCAAATCCAACCATGGACCTTGTCGGGTCTTGACTGGAACAAATCAATTCTACAGAGATATTTATGAGAAGAGCCACTAACTGAACACTAGATGATGACATTCAATTATTGGTATTTATTTTAATCATGACAGTAATACTGTCATTATGTCCTTAAAGAATCCTTATCTTTTAAAGATCAATACTGAAATATTTAGCTTTAAAATAATCCAGTGGGAGAGGTCAGTGGCAGATATATATAAAACCAGAGTGGTTAATAAGAGCTGATGGTATTTATTTATTTATTTGGCTACATCAGGTCTTAGCTGCCCAGGCTTAGTTGCTCCGAAGCATATGGGATCTTCCCAGCCCAAGGACCAAACCAGCGTCCCCTACATTGCAAGGTGGATTTTAAACCATTAGACCACTGGAAAGGCCCCCTGATGCTATTTACTTTTTCAAAAGGTGTCTGGAGGTGAAAAATGTAGGGTGCTCTGAGAAGAAAATCAGTCTTGAATATTCATTGGAAGGACTGATGCTGAAGCTGAAACTCCAATACTTGGGCCACCTGATGCAAAGAACTGACTCATTGGAAAGACCTTGATGCTGAGAAAGACTGAGGCAGGAGAAAGGGATGACAGAGGATGAGATGGTTGGACAGCATCACCGACACGATGGACAAAAGTTTGAGCAAGCTCTGAGAGCTGGTGATGGACAGGGAAGCCTGGTGTGCTGCAGTCCACGGGGTCACAAAGAGTCAGACACGACTGAGCAACTGAACTGAGAAGAAAGAAAGATCACTTCCACTATCGAGTGCTAATGATCAAATCACATCTTCTTCCTGCTTGGATCCCTTCTGCGTCTCCATGTCACCCCAGGTAAAGCCAAAAGTCTTCACTGTGGCCCACAAGCCCCCTCAACCACCCCCCCACCTCCACCGATCTGCCCCACCACCTCTCTCCTCTCATTTCCCACCACTGCCCTCCCTCATCAATCTCAAGCTCTGCTGATCACTCCCCAAAGCGCCTCAAGCAGGCTGGTAACTGTCTCGATCCAGGGCCTTTCACTGGCCCTTATTTTGCCCCAAATGCTCTTCCCCCAGAGATCCACATGGCTCCCTCACTTGCCTCCTTCATCTCAGCTTCAATGTCATCTCATGAAGGAGGCCTTCCCTGACCACTCAGTCCATCTAAAACAGCACCAGGGCTTCCTTGGTGGTCTAGTGGTTAAGAGTGCCTACAAAGCAGGGTGCATGGGTTCAATCCCTGGTACGGTAAGATCTTATATGCCTCGAGGCAACTAAGCCTGTGAACCACAACTACTGAAGCCTCAAGCTCTACTGCTCCACAAGAAGCCACTGCAATGAGAAGCCCTCACGCAGCAAGGAAGAGTAGCCTGCGCTCACCACAACTAGAGAAAGCCCACGTGCAGCAGTGAAAATCCAGTGCAGCCAAAAATTAAATAAATGAATCCTTAAAAAATAAAAGAAAATAAAACAGCACCACATGCTACTCACCCTCATCCCATGCCTTCTCCTGCATTTCTTTTCACACCTGTTATCTCTTTCTGATTCACTATAAACTCCTTGTCTGTTGACTACCTTCCCTTTTATAAAAATAAGCTCCGTGAGGGTGGGGACTTCACTTGTTTTGTTCATTACTGGCTTCCCAGAATAGTGCCTGTGCAAAACAGATGCGCAATAAACATCTGTGTAACAAATCAAAGAATCAAAAGGGGCCTCATCTAGAGGCACCATCCTGGGGTCTGGCAACTCCTTTAAGAGCCACTTTTAGGGAACTTTTCAGAACAAGTAAAGTTGTTGGCTGCCTAATCCAATATTTAGTCTCCCCTTTTAACTCAGTAATAGAATCTGATTTTTAGCTAAGAACAAGGTCATGTGAAATACATTTTCTAGATTCCCTTATAACTGTGTATGTGACTAAATTCTGGGCAAGAGTCTGTAAGCAGAACATAGTGTGAAACTTCCATGAAGCAGAAGTGTCCATCTTCATCCCCTGCTGAGATATAATGGCTGGAGCTTAAGCAGCCATGTTGAACCATGAGGTGACGGTAAAAGGATGGTGGAGCTCGAAGGTGGACAGAGCCTGGGTTCTGGAATAGAGTGCAGCCTGGGCCTCCTTATTACTGGACTCCTTTATGTGAGAGAGAAATAAACTTCTACCTTGTTTAAGCCATTGTCAGTTTGTTTTATAAGCGGTTTTCTATTACCTACAGTTGAACCTAATCCTGCTACACCTGGGATCACAAAGCTATGGTACATGGGTGGAACAGGTATAGTCATATATCCACGCAAACATATAAAAACACCCATAATTTGAGAACTGTTCCAGGGAGAATCACCGTGAGCTGGAGTATACAAAGAGGCATCATGGAGTTGGGGAGAGAGTGGACAGAGGAGACAACAAAGGAAATAAAGACACGAGAATCATGAATGTTTCATTAGGTCTGGCTGCAGCCTCGAGATGAGTAACCAGACTATATAAAGAATGACTACAAGTCAATAAGAAAAAGAAGCAAAGAGGATGAACAGGCTATATCCAAAAGAAGAAACATAAATGAAAAGCGTGTCTTACTAGTCCTCAGGGGAATACAAATTAAATCCATAATGAGATTTCATCTCACATCAGACTGGCAAAAATAAAAAGCTTTATAAAACCAAGTGTGACAGGATACAGAACAACAGGAACTCTTACACATCCTTGGTGAGAACTTGAGAACAGTTTGATGATATTTGGCAAAATTAAAGATGCTCACATCCTACAGCCACCAATCTTGTGCCCATTACATACCTCAAAGAAATTCTTGTTCAGGCACCTTAGGAAATGTGTTTAACAACATTCACAGTAGCCCAAGAAGAGCAAAAACAAATCTGGACACTAATGATATATGCATTGCCAAAGAAATGACCAAAACAAACAGGTGGTATCTTTGGCCAGTGGAATATTACACAGAAGTAAAAAATGAAATACCGCTATACCAAATGGTCTGGATTAATCACTATATTAAAAGAAAAATACAAGTCCCAGAAGACTATGTATAGTTTGATATCATTGTAGACGTTCAAAAATAACTATTTCAAAACAAATAATGTTAAACAAAAAATTCAAGATGGTGGTCACAGCTGAGAGAGCAGCCTGGGAACTGGCTGCTGCTGCTGCTAAGTCGCTTCAGTCGTGTCCGACTCTGCGAGACCCCATAGATGGCAGCCCACCAGGCTCCCCTGTCCCCGGGATTCTCCAGGCAAGAACACTGGAGTGGGTTGCCATTTCCTTCTCCAATGCATGAAAGTGAAAAGCGAAAGTGAAGTCGCTTAGTCATGTTGACTCTTAGCGACCCCATGGACTGCAGCCTACCAGGCTCCTCCGTCCATGGGATTTTCCAGGCAAGAGTACTGGAGTGGGGTGCCATTGCCTTCTCCAGGGAAATACCATAGTTTCATATAAATTACTGGTAGGTAATGTCCTAGTTCTTGGGCAGGGAGTAGGCTAATGGCTATTCATTGTAATAAACATTTTGTACAGACCAAAAATACCACTGTATCATGCATCAAGGATTATGATTAATCCAATTCTGTGTGTCCAAAAGTCACCTTTAAAAAATGAAATGCATATACAAAGAGGTGAAGAAGAACATACACCAAGTTACTGACCAATAAGACCAATAAGGCTCAGAGTAGGAGGGGAGGGATGGAGTAGTAAGTGGTTTCTATCTCTGTCACTTACATACTCATTTCAACAAGAAATGCTGGGTTAATCATAAACAAAGTAGAGCAGTATAGCACAGTGGTTCAGTGCACAGATTCTGGAGGCCAACCACCAGAGAGGGACGGCGTGTGGACTCTACTACTCCTTAGCCATAAGGCCTCCGGCAGGTTATTTCATTTCTCTGTACCTCTGTCTCTGTACCTGAAAAGGTGCATGATGCCAGTGCCTACTTCACAGGGCCACAAGGTAACATGAGCTGGTTCTTTAGTTCTTCTTCACAAACTAAACCCTTAATGAGATTGGCTATTACTATGATCATTATTCTAACTCCAAACTTCCACAAGGGAGACCAGAGCTAAGCAATTACCTGGTCCAGGCCACCAGATGATTCTGGTCAGTGTAAGCCCCAGATGTGTCCACTTCTCCAATCTTTGTAGCCTCTGTAAGAAGACCAGTGTCTTGCCCACTCCAGGTACCCACTATAAAGGGTTGATAAATGAACTCACGCTGCCTCAGTTTACCCACCACATCTTTGGCTGTCTGAACAGACCACTTGCAGATGCCTACCCATCATGTCCTTTCTCCTCACAGCTTCCTTACTGACCCTCTGTCTGAAGTGGCAATAAGCACAGCTTAAAAACTGCACTTCCGAGACTTCCTTTTGACAAAGGGTGATCTTGTCACAAGGTTCTAGCCAAAGAGGGGAAGCAGAAGTCTGCTAAGGATTTCAGGGAAGGCTTTGGTTTCCTGACAAAGGTGTTACTTCTTTTTCTTAAAGCTTTGCTTCTTTCTGCCTGTAACAAGGATGTGAGGCTGGAGATGGGGCAGCCTTCTTATATGTATGAGGCTAAGGGCAGCAATGCAGATAAACAAGAGACTGGGTCCCTGCAAACAGCAACACCACCTGGCCCTGATGACCTGTGCACCTTTCCTTCTGGGAGAAAATGAAGGCTGTGGTGGCCCCTCAATAGACCACACCTTCCAGAACTCAAGTTTTCTGTCTGCCTTCTGACGAAATCTGGGCTGCCACTGGGCCAGTTCTAGACCTATGCCTTGACTTAGGAAGCTCTGGGCTGCTGTGTTCTAAGTCCAGCTACTGGATGGCAAGATCCATGTGGAAGGAGTGGTTCTGAGACTACAGAGAGGGGGCCAGGTGTCTCCAAGGTGCCACGTGAGTTGTTGTTGCTGAGTAGGCTCAGTTGTGTCTGACCCTTTGCAACCTCATGGACTGTAGCCCACCAGGCTTCTCTGTCCATAGGATTTCCCAGGCAGGAATGCTGGAGTGGGTTGCTATTACCTTCTCCAGGGGATCTTTCCAACCCAGGGATCGAACCAGTGTCTCCTGCATTGCAGGGGGATTCTTTACTGCTGAAACACCAGAGAAGCCCTTGTGAGTACAACCATCTTAAGCCCCATCCGTCTTCTGACTCTAGCCACATAAGAGACCCCAATTAAAACCAGCAGAAGAGCCATCCAGATGAGCCTCAGTCAATCAGAGATTGGTAAGAAATAATAAACTTCTATCCCCTTAAGGCATAAGTTCTGGGATGGCTGGTTATGTAGCAGAGAACTGAAACAGAACTCTTAAATGGGTACACCACTGCACAAGTTTCAGGAAGCCAAATATACTCCTTTGCTGAAGTACCACCTTAAAAGGAAACTTGCCAATAGATCACAACTCTAATAAGATCTCTTGCATGTTCTGATTTCCAACGAAGATCATTAATAAAAAAAAAAAGAAGAACTTTCTCTGTCTCTTATTTGGTAATAATTACTCAGTAAGCACAACTAATCTGTATAGAGGATGAGGAATCTATTAATCATTTTTCTAAGTAAAAAGCATTTAAAGTAGATGGCTCAACATTGTGCTGGACTTGGTGAGAACCCTCCAAAAATACATCTCCTATCTGGGCAAGATGCCTCATTAAACTAATGCTACTTCCTATTCATTCTCAAAGGCTTAGAGCTTAACAAGGTGGGATGGCTTAGCCACAAAGTGGCTAAGCAGGTGGGATGTCTGCAATCTAATTTTAAAAAGTTGTCAGTAAAAATAATACGGAGGGAGAAGAAAAAAAAACAAAACTAGAAACAAAAGGAATGCACATCAGTAACAGCCGGGCCAAATAAACTCTGGTACACCCACCCCTCCATGTGTTACAGAGACATTAACAAGAGCAAATTTGAGCATAACCTGAGGACTTGGGCCTCCATTTCCACACAGTACTGCCATGTAAGAAAAGCAACCTGCAGGAAAATGAGGACAATATTATCCCTTATAGGGTAATATTTCCCCCTATAGGATTATATAGGAGAAGGCAATGGCACCCCACTCCAGTACTCTTGCCTGGAAAATCCCATGGATGGAAGAGCCTGGAAGGCTGCAGTCCATGGGGTCGCTGTGGGTCGGACACGACTGAGCGACTTCACTTTCACTTTCCACTTTCATGCATTGGAGAAGGAAATGGCAACCCACTCCAGTGTTCTTGCCTGGAGAATCCCAGGGATGGGGGAGCCTGGTGGGCTGCTGTCTATGGGGTCGCACAGAGTCGGACACGACTGAAGTGACTTAGCAGAAGCAGCATAGGATCATATAACCATGGAGAAACATGTGGAAAGATACATACAGTGCTTGATTGTTCCCATGGGTGAAGGACTGTGAGAGAATGCTGGCATGGGGATGCAGTAGAGAGGAACTCCCCAAAAAAGGGACTGGAGACATTTTTAAATGACTTGAAAAAAAATTGTAAAAATAATTATCCCCATTAAGTGAGTTCTCTCAATCCGCTAGACACAGTGCTAACTAACTAGGTCACTCCATTGCACTTTAAACTGCTCACTTAATGCAGGTGCTATTAATTATTCCCATTTTCCAGATAGGGAAACTGAGGCCCAGAGAAGCCAAGTGCTGTGGCCGAGAACTTGGGCAGTGCTGGGAGCACTATTATGCAAGAGGGTCAATTCCAAAACCCACTGCACTTGGAGCTCAGAGGACAGAGTTAGAGTTTACAGGAGCAGCAACTCTGACACTTTGCACATTCTTAAAATAGCGGTAGGCCCCTAGGTGTGAAGATGTGTGTGAAGGCTGCGCACACCTCAGGCTCTCCATGCTGTTGGCAGAAACCCAAGAGGGCCACTGACCTCGCTCTGTGGAGCCCGGGGAAGCCCAGCCCGGGATATTTTTACAGAATCAATTGCTGACACCGGGAGCCAGGAGACAGATGTGGCGGTGTCAGCTCTTACACGGTCAGACTCGTGGAGCTCACCGTTTAATTAAAGCCTGTTCAGCCCCAGAACAAGAATGATTGCCTGTTAAAGCCGGGGAGACCGATAAACTCTGCCTGGCCAGTTCATTTTTATTTCCAAAGTATTCCCTGACCCCTCTACTACTGCAGGAACACTCAAGAGGGCCTGATAATAGAGTCAGCTTTCCATATATATGGGAAGGTTGGGGGGGGGTATGTGTGTGGGGGTGTGTGGGTGGTGTCTTCAACAAAGCCTTCCTCACCTGAGCTAAACTGCACACATCCTCTGAGCTCATGAGAAGCAAGGTCAGGGTCAAGGCCATCTGTTCCATGCCACATACACCCATGGCATTGTCAGGGCCCAGGCTGCACAGGCTGGAGGGGCTGACGGACAGACAGGAAGCCAGAGGGCTGGACGCTGCAGGGAGGCCTAAGGACCCTGGGTGACCAAGGAGAGGTTGTGTGCACACCACCGCCCCACCCTCAGCCCCGGGTTTGAGGATATGTCAACATTCTCCTCAAAACCCAGGAAGGAACAGCCAACCTTCCTCAGACATGATCCTAAATCCACTCATAAAACAATGTATCGCACACCTACCACTTGCCAGGGATGATTCCAGAAGTACCTGTGCTTTCCTGGGGCCTACAGTAGGGGAGGAGACTTCCCTGGTGGCTCAGGGGATAAAGAGTCCGCCTGCCAATGCAGGAGAAAACCGGGTTCGATCCCTGGGTCAGCAAGACTATCTGGAGAAGGAAAGAGCAGCCCACTCCAGTATTCGTGCCTGGGAAATCCCATGGACAGAGGAGCCTGGCGGGCTACAGTCCACGGGGTCGCAAAGAGTCAGACACAACTTAGTGACTAAACAACAACGGTAGGGGAAGTGGGAGAATAAACATGTCAGTGATCATGCTATGAAGAAAACGAACGCAGAGTAAAGGGCTAGAGTGCGATGGAGAAGGTGCTACTTAGGGAGGAGAGAGGCCTCACTGAGAAGGTGACATGTGAGCAGAGCCCCAAGGGGGTTGGGAGCTTTGGGGATGCTGGGGAAATGCTACAGGTAGAGGGAACAGCCAGGGCAAAAGCCCTGAGGGAGGAAGGGCAGGAGGCAGCTAGCAGCAGCTGAGAAGTCAGAGATAAAGTCAGACAGGGAATCCGGGGGGCTAGGGGTTGGGGTGGGGGTAGGGAGAGCTGACACTGACCACCACTCTGTGCCCAGGCTGTGAGCGCCCAGGCTGTGAGCAATGATTCATTGGGAAGGTGAGTGGGTACTGCTCCTATTTACCACCTCATCAGATGAGGAAACTGAGCCTCAGAGACGGAAAGGAACTCGCCTGAGACCACACAGCTTCATCTGGAGCAGGCTAGGATGCCCCACTGGTACAGAAGTTGGCATCCCCCTGGGAGTTCAGCATTCACCCATGCCTTCTCCGAGGAGAAATCTCCTCCATTTCCTTCTCACTCCCTCAACACTCCGCCCACCCTTTCTTCACAGTTAGCAGCAGACAGGTAAACATTTCATGGGAGTGGAGAGGGAAAAAAAAAAAAGAAAACAAAACCACCAGTCTCATGCCCGAAAAGAAGGAAACACGCTGTTCACTTTCTCTGCAAGTCCCTACCAAACTTAACCGACACCGCTCACCTGAAAGACGACCGGAGCCCGGCCGGGATCACAAAGTCTGCAGGTGAAGCGGAGGGGAGCTCCAGGCTCTCGAATGCCGTCCTGGGTCCGGGCCGGGCCAAGGCCACCTGCCTGCCCGCGCTCGCGGCCGCCCTCGCCCTCCCGTGGTGGGCGGTGCCTCCCGCGCCCGCGGTGGGTGTCTGGAATGCGGAAGCGGGAACCTGCCGTGCCAGCTCCTCACAGCGACTTATTCAGCAACAGCCGCAGCAAAGACCCGCCGGCCACCGGAGTTCCCCCGACAGCAGGTGGTCTCGCGAACAGGCAGGCGCGCGTCCCCAAGGCGGGCTGTTCTGCCAGCGGTCCCTTCGGGGGAGGGAAATAAAAGGACTCCTTACTCATCAGACACGTGGTCTGAGGAGCCTGAATGGGCTTGAGTGAAAGTTCAAGGTAACAAAGGCGGCTGGCCGGTGACCTCGGATCCAGGAACGCTCCACCTGTTCGCTGACCGATCCAGGGCTGGATCGGCGCCCACGGCCTCCCCTGCTGGCTTCATTCACAACCGCACGATCCAAAGACGGGCTTCTTTTCGCTGGGCGGACGGGGAGCCGGCTCGCCAAAGCAGCGCGGCTTAATGATTAAGCGCGGCCACCGGACTCCTCCGGCCAGCCTGGGAAGCACCGAGGAGCGGGTGTGCCCAACAATAACAGCCCCAGAACGCCCCCCTCCTCACTCTGCACTTCACGTGATGTGAATTATCTCCCCCCTCCCCCAGCCTTCACAGCCGTCCTAAGTAAGCACGATTAGCATTCCTACTTTACATATGAGAAAGTTCAAGAACAGAGATGTCACAGGAGAAAGGTCACACAGCAAGAAAGTGGTGGCGCAGAGTTAAGCCAAGCAGAGCAACTCTTGGGTTTCCAGTTGTTAACCTCGGCACTGGACCTCCTCAAGAGGAAAGACAGGTGCCCCACCCTCAACTGGGCTTCAGGTTCCTCAATGGTAAAATGGGGTGAGTGTGAAGAGTCAGGGCTTACAGAGAGCATTTAGCCCTAATGCACAAAACGCTCAATAACCACCAGCTGCAGTCATCACATGCTGCCCCCAGATTCAATCAGGTTCAAAACAGGAGGTTATTACAGTCACCGAGTTTAAATTCTGGGCAGCTGAAGGGAAAACTAAAGAAGGATGGCTTACTGCCCTTGTTTTCATCCACAAAAGAAATATATAACCCATCTACTCCGGACATAGTGGTTTCAACAAAAAACACACAGACCCTGCCCTCAAGGAGCTTATTTGTTTAGTTGCTAAGTCGAGTTTGACTCTACAGTCCCATGGACTGCAGTCCACCAGGCTCCTCTGTGGGATTTTTCCAGGCAAGAATACTGGTGTGGGTTGCCATTTCCTTCTCCAGGGGATCTTCCCGACCCAGGGATCGAACCCCCATCTCCTGTGACTCCTGCATTGGCAGGCAGATTCTTTACCACTGAGCCACCAGGGAAGTCAACTGAACTGTGAATCAGTTCAGTTCAGTTGCTCAGTCATGTCTGACTCTTTACGATCCCATGAACTGCAGCACGCCAGGCCTCCCTATCCATCACCAACTGCCAGAGTCCACCCAAACCCATGTCCATTGAGTCGGTGATGCCATCCAACCATCTCATCCTCTGTTGCCCCCTTCTCCTCCCGCCCTCAATCTTTCCCAGCATCAGGGTCTTCTCAAATGAGTCAGCTCTTCGAGTCAGGTGGCCAAAGTATTGGAGTTTCAGCTTCAACATCAGTCCTTCCAATGAACTCTCAGGACTGATCTCCTTTAGGATGGACTGGTTGAATCTCCTTGCAGTCCAAGGGACTCACAAGAGTCTTCTCCAACACCACAATTCAAAGGCATCAATTCTTCAGTGCTCAGCTTTCTTTATAGTCCAACTCTCACATCCATACATGACTACTGGAAAAAGCATAGCCTTGACTAGACGGACCTTTGTTGACAAAGTAATGTCTCTGCTTTTTAATATGCTGTCTAGGTTGGTCATAACTTTTCTTCCAAGGAGTAAGCCAGCCCTGTGAATAAACTGGCACAAATATTCAAAGAACAGCAGATACAGCAGATATACTGAGTGCTCACTGTGGGCCAGGGGCTGCAGTGCTCAAAATGCTTTGGGTGCTTGAATGCAATTCTCCCATCAACCTCACAGGGAAGGTGACAGGGCACAGACTTTGTAAGAATGACACAGCCCGAGGACACGACATAAACTGATTAGAACCAACTAAGTCCAAGATGGTGGACAAGTCAGCTTCCACTAGACCCTGAGCCTCAGTATATGCTCACTGAAGCACAGGCATAAGACAAATGACACTCACAGCTACCGTGACAGTTTTGAGGCCAATCATCAAAGACCACAAACTGGGCAGCGGCCCAATTCCTGGAAATCTCGCCCCCTTCCCCAAAATAGTTGGAATAATCTCCCCACTCATTAGCCTATGAAATGACTCAGCCTATGAAAACTAACCACACGGTATTTCAAGGCCACTCTCCCCTTCTGAGATGGCCCACACTCTGTCTGTGGAGTGTATTTCTCTCTAAATAAATCAACTTCTTAGCCATCACTTTGTCTTTCACTGAATCCTTTCTGCAAGGAGACATCAAGAACCTGAGCTTTATTAAGCCCTGAGACCAGGTGTGGGATCTCAGTTAAAAGACCGTGGATTCAAATCCCCATCTGGCTTCTGGCTGGGTTCGAGTCTGGGCTCACTGATTCAAATCTCAATCTGAGTTACATGGTTTCATTACCACCTTAAAGATATGGAAACCAAGGTACTGCAAGGCTAGTGGCTTGCCCAAGGTCACATGGGAGCCCGAGACGGACCCAGGACTTGTGCCCAAGTGGGGTGTGGCTCCACATCCCGCTCTTCGTTCCTCAGTCCCTTGGCAGATCTACAGGGCAACAGCTTTATGCTGGGTCCATAAACAGCAGCAACAGGCACCCACAGGAAATGTCAGTCTGCAAAATGAATGGTCACTTTCATGTGTTGTTGGGAGGAAAGGGTGGGATTATTAAATGATAACCATTCAATTAATTGTTGTTTAGTCCCTAAGTCGTATCCAACTCTTTGTGATCCCATAGACTATAGCCCACCAGGCTCCTCTGTCCATGGGATTTTCCAGACTGGAAAATTTTTCCATACTGGAGTGGGTTGCCGTTTCCTTCTAGAAGGGATCTTCCTGACCCAGGGATTGAACCCATGTCTCCTGCATTGCAGGCAGATTCTTTACCCTTGAAACACCAGAGAGGCCCTAGTCAATTAGTAAGTCAAATTAAATATGTTAACAGCAGGGGCCACATTATTGAGCACTTACCATGAGCTAGCTCCTGGGGGTAAGCACTTGACCTGCATCCTCTCCTTTTTTTTCCACTAAGCCAGCTTGTGGAATCCTAGTTCCTTCACCAGGAATTAAACTTGAGCTCTGGCAGTGAAAGTGCAGAATCCTAACCACCGGACTGCCAGGAAATTCCCTGCATCCTCTCCTTTCTTCCTCACAACCACCCTACAAGGCAGTCCTCAAAGGGGGAAACTGAGCCTCTGCAAGGACCACCTTGAATAGGAAAACTGGTCAGAAGCAGAGAGAGGAGCCAGCCCCAAGTTGCTGAGCATAGTGAGTGGGCTCACGGACCACCGACACCGCCCCTCAGACTGCTGCCTCATCCCCCAGCTGGGTTTCCCTGAGTGTTCAGATGAAATACTTGGTTTCCTGACAGGATTGAGAGCTCCTATGATACAGGGTCGCAAAGAGTCGGAAATGACTGAGCGACTGATTTGATCTGATCTGATGATACAGGGACTCTGTGCACACATTCTTAAAGGTGGAAATGATTAGAGAATTAAAAAGCCATGTCCTGATTCAGGTAATTACAAAAGGAAGGACATTGTTGGTAAGGACAGTGACACAAAAATGGATAGGTACTAGGCTTTCACCTTGTTTCCCTAACTTCTGCAGCAGATCCAACTGTCTGCCCACCCAATATCCACCCCCCTCTCCCAGTGTTTTCCTAAACAGTACTACGGGTTTATTCCTGTAGCCGCCGCACTACATAGTCCTGCGCTTCAGGTGAAGAGGCTTCTAGCCCCAGCCCTGACAATAAATCCTGATTGGCTCTTGCCTGTGATTTGCCCAGGCATGGTCAGGTATCACAATGCTGGCCAATGAGATATGAGGGGAATCTGGGAGGCGGGGCTTTTAGGAAGAGTTTCCACACTCCTAAGAGATGCTCTGGATATAGCCTCCAGAGGCTGGATATTTCTGCTGCTGGATATCGCCTCGTCAGGGAATGATGACTGGAGCTGTGACAGTCATCCTGTGGTCATGAGGGGAGCCTGAGGACACAGGAGACACACCAAGTATAGTGGAGAGGGCTGGTCTCCTTACAGGCTTAATTATTCTACCCTGGTGTTGCCTATCTGTGGGCTTCTTTGATACCGATCATCAATCTCCTGACTTGGGGCCAATTTCACTTGAACTTCCTATTATAGTAGGTCAAGTCAGTGGTTCTCAAAAATGTGCTCCCAGGCCCAGGAGCAGCAGTATCACCTGGGAACTTGTTAGAAATGTATATTCTCAAGCCAGACCTACTGAATCGGAAACTCTGGGTGGGGCCCAGCAACTTGTGTTTTAAGCAGCCCTCTGGGGGACGCCAGTGCCTGCTCGGGTTTGAGAACCACTGCAGGAGCACAGTGATTAAGAGTTCAGAATGTGGCCTCTGGAGCCAGGTTGCCAGGATCCAAATCGTGTCACCACCATTTTCTAGCTATTGGGCAGGTTATTTAAATTTACTTGGTCTCATCTGCAAAAGGGGAATAATAAGGGTACTTGCAGGGTTGTTGGGAGCTTTAAATGAGTCACTTTGTGGGAAGCACCTAGCACAGTGCCTACCTAGCATCTAGCAGACACTATAAATTATCTATTTGCTGGCATGTCCCTGATGGCCCAGGGGTTAAGACTCTGCCCTTCCACTGCAGGGAGTGCAGGTTCGATCCCTGGTCAGGGAAGTTCCACACACCATGTGGTACGGCCCCCCCCAAAAAAAAAATTTGCTGCTGCTGTTGCTAACACTATTGTTGGCAGCCAAAGGCAAACCAACTGAAATGATTTTCTGGCTGAATTCCCCCAAAGCAAGATCCAGCCCAGGGCCCTGGGGTTCAGGATGTGTGACTCTATGGAGGGGACATACCAGAGGAGAGGGAAGGCCTTTCTCCCAAGTCCAGACCATCGCTCTTTAGCCCTCCGCCCACAGCCTGAGCCTACACAGTCCCAGTACCTCCTCCTGGACACTCTGGGCTGGTTCTCTACCACCTACTCTGCCCAGTTACTGATCCAGTCCCGCCATGTGAGTCATGCCAAACACCTGGCAAGAGTCCAGGAGTGCCCTTCCCTCTGCAAGTTATCTGTGATTTCAAAACTGGTGGCACCAAGATGCAGAAAGCCAAAGAATGACTAATGCCACCCCCAGGTACTGTCCTAGGAGGAAGAGGCAGCATCTTGTCAGGCTTAACAGCAAGATGGGTATGGGGCTATGAGTGAGCAGGGGGTTTACACGCACTGGTGTCACGGACACTGTTGGGCCAGTCAATGAAAGAGATGTGCGGGTGCAGAAAGGGGGTCCCGACCTCTGACCACCAATCCCTGAGGCAAGAAAGTGTTCATCGTGTACTACTCTTTGCGACCCCATGGACTGTAGCCCACCAGGCTCCTCTGTCCATGGGATTCTCCAGGCAAGAATACTGGAGTGGGGAGCCACTCCTTTCTCCAGGGGATCTTCCCAATCCAGGGATCGAACCCAGGTCTCCCGCATTGCAGGTATTTTCTTTACTGTCTGAACTACTAGGGAAGCCCCAAAGAAAGGATGGGTCAAGTTCCTTGGGCCCTGGAAAGGAAGCTGTTAGGCTGAAGCTCCCAAAACTGTCAACATTCACCCATTCTTTCTGACCCACAAAAAAGGCAGTTTCATATGGTTCAATCAAATGTAGGCCAGGAAATGACTCAAATAATGCAGTGCCAAGGAACTGGTCACCAACAAGAAACAGGGATGGTGGTGGCCTCTGTGGAAGGGAACCGGGTGCTCTATTTTTGTTCCTTTGGTTCCATGCACATGTGGCCACTAATAAAAACTTAATGAAATGTTTAAAAATATTTATTTATGTATTTACTTGGCTGTGTCAGGTCTTAGTTGCAGCATGCGGGATCTTAGTTCCCTGGCCAAGGATCGAACCTGCATCCCCTGAATTGCAAGGCGGATTCTTAAACCCTGGACCCCCAGGGAAGTCCCTTAATGGAATTTAATAACTCAACACGCCCTGCAATATGGTCCCATCTCAGAGAAAAGACGAGGCTGCACTAGATGCCAAGAGATCTTCAAACTCCTGCGCCCTTGTGCCCTCCCACTCACTCCCCCTTCCACTCTGCTCCAGCCGCTGTCTCAGGGCCTTTGCATTGGCTGCTTCCTCTGCCAAGAAACCCCTACTGCTCACACTGCCTCGCATCCTTCAGGCCTGATCTCAAGTCACTCCCAGGGAGGCCATCCCTTGGCACCCTATCTAAACTGTCAACATCCTCCACCCTAATATCTCACATCCCCTTTCTTAATCTCTTCCACTCAGAACTTATTACCATCAAACACAGTATGTGTGCATGCTAAATCACTTCAACTCTTTGCGACCCTACGGAATGCAGCCCACCAGACTCCTCTGTCCATGGGATTCTCCAGGCATGAATACTGGAGTGGCTGCCATGCCCTCCTCCAGGGGATCTTCCTGACCCAGCGATCTAACTCAGGTCTCTTACATCTCCTGCATTAGTGAAGGCACTAGTGGTAAAGACTGCATTGGTAGGCAGTCTTTACCACTAGTGCCACCTGGGAAGCGCCCTAACACAGTATACGTCTTATTTATCTGTTGATTGTTTGAATCCCGGCTTGAATGAGAGCCCTAGAAGGGGAGAACCCTTGTCTGCTTTGCTCAGTGCTATGGAGAAGACAGTGGCACCCCACTCCAGTACTCTTGCCTGGAGAATCCCATGTATGGAGGAGCCTGGTGGGCTGCAGTCCATGGGGTCGCTAAGAGTCAGACACGACTGAGCGATTTCACTTTCACTTTTCACTTTCATGCACTGGAGAAGGAAATGGCAACCCACTCCAGTATTCTTGCCTGGAGAATCCCAGGGATGGGGGAGCCTGTTGGGCTGCCATCTATGGGGTCGCACAGAGTCGGACATGACTGATGAAACTTAGCAGCAGCAGCAGCATAAACCTAGTACCTGGAAGCGCATTCAGCTGGATGAATATCTGTTGAATGAGTAAGTTTAAGAATCATAATCAGGGGACTTCACTGGTGGTCCAGTGGCTCAAACCCTGCGCTTCCAATGCAAGGGGCCCAGGTTCAATCCCAGGTCAGGGAACTAGATCCTATGTGCCACAACTAAGAGTTTACATGCTGCAACAAAGATCAAAGATCTTGCGTGCCACAACCAAGAACTGGCGCAGCCAAATAAATACATGAATATTAAAAAAAAATCAGTATCAGTGTTTGGGGTCTGCCACCTTCAGATTCAACACATATAGGTCTACACTGGGAACCCCGGAAAAAGCAGGCTGCCTAAACTGGTGACAGTGATCCTAATGTGCTCTCCATGCTAGACGTGCTTCAGAGCCTGCAAAGGAACAGGAAAGAACAGAACTACTGTGCGGGGAGAGGTGGCAATGCCTGCAGGAGGCAGGGGTTGGGGGGCTGGTTCCAGGACCTGGCCTGCCTTCCTCCCTGCAAACCAAGAGCATGATACAGAGAAAGAGCCCATCACCAGAACCAATGGCACCAGCCACGAGCAAGGCCAGACCTGAGTTCCTCTTCACGTCACACATCTCTACCCCTCCCTGGCAACCAAACCACAAGCAGAAACCCCCAAACGAGGGTGCCCACTTTTCCCGCCACTTTCACACACGGAGTTCTGCCCCGTGCTGACTCTCTGTTCGGTTAGAGACCCCTAAAGAACAAATGCAACAGAGCCTCTCTGCTTGATGTGAAGGGGCGGGCGGTGGGCGGGCAGGGAGTGTTGTGTATGTTTGTTCTAAAGGAGTTTTATCTGCTGGCTTGATGAGAAATATCATCAGGTCCATGGCACCATCACATGCTGCATCTTGCAGCTTTGTCAAAAGTCAGGACTGAAAGGGGGCACTTTCCCTGCCTCCCGCAGCAGCGCTGGAGGCAAAACCAAACGCTGGATTGTGGTTCCGTGCAGGGTTGGGCGGGGGGGGGGGGGGGC